>NW_027526407.1:105378718-105933718 GCF_048455015.1 Haemaphysalis longicornis | reverse complement strand
TAACGCAGCTCCATTGCCAACCAAGGCATAAGTGGGGATTCCTTCCACCTCGACTTCAATCGGGTTCGCACGGGACAGACAAGGGCTGCGGTATTTCGACGGCGCCGCAGTTCTTCCCTCCGGAACTGCGGCGATTAGTTTTCCTCCGGTGCATTCGGACGACGCCGCATCGGCGAGATAGAACGGCGTGGAGGAGAGAAGGACCGACAGGTTCTGGAAGAGAGTCCGTCACGAGGAGGCGTGGAGTAGGGCGCCTCGGCATGGGCGTCGTCGTAAGGGTGGTGAGGAAATCACGCATTATCAGCGTAGGCGGGCCTTCGGTAAGCGACTCCTGGCGGCGGATCCCCACGGTGACAATAACGTGCGACGTGACGAGGAATTCGACAGGAGAAGCATATCGTCCGGTTATCAGGCTTTCGTCAGGGGTTGGTGTGGAGCGGCGGTGAGCGAACCGGAGAAGGATGTGGCGTCGGCTGTAGGCGCCGTCGAGGCTCGTAAGCATTAGGCGGGACCGGTGCCGCAACTTCAGCGTAACAGAGTGGAGCAGCAACAGTCAAGGGCTCCGGAGCAGCTGGGATTGCTTCAGCGACCTGCTCCCGAATCATTTGACGAATTAGTGACGAAGGAGCATGATCTTGTGCCGGCGACGACTGGAGGGATAAACAAGGCAGGGAAGAGTTCTGCCGTGCGACTTCCTCATGAACCCCGCTCCTTTATGCGGTGCAGCAGGGACAGGTTTTCTTCGACTTCCAGTGCACAGAGTGAGTTCTCACGCTTCGCCAGTCGGCGACGAGTCAAGGTGCGCTGCCTGCGCAATTCTTCGTAACTTTGGCACAGGCTGATGACGTCCCTTACGTTTTGGGGATTCTTCGCAAGAAGCATCTGGAACGCGTTCTCGTCTATGCCTTTAAGGTAGGTCGACACCTTCAAAAACGCATTTTTTTAGAAAAACGACTTCTTTTAAATTTTGCAATTTCAACATATTTGTCTATTGAAGAATATTTAGAAAAAAAAATTGTGCTGTTATCTTAATCGGTTCAAAAGTTATGACCATTTTTCAACCCCGCCGAGACGCATCCGAAACCGAAACTGGTTTCCGATTACGCAGTATCTGCCATGTCGTCCTAAATGTTTCTTCGTATATACGTTACATAATGCGAATTTAGTTAGCTACATTCTAAGCTTTTGGACACATTTCGGGATATTGTACATTTGATTTATTTCAAAATTTTCACTAAGGGGCAATGGGTGGCACACTCGTGTTCACGTTGCGCGCATTTGCATTGCCTTGCGTTCGTGTCTGGTTGTCCGTGCTTTTTCGTATGCCGTTTTAACCTCACGGATTTAGTTCTAGCCTCGCAAGGAGACCATTATAGTACTTTATAGTCTGCAGTTACAGTTATAGTACGAGGACGGCGTGCCTGACCAGTGACTGTCACCCTAAGACGAAGGCTGCATGTGAGTCAACTGTAAGACACGAAACAGGCAAAAAAAATGTGTGCGCCTCAGCTCGGCCAAACAGAGATCGTGCCGGTTACAAGGAGGGTGCAAGCTATCAGCCTGGCGGATTTTAGGCGCATTGACTGTTTCTTATAATACGTACAATAGGTCTGAACCTTCAAAGCCATTTTTCTCGAAACTTCATTTTTTGCAACCATTAGTTACGCGAACAGTGATAACTTTGCTTCTAGAAATTATTTTCTTACGAAACTTTGTGTGCTGTTTATTTATATATAGAGCTATGCAATGAAGCAGAATGACTGAAAACTATTGGTAACTTTTTATAATATGGCCAGTTGTGTGAAACCCAAACAAGCCGGATATCAAATTTTTGAGTCTTTTTATGATTACGCAACTTAGCTTAAAGATGTGATATTCGTGGAGGTTAGTTGCACAGGTTATTGTCTTCATTATGTTCCTGCCAAGTCGTGGTTGAATCGAACCAACCATTTTGTACTTATGACTGTTGGCGCAACATGCATATTTTGGCGCATTTAAATTTATATAAATTTTTTGTTAGACATTTTTAGCAATTTTATCTATTTAAAGTTTCTAACTGTATAAGCTTTACAAGCCAAAAATATAATTGTAACGTTTGGGCTACACCTGTCAATTTTTTTTTCGAAGGTGTCGACCTACCTTAAGATGGTGCTTGACTGTGTAGGGCTCAGGCATCGACGAGTTCACGCCCTGGCAGAGATCTACCACATCCTCCATCTACCTGGTGAAGGTCACACAGTCTGTTGAGCCCGCTCTCTTAAGCTCTGCTCCGCGCGAAGCTTGCGCACCGTTGAGCGGCCGAATACGCGAACAATGTTCGCTTGAAATTGCGGTCCAGGTTGACCGATCAGCTGGATGGTTCTATTTCCATTTTTCGGGCAGCCCCGTCAAGGAGAAACCGGCGTAAGTGAGCTTCGTGACATCGTACCACCTATTGTGCGCGCTTACTCGGTCAAAAGAAGAAAGCTAGTCCTCGACGTCCTGGTCGCCCGCGCGACTGAACTGCGGTGAGTCACGCTGGTGGATCACCCCGGGACAGATGATAGTCGGCGGGGAAGACGACGCGAAGGGTTGGACATCACTAGGCGTGGCTGACTCAGTGGGAGAAGGCCGGGTGTGAATCCGGAGCTCCAGATTTGGTAGTAGACGTGGTGAGCTGACGACGTGAACCCGCACCTAACCAAATTGTAGGATGAGTTTTTTTTGAGGAGATTGCAGCACGATGCTCGGCGAAGGCAGTCCAAAGCAATCGGGACACAAGGCTCACTCTCACGCGCTCTCCTCGCGGTACACGCTAATTCAAATGCCTCTCCGGTTCACCTGTGTCCGGTTCACCCACAAGCATGTCAACGAACATTTTATTTGTGACATCCCATCCAAGGCGACGAAGACGACGAACGAGTGATACCCCGAACGAATCATCATCAGTGTCTTGCTCTGGCCGGTCGAGTGCTTCTCGGTCAAGCGCGTTCTTCGCCCCCACTTCTTCTATTAGCTTCTTCTAGTAAAGGTCTTCAACGCCCCCAAATGCGCGTTTGCTGTATGCGACAGTGGTGGAGGTTGCTGGGCATGACAACCCTATGCAAAGGAGCCCTTCGGCGAGCCCAGAACGACCTCGCCCTCTCCACGGACCTCTAACCGGGCTAGATATAACCAACGCCGACTGTCTCCGGAGTGCAGTTACCTTGACTTCACCGCACCTCGACGTCAAGTCCCAGAACCCCAAGTGGTGGCGCAACCACATACCCCCCGGTAACTCTGAAACAGTCACGTACTCGAGCTATTTTTCACGGCGAGGTGTTTCCGGACGTCGAGGACTGACGGGAGCAGTTAGAGGAGGTCGCATGGTTTACCCAGTGGGACGCTCGTCAAAAGCTATGTCAGGTTGTTTACTAGCTCGAACGTGGTGCAAGGACGTGTTTCGACAACCGCGAAAAGAGGTTATCTACTTGTTACGAATTTTGCGAGAAGGTGCTGGAGTCATTCGCCAGCACCCACCTTCCTGACCAACCACGCTCAGTGCCTTTTGGACTCTCGCATCCAAAAACCGAACGAGACGGTGGCTATTTTTGCAGAGGACATGGCACGCCTCTTATTGAGAGCCCACCCTGAAATGTCAGAGCCGAAGAAACTACGGCATCTAATGCATGGCGTGAAAAAACAACTGATCGCTGGCCTCGTACAAAATCCCCCCCCACAGAAGGAATGATTTCATTAAGGAGGCCACAGCCATTCAGCGTGCCCGGTAGGACCGGTGTGACAGTATGACCGGGTTACCAGCGGTTATCGAAGGCTACTGCTGCAGCGACTTCATCCAGTGACAGGTCACTGCGTGAGCCCGTGCGATCGATAGTTAGGGAGGAACTACTGCTTCACAGGGTAGGCTCTTCGGAGCCTTCGTATGCTTCTGTCGCCGACATCACGCGTCAGAAGATGCGGCAAGCATTGGCCATTTCGGAACACCGGCCGCCGCAGCTCCAACCAAGCTATGTGTCGTTTCTCCCTCGTCACCCACCTGTACCGACTATTCCAGTGCCTCAACGGGTGCCCCTGACCGTTTTTGGCCTCAGGAAGTGCACACCAGCCCGCATCGTCGGCCTCGAGTGGAGAATTCAGCTGAACGACAGGTGCGAAAGTACGAAGTCTGGCGCAAAAATGACAACCGGCCGCTATGTGTTCACTGTGGCGCAGCAGCCCATGTCTACCGCCGCTATCCATACAGCGAACTTGTGTTTTCCGGATTCGCTCCGACGGTTCCGCGCCCTAGCTTTGGGCAAAGACCCCCTGCTAACAAGGAATACCTTGCTGCGAGACGAGAACTCTCGCCGAACCGTCGACTACGTTCACCGTCCCAGCAAACGATGTCTCTCCTAACCGTCCGAACTTCAGCGGGATACTGCGAGGCAGATCGCCGAGCCCTAGACGGGGAAACTAAAAGCAGCAACCTCTGGTGGCAGGGTGGCTGGTAGCCTACCTACGCACGACCTTCAAAACCCTTAGACATCTCCGACGGAAAAGAATACCACAAGAATGTCTTTCGCCGAAGCTGGAAGCGCCGATCTCGTCACTCGTATCGATGGGCATGAAGTGGTTTCTCTAATTGACACAGGGTGCAGACTACTCTAATATTAGTCACACCCTCGCCTATCGGTTACAAAAATGGAGATGCAGTGGTCTGAACTTCAGATTTTATCTGCTGGAGGCAATTCAATGACTCCAGTAGAGCAGTGCAAACCAAGAATCACCATTGGTGACTCTCATTTTGTCGCAGTTTCGTGGTCCTCGCAGAGTGCCGCAAGGACCTTATTTTAGGGATGGACTTTTTAAGAGAGTACAACCCTGTGATCGACGTTAGTGAACGCCTAATTACATTCTCGTCAAGCCCCCGCCTACCAGAACTCGCAGCATGCCGCGCGCCGTTACGGGTTATCGAAGAGGACATGAACATACCACCGCAGTCCTACATGCTCATTTCAGTTCACTGAAACATATTTACCACTGGTGACGGCATAGCAGAGCGAATCGACGAACATTTATTCCGTTATGGCATCGCAGTTGCTTGAGGCGTGTTGCACCTAACCGATGGCCGTGCAGCATTGTGGCGTACTAACTTCAGCAATGAACGCCAACATGTCGTCAAAGGCACGACCGTTGCCTATTTCGAAGACATTGCTCGTAGCGGAGACTGCTTTGCGTTGCAAGGCGCCGAGCCTGGTCAAACCAGCTGCGATTCCATCATCGAAGTCAACTCCGGGTTGCCTTTAAGTGAATAACAAGCCATTCTCGCGCTGCTTACGACCTTCAAGGACTGTTTCTCTTCGACATCTGGCGTGCGTCAAACTCTACTTACAAAACATCACATCATTGTTGAAAATATTGTGAGGCCACTTTAACGAAACCGCTATCGTGTCTCTGCGAAGGAACGGGACGCAATTCGCAGCCCAGTAGAGCAGATCTTGAGCGACGATCTCATCCAGTCTACTGGATGTGCGTGGGCATCGCCAATAGCTCTGGTCAAAAAGGGCGGCACGTTGCGATTTTGTGTTGATTACAGAAAGCTCAATCAAGTGACAAAGAAGGACATGTACCCGTTGCCCCGGATTGATGAATCTCTCGACAGGTTTCGTCATGCCCGTTACTTTTAGTCGATGGATCTAAAGAGCGCGTATTGGCACATCGAAATGGATGAGCTTGACCGCGAAAAAAACAGCCTTCATCACGCCGGACGGACTTCATGAATTTAAAGTGCTCCCTTTCTGCTTGTGTTCAGCACCGGCAACATTCCAACGAATGATGGACACTGTTTTCTCCGGTATCAAGTGCCAGACTTGTCTAGTATACCTTGACAACGTTATCGTGTTTTCGTCAACCTTCGCAGAACACATTTAAAGACAATCCTGTGTACTTCGCGCCGTAAGAGCAGCCGGTCTCACACTTAAACCGGAAAGTGTCATTTCGGGTACGAAGAACTACGCTTCTTAGGCCACTTTGTCAGCCAGGCCGGCATCAAGCCTGATCCTGATAAAGTATCCGCGGTGTCCAACTTCCCGATGTCTGCCGACAAAAAGGCCGTGCAGCTATTTTTAACCCTTTGCTCCTATTACTGGCGCTTCATCCCAAACTTTCCCACTTCGCGGCTCCGGTGACAAGCCTCACCCGCAATAACGTCGCCTTCGTTTTTACAATTGAGCAGCAGGCTGCTTTCGAGAACCTGCGGCGTCGCTCACAAGTGCCGCCTGGGCTCGCCGATTTTGATGAAGATTTGGCCACCATAATCCGTACAGACGCCCGCAACGTTGGCCTTGGAGCAGTGCTGATTCAATGGCAAGATGGCGCGGAGAGAGTTGTTGCTTGCGCAAGCCGAACACTGTCCCGCGCGGAGTCTAACTATTCCGCTACAGAGAAGGTATCTCTGGCTGTTGTGTGGGCGGTCTTGAAATTCCGGCCGTACCTCTACGATCGCCCATATCGAGTTGTTAGCGACCACCACTCCCTTAGTTGGTTGGGCAGTTTGAAAAACCCTACTGGTCGCCTAGCCCGCTGGAGCCTTCGACTTCAGAAGTTTGATATGACGGTTGTCTTTAGGTTACGGGAACAACACTCTGACGCCGTCTGCCTGTCTCTAACTCCAGTCGAATACCCTGTACGGCAAGATCATGACAACGTGGCATTTCTTGGTGCCATCGACGCCTCTACTTTGTCCAATCAGCAAAGAGAAGACGTTCAGTTCCAGCCACTTCTAGATTTTCCGGAATTGCGAACTACGCACAAGCCAAAGCTGTCCATACGTGGACTCCAGTTTTTTTCTTTCAGAAACAACATCCTCTACAAGCGAAACTTCTCCCCGAATAGAAGAGACTTTCTGCTCGTTATTCCCGCGAGCCTTAGCCAAGAAATACTACAGGCCTGCCACGACGACCCAACCGCTAGTACTTAGGCTACGCACGTACGATGTCCCGAAACAAACAGAGCTACTAGTGGCCCAAACTTCCTTCCAAACTTCCTTCCTTCCATCCGTACCTGCTATGACAATCAGCGACGTAAACACCACCGGCATGCTCCGAGGATTTACTTCAACCTTTAAAATACCGGAAACACCGTTTGAACAAATCGGCAGGGAATTCTTGGTCCCCTTTCCTACGTCTCATGCCGGTAGCAAGTGAATACTTGTCGCCACCTACTATCTTACGAGATAAGCCGAAATGAAAGCTCTCCAGCGTTGCACACAACTCTCGACGTGGCCCACTATTTCATCGAAAACATTGTTTTGCGCCATGGAGTTGCGGCAATTGTGATTACAGACAGGGGTACCACATTCAACGCAGATATGGTGTGTGCCATCGTGAACCTCACCGGTACTTTCCACCTAAAATCGACAGCTTACCATCCCCAGACAAACGGACTGACCGAAAGGTTAAACAAAACACTGGGAGACATGCTGAGCATGTAAGTGGACGAGCAACGCAAGAGTTGGGACAAAGTTCTACCATACGTGACTTTTGCCTACAATACAGCCAGGCAAGAAACCACGCACATGACGCCATTCGCTCTTGTGTACGGTCGCGAGGCAACCACACTGTTAGATGCCATGCTCCCTCATGACGGTGGGGGTGACGACACGAATGCGCAGGAGTTCGCCCAGCGCGCGGAACAGGCGTGTTAGCTCGCAAGACATCGAATCAGGCAACAACCGCTGCATGAAGCTACTTCTTACAATGCTACCCAGAGGCACGCCACGTTCCAGCCTGGTGACAACGTGTGGGTATGGAGCCCGATCAGACGAAAAGAGCTATGCGAGAAGCTCATGAAGCGCTGTCTGAGGCCCTACAGACTACTACAGCAAATTAGCGACGTCACGTATGCAGTTACTCCAGCGAACAGCGTTTCCAAAATACGTCGTCATCGTCGACCCGAGGTCGCCCATATAGTCCGCATAAAACCATTCTTCGCCAGGACGTGACGGGTCGCAAATAAAGTTCTTCTGCTTTTCGCCTTAGCATCGGGACAATGATTCTTTTGGAGGGGAGGTAAACTGTCATGTACACACATGCATGTGAACGAACTTTTAATTTGTGACATCCAGCCAAGGCGATGACGACGACGAACGAGTGCTACCCGGAACAAATCATCATCAGTGTCTTGCTCTGGCAGCTCGAGTGCTTCTCGGTCAAGAGCGTTCTTCCCCGCTGCTTCTTCCATTCGCTTCTACTGGTAAAGCTCATCATCATCATCACCACCATCATCACCAGCCTATCTATGCCCAATGCAGGGCAAAGGCCTCTTCCATTAATCTCCAATTACCCCGGTTCTGATCTAACTGCGACCAATTTATTCCCACAAACTTCATCATCTCATCTCCGCGCGTATCTTTCTGCCGCCCCAGTAAACGCTTGGCTTTTCTGGGGATGCACTCTGTTACGCTTAATGACCGACGCTTAATCTTGCCTTCGCATTACATGCCCTGCCACGTCTACTTCTTCTTCTTAATTTCTACTAAGAATTCTTTAACACTCGTTTGTTCCCTGACCCACTCCGCTGTCTTCTTGTGCCTAATGTTACACCTATCATCTTTCGCTCCATTGCCCGCTGAGTCGTTTTCAATTTAAGTTGAGCCCTCTTAGGGAGCCTCCAAGTTTCCGCCCCGTAGGTGAGTACCGGTAAGATGCCGCTGTCATACACTTTCTTCTTCAGGGACAATGGTAGGCTGCCATTCAATTTCTGAGAATGTCTGCCGTATGCGCCCCATTCTATTCTTATCCTTCTAATTACTTCTGCCTCACGGTTTGAATCCGGGGTCACAACTCGGCCTAAGTAGATATATTCGCTGACCACTTCCACTGCCTCGCCGCCTATCTGAAACCGCTGTCCTGCCCCAAGATGATTGATAATTACCTTGGTTTTCCTCATATTCTTTTTCAGGCCCACGGTTGTACTCTGTTTTTCCAGTGCGTAAAGCATGCTTTGCCATTCCTCCCCCGAGTTACTTACCGAGTCAACGTCATCAGCAAATCTGTGGTTACTGAGCTGTTCTCCATTAACCCTTACTCCCACCTGTCCCCAATTCAACGTTCTGAATACTTCTTGTAAACATGCTGTGAATAACATTGGAGAGATTGTATCTACTTGCCTGATGCCCTTTCTTATAGGTATTTTACTGCTTTCCTTATAAAGAATGATGGTAGCTTTGGACCCATTGTAGATATTCTCTAGTATTCTTAGGTAGTGCTCTTCTACCCTCTGCTTCCGTTATGCCTGAATGACTGCTGAGGTTTCGAAAAAGTCAAATGCTTTCTCATTATCTATGAAGGCTTTGATAGGGGTTCAGTATACTCAGCGCATTTCTCTATCACCTTATTGGTCGTATGAATATGGCCCATTGTTGAATAGCCTTTAGAGAACCCTGCTTGCTATTTAAGTTGACGGAAATCTAACGTTGCAGAAATTCTGTTAGCGATTACCTTGGTAAGTACCTTGTAGACGACTGACAGTGTGCTGATCGGCATGTAATTTTTCAAGTCCTTCATGTCACCTTTCTTAAGGATTAGGATGATGTTCGCGTTCTTTTAAGATTCCAGTACACTTGCGGTCATTAGGCATTGCGTATACAGGTTTGCCAGTTTTTCAAGTACAATTTCTCCGCCATCCTTCAAGAAGTCTGCTGTTATCTGATCCTCACCAGGTGCTTTGCCCCCTTTCATTTCTTTCAAAGCCTTCCTTACTTCTTCGGTCGTTACTGGTGGGATGTCTATCTCCTCTGAGCTACTGCCTCGTTCGGCATTATCCTGGATGTCCCAGCTACATTACAGACCCCTATAGAGCTCCTCGGCTACTGGGACTATTTTATCATTATTTGTTATGCCATTGCCTTGCTTGTCTTTAAGTTATTACATCTAATTTTTTTCCACGCCACGACGCCTGTTCACTGCTTTCTGGCTACTTCCATTTTTTACGATGTATTCAATTCTCTCCATAATAAAATTCCGTATGTCAGTTGTCTTACGCTTTTTGATTATCTTCGAAAGCTCCGGTAGTTCTATTTTGTCAGCTTGGGTGGAAATTGTCAAGGTTTGCCGTTTTCTAATTAGATCTTTTGTCTCCTGGGAAAGGGTACCAGTATCCTGTCCAGCCATCGTGCCCACGACGTCTCCTGCACACTCCGTGACAATGCGTGTAAGGTTGTCGCTGGCTTCCTGTGCCATAAACTCTGCTTCCTCGGTAAGAGGTGAATATCGGTTCTGCAGCGCGCTCATGAATTTGCGTGTAAGCGATTTTGCAAGCTTTTGTGCAAGCGAGTTTGAGTTTTCAAAATGTCACTTTGATGATGTCATCTGTTTGATGCCTTCCATATACTGTACCCTAGTGCGCATGCTCGTAATGATACATTTATAAATATGAGAAGATGCTTCAATAAATGTTAGTTCCAAGGAAGCGCTTGTCCCGCCATCCTTCTTCATTGTCGTTGTCTAAGTCGCGCAATATTTTGCAGTCCTAATTATACTTTTATACGGCGATCATTGCCCTTCACGGATTCTCCACCTCAAACGTTTGAACATTACCGCACTGCGGCAAACATTTACACATATTTTCACATGGCACAGAGTAGACTTGATCGTTGCCATCTCACCGTGAGGATCCGCTTCATAGAGGCTATCGAGTGGGACAGAAAAGAAAATACCACCCCGGTGCGCGATAAACGTTCTTGTCGCCTTTTTGAGTTGATGTGGTTGTCGGAGAGATATGCTCTGTTTCGCCGAGCTTCGGTTTGAAAAAAAAATGTATTTCACTTTATTCATGGTAATAAAAATCCCTGGCGTGGTTTAAATGTTATTAGGCAGAAAAGCGAGGCGATTGATCTAGAAAAGATTGTTAAGTTGTCACAAAACGCCTTGTGTGAAAAGAACACGTACAACACCTTTGACTAACGTTTAAACAACGAAGCCAATTTAAAAATATGGAATAATTTACACTAGGAATTTGGAATAAAACCTGTTTAAATTATTTTGGCAGGCTTGTTCCGGTAACAGAACATACTTCATCGGCGCTTTATCCGCAGACGATATTAAAAATTAATAAATTGCTTCCTTAAAAAGTTGGCCTGTCCGGGAATTAAAATGTTAAGTTGAAGATAACGGTGTGCGTATTGACAATTGACATTTGATCAAGCTCGGTGCGTAATTTCTGTTGCAAAATTTGCAATATACGCGAAAAAAAGACAAGAAAAACTATTACTCGTTGTAATGATGGCAGCGCCGATAGTCCCCGTCGGGACGATTCACCCCTTCCCTCCTCGTGGCTTAGTTGTGCCCCCTCCGTCGGCGGGAGTGTTGTGGCCGCCGCCGGCGCCTCCTGCGCGGCGCAGCCCTTTGGGATGGCCTTGCCGGCGACTTTTTACGCGGCGTCGGGGAAGGCTTTCCTGTCCTCCTGACCTTCGGGGACGGACAGGGGGGGAGCGGAGCTCAAAACCCTAATTGGCATGTGCGCTGCTGTGGGGACGCGGCATTGCTTGCGCCCTGCTCGCGCATGCCTGAATGAGTCTGTCGAGAGCTGCGACTGCGATCGGTTGAATAAAGACTCGCTCCCCTGGCGGTTTATGGGCGCCAGGACCCCTCGCAATTTTAAGCCAACCGTGCGGCAGTTCGGCACCTTTTTGGCGTCCGGGCCTCCACCAGGGATAGTTCCGCGATCCCCCCCCCCCCCTTTGTGCGCTGCGGGCCTCTTAATTGTAATCCAGTTTTCCTTTTTTCTTAAGTATGCTTCATCGTCCGTGTAAATAGATGTAAACAGGCTTCTTTTCTTCATCATCTACTTGCCTGGTCTCGTCATCGGAGCCTTCACCACCCTCCACGACGACAACATTTATCTCAACAACAAATCAAACTTTACTCTCGTGTTACGGGACTACGCGTACAATATCTAGGCAAATCTAGCTTCTAATGTTTATAAACTTTAAGTACGTGCTCATTGACGTGGTAAAAGTCGGTCGGTATGTGTTTTATTCAATTGTATTTCAATGTTTTCCACTAAAATGTTTAGCAGTGTTTTATGATTCGAGAAATATTGATGCAATCTTTTGGAGGATAAACATATGAATGAGAAGGAAAATAAAAAATCTCCAGCAAACGCCTAAGTTTTAAATAAAATTGATATAAAATTATCGATGAAGTTTTTCGCCATGAAGTGTTTGTTATGTTAGAATTGTCCTTTCACCTTTTTTACAATTTCAGACAACAAAAAACGGGACCCTTGGTGTGAAACTCGTGTTAGGAACCCTCAGGACAACGGGACAGTATGTTATAAAGAGTTTGTTAAATGCGCAAACTCTGTTCATCACTACGAATGGTACGAGATAAAAAATGACGACTGCACTGCAAAATAAACATAGTAGTTCGTATTTATGGCAGGTATGTCACAATTTACTGAACTTGAACACGTCCGACAAAAGTCCCGAACATCTTTCCATTCCCCTATATTTCTTCACAAACTGTAGTAATTCGGCGGCTTGGCACTTAATTTCTGTTTTTAAGTAGTCTTTTCACTCTGTTCATGGTGTGTATATTTTTTCGGTTGAGATATAGTTTTTGAATATGTGAGGCAAACCGAAATCACATATCAGCGCGATATTCGATGCCAAATGTACTCAACTTCTTTGAACTTATATGAAATGAAAATGTGTGGTTCTTGAGTTTACACGAAGGTAAGTTTTGTTGTACAAACGCTCGCTTCAGTGTCAAAGATTCCTTGATAATAAAACGGTATTTTTCTACAACGTTTTAATCAATGGCCTAAGTGTACCTACTCAAAGTGGAGTATTTCGCTTACCAAAATTGTCTTCTCTACATCGCATAAATTCCCCGAAAAATACCGATATTACACAACAAAAATTTCGCTTCTGGTCAGCCCGTGCTCCCATCCACGTTTTCGGTTGTGGGTTTACCGGAAGATCGTTTGCTCGTATCTCCAACGCGGAGCATGTATCTTTATTTTGTTTCTTGTGTTTGGAAAATAACGTATTAAAATATTTAATTGAAGACAACCTTCCCCATTGCCTTTCTAGTCGTTGACTGCTGCTCTTCGTATGTTTCTTATAAACATCTCCTATAAAACTTATATATATATATATATATATCTATATATATATATATATATATATATTTATATATATATATATATATATATATATGTATATATATATATATATATATATATATATATATATATATATATATATATATATATATATATATATATATATATATATATATATATATATATACATATATATATATATATACAGAAAGATAGGCCGGCAGTCTACAACGCCAAAGGAGGCGTAGGGGTGTGGTTAGGCTTTTTTTACTACGGTTAATGAACTTAACATTTTTTTTAATATACGGAAGAAAGAAAGGAAGAAAAACACGCGCCCACATTGGGGACCGAACCCACGCCTTTCGATTAGATCTCGAATGGCTCACAATATATATATATATATATATATATATATATATATATATATATATATATATATATATATATATATTGTTTTTTTTCTTATATAAATATATATATATATAGATATACAAAGTAAGAAACCTCGGTAACAGCAACAGCGGAGCGTTTATTTTGACGTTTCGACTTCGAGACAAGTCTTCTACAGGAATGATGGCTTCGGTCGTTTCGGAAGAGAGCATATATGTCGAAAGTGGAAAGCGGGTTTACGAATCGCCAACGATACCACGCACAAACATACGTGAACAACACAAACACGAAGCGGGAATCTTCATTATTGGGAGAATGAACAAAAAATGATCAACGAAGAGCGAGACGGCAAGATAGTTGGAGAGAAAAAAAATGCAGAAAGGGAGATGAAAGAGCACTGAACAGGAATTCGAGCGGTGGCGGAAACGCGAAAAGCTCAACAGCGTCCGAAAGTGGGGTTGTAGAACAAAGAAGAGAAGGCAATATATCTTCCGCCGCTACCCGTCACCATGCTAACGCCCAGACGCTCCGAGGTATCGCGTTTCCGTTGATTGAAAGCGAGTGTCCCGCCATATGTTTGGAAAGTGCGAACAAGGCATTTTACAGCTCGTTTTTGGGCCCGTTCCCGAAGCTGAGACAATTAAAGGGCGTTTTGTGGTCGTGCAGAAGGAAACGGTCCGCCACCATTCCACCGTTCCCTCGCCGGACGGACGCCTTCCGTGAACGGGGCGCTAGGCAGAGTTTTCAGGTCTTTGTTAAGAGCTGCCACTTTGCAGTTCAGCGACAACCCGTGCGTCGTCGGTGTCTCCCCTCCGCTGAGTGGGGGATGGAGGGGGGGAACAGCCAAACCAGAACGCAAGCTGCTCAACGGGATGGGGGGGGGGTGGAAACGAAGAAAATAAATCCCGATAGTTCGGTAGCCGGGCTTAGAAGACGACTGTAGGTGCAAGGGAGGGAAAAATAGATTTGCAAGCCGTCAAAAATGTAACCAGTCCGCGGGGGCGAACAGTGATAACAGCGGCAAAGATATGTGCGCTCGAGTAATAACGCAGACCCCAGAATTGTATTGCTTATCTTCCAGGTTATGCGCCATATCTAAACACGTAAATCCCCCAACCAATTTTCGAACACGTGTTTTGGGGAGAAGGTAAACAGAAGTTATTGCTGAAACAGCACCGACACTAAGCAACATTACTTAATTGTAAGATTTTGACGGAGATTTAGAAAATGTTTCCAAAGTTATAAAACAATATTATAAAAGAGAGAATTAAGAAAAAAAAGGGTAGGAGTGAACACGAAGAGCGGAAAAGCAGAGAAGAAATAAAAACGAAAACAAAAACGGAAAGACATCAGCAATGTGGGACGTGCGACACTTCCAATGTGATTTATTTGATTGAATGCAGTGTGTGTCGAATGCATTATATAGGGCAAACAGGGACCTCTTTCAGGCTCTGGTTCAATAATCACAAAGCGCACGCCAAAACGCGCCCGACCCTGCCCCTCTCCAGACACCTCAGCCTTCCAGATCATTCTTTCGATAAACTAAGCGTCACGCTCTTAGAGACGGGGTTCAGGTCAAACCGGGAACGAGAACAACGTGTATCATACCTCATATACCGATTCAATACAATCAAAAAAGGTATAAATGAGGACCCAGGCACACTTGCAGCGATTAAAACATTGTCATCTACCTAACCGTATCAGTGGCGCTGTGGGTGTAGCCGGAGCCGGACTCTCGAAATCACATGCACGTGAGCGTTTGTTCAGTGGATTTTTTCCACATTGCTGATGTCTTTCCGTTTTTGTTTTCATTTTTATTCCTTCTCTCCTTTTCCGCTCTTCGTGTTCACTCATATCCTTTTTTTTTCTTAATTCTCTCTTTTATAATATTGTGTTATAACTTTGGAAACCTTTTCTAAATCTCCGTCACAATCTTACAATTAAGTAATGTTGTTTAGTGTCGGTGCTGTTTCAGCAATAACTTCTGTTTACCTTCTCCCCAAAACACGTGTTCGAAAATTGGTTGGGGGATTTACGCGTTTGGATATGGCGCATAACCCGGAAGATAAGCAATACAATTCTGGGATCTGCGTTATTACTCGAGCGCACATATCTTTCCCGCTGTTATCACTATTCGCCCCCGCGGACTGGTTACAATTTTGACTGCTTGCAAATCTATTTTTCTCTCCCTTGCACCTACAGTCGTCTTCTAAGCCCGGCTACCGAATGATCGCGGTTTATTTTCTCCGTTTCCACCCCCCCATCCAGTTGAGCAGCTTGCGTTCTGGTTCGGCTGTTTCCCCCCCCCCCCCCATCCCCCACTCAGCGGAGGAGAGACACCGACGACGCACGGGTTGTTGCTGAACTGCAAAGTGGCAGCTCTTAACAAAGACCTGAAAACTCGGCCTAGCGCCCCGTTCTGGGAAGGCGTCCGTCCGGCGAGGGAACGGTGGAATGGGGCGGACCGTTTCCTTCTGCACGACCACAAAACGTCCTTTAAATGTCTCAGCTCCGGGAACGGGCCCATAAACGGGCTGTAAAATGCCTTGTTCGCACTTTCCGAACATATGGCGGGACACTCGCTTTCAATGAACGGAAACGCGATCCCTCAGAGCGTCTGGGCGTTAGCATGGTGACGGCTAGCGGCGGAAGATATATTGCCTTCTCTTCTTCGTTCTACAACCCCACTTTCGGACGCTGTTGAGCTTTTCGCGTTTCCGCCACCACTCCAATTCCTGTTCAGTGCTCTTTCATCTCCCTTTCTGCATTTTTGTTTTCTCTCCAACTATCTTGCCGTCTCGCTCTTCGTTGATCATTTTTTGTTCATTCTTCCAATAAGAAAGATTCCCGCTTCGTGTTTGTGTTGTTCACGTATGTTTGTGTGGGGTATCGTTGGCCATTCGTAAACCCGCTTTCCACTTTCGACATATATGCTCTCTTCCGAAACGACCGAAGCCATCATTCCTGTAGAAGACTTGTCTCGAAGTCGAAACGTCGAAATAAACCCTCCGCTGTTGCTGTTACCGAGGTTTCTTACTTTGTGTTCACCACGCCTTCGGACCCATCGCCAGCATGCCACATATATATATAATATATATATATATATATATATATATATATATATATATATATATATATATATATATATATATATATATATATATATATATATATATATATATATATATATATATATATATATATATATATATATATATATATAATTAGGAGAAGAGGGGCTCGTAAGGAAATGGAAAAAGAAAGGCCGGAATTCTGCAATGCAACCTGAGGCATTGGTTATTTTTTGGCTTTTTTGTTCACTATGTTTAATAAATTCAAGATTTTTAAAATACAAATAAAAGAAAGAAAGGAAGAAAGGAAGAAAAACAAGCGTCCAGAGTGGCGACCGAACCCACGCCTTTCGGTTTCAACTCGAATGCTATACCAATTCCGCTATCTGGGCTGCTGTGTTTTCTTTCACTTTCTGGGGTAAGGTACGGCATTGGAGATTTGCATGAATTCGAGATAAAGTCGAAAGACGTGGGTTCGGTCTACAATCTGGATGTTTTTTTTTTTCCTTTCTTTCTTTTTCTCTTTCTTTTTTTCTTATGATAGAATAAAAAGGGTAACTTCACTAACCATAGTAAAAAATGCCTAACCATTCCTGTATGTCTCTTTGGTGTTGTAGACTTCTGGCTTTCTTTGGTTGTTTCCTCAATAAACCCGTCATTTCCAAATCATAACATTCTGTAAAAGCCTCGCGAGAGCCTCGGTTCTGTCAGACTTGATAACACGGTAGCACAAGAGGGTTTCTCTCCAGATGACCACTCAAGACAGGCTGTACACGTTCGAGTCAAGCCCCGGAAGTACAAAAGAAGGTCCCAATCTCCCCTTGTTGTCAGAGGGGCGCTGGTTACCACCCTGAAGCATTAGATGCAGTTATAGTATGTTTAAATGCCCCAGAAAGTGAAGGAAGACAGAGTAGCCCAGATAGGCGAATTGATAAGGCATTCGAGATCAAATCGAATGGCGGGGTTTCGATCCCCACTCTGGGCGCTTGTTTTTCTTTCTTTCTTTCTTTCTTTCTTTCTTTCTTTCTTTCTTTCTTTCTTTCTTTCTTTCTTTCTTTCTTTGTTGCTTACGTTAATTAAAATATGTTAACTTGACTAACCAGAGTATACAAAAAACGCCTAACTATTTTCATAGGGCACATTTGGTATTGTAGACTGCGAACCTTTCTTTGTCCATTTCCTGTACAAGACACTTATTTCCTACTTATATCATTCTGTGAAAGCCTAGAGAGGGCTTCGCTTCTGCGAGCCTTGAAGCCAAGGAGCATAAGGAGGTTTTCCACCAGTTGACTGCTTATGACAGGCTTTGCACGTTACAACACGGTTTCCACAAAGGACAATCCACAGTTGCCCGACTGGCTGACCTAATGCATGACATCTCCCCCACTGCTGACCGTATAACACAAACGCAGGTAAGTCAGCTGGACTTCACAAACGCTTTTCATCACGTGCCACACAAAATTGTGTAAAAAAATTAGAAGCAACAATAGGCACAGGTCTACTACAGGTGATTTTGCATATCGTATCGTAGGCACGAAGTGCGCCTTGGGCGAATCTGAAAAAGATTTTTCCAATATTACAAAGAACACAAGGCAACGATTGGTGCAGATTATCGTGCACCAAAAGATGTCAGCAACTACAAACCTGCGCCAGAACTATCCGGAGCAGTGTCAGCATCCCCAGTTCAGTGGTTGGCTTAAGTGACATTGTCGCCGTAGTTGAAAGAAAAAGAACAAAACAAGTCAATGCCAATTCCTCCGATGATATCGATAGGCACAGTAGTGGCTCTCGGAACACAGCAGATGAACTGATAGGGCGCTTCTGTCGTAAACAGGCTGCACAGGAGGTGACGTACCGGGCGATGCTTTTGGGAGAAACCAGGCCAAAAATAGCTACAAACCTGGTCGTATGTTTAGGAAAATCGCAAATGACACGCTCTTGCGGCGTCATGTTTGACGCTCTTTCGGCGGCTAAAATGTTTGAATGCAGTGAGCGGGACTTCACAGAAACCCTAATGCTATTAGAAAGGTTGTTGTATGGCTAGAGTACGCCTTCCGCTACCTGCAACTTCTTAAGTTCGTGAAACACGCGACTGTTTTGTTGTTCCGCCGATCCCGACTGCAGATTGTTTAGCGTTCAAGGGATCCACGTCACCATGGCCGTCAGAATGAACATATTCGATGAAGCCAGGCTTTGCGTATTGCTATGTGAAACAAATAAATCATTACTGGAAGACGGTACCATTGGGCAGCGTGAAAGGGCTTTGGTGTCCGGATGTTTTTAGGTGGTGAGTATGTTACGACCACACAATGTCCGTCCGCGTCCCTGCGCACAATATTCACAATCGCAAAAATCACACAAGCACCGGCAGTATTCGATCATGTGTCTTGTAGACCAGACAGAGTTAGTTTCAGTCGTCTTACCCATTGGGCTACGTACGTGAGTTAGTAACCGTGAGTGAAACGGCTTACTCCCTCGGCGTTTTTTCACCGCAAGTTTACACGAAGTATTCCGAGCATTGGGCTGGGAACAGGTGGGAGTAAGGGTAATTAGAGATTGTGTGTCCCCTCACTTTGGCTGATGACTTTGCCTTGCTAAGTAACTCGGGGCAGGAATTGCAAAGTATAAGATTTGCGCACTGGACAAACCCAGCAGAACCGTGGGCCTGAAAATTATTTTGCAGAAACTTAAGTATATATCATTATCCTCGGCAAAGCACAACGGTTTGAAATAGGTAGCGAGGCAGTGGAATTGGTAAGCGAGTATATCCACTTGGCCAAGTTGTGAATGAAGTGTAGTGCATTGTGGTGATCGTGACTATGCCGCGTGTAGTGTGCATGGTTAATTTGTGCTGTCGCCCAGAATTGTCAAGTGCAGTTCATTCTTGACGTAACTGTTCACTATGTGTTTGATTTATATGTATGCCAGTGGCATCGAATAAGGGTTTTTATTATGTTGTCAGCATCGTCGGCAGCTCAGTGCCTTCCCCGTTTTTGCGGTAGCCCGGCTCTGCTCGGCCTACTGGTAGCCCACAACACGGCATGAGGGTCAGAAGTGGCCGTCTTCTAACATCCAACGTGTGTTGCAACTGTCTTTTTAAGCGGCGCCATGTCAGAAAACAGCGGAGTCAAGCAATTCGATGGTGTGTGCGATGTTCCAGCTCCGCTAACGTTTGACTTCAACCGGACATCCGAAATGCCCTGTTCGTTTCAACTCTTCGATGAGTACTGCTTCGCCCTACGCTTAAATAAGCGGAGAAAAGAAGCGCAAGTTTGGACTCTACTCCATACGATGAAAAAGCAAACACTTTGTAGCCGCAAGAAACCTAGTTTATGAGAGTCCATATTTCCACCGACGCAATCAACAACCAAGAAAATCAGTCGACCAATTCGTCACCGAATTGTACACTCTAGTGGACCGGTGCGACTACCTGGAGAAGAAACGCATGATGATGATGATGATGATTCCTATTGTTTTCCCCTTTGAAGCGGGGTCATGACATGTCATCTTACCAAAAAAGGACTAATATAACCATGTTTTTCACTCTTGGTTTATTGCTAGCGCTGCTTAGGGCAGGCACTAAAGCTTATTAGGCCCGAACTACATTCTTTTCTTTGTACAGGTGGTAACTGTCCTAGGCAATATTTCCCTCTCTGCTTTTCGTCACCAGCATTCTAACCTTCTTTTCGTCCCCTCGACAGCCTTGAAGGTAACTTCCTCTCTGATACCCTTAAATCCTAGGGCTTCTGAAAGCCCAATATTCCCTTCATGTAGATTTGGATGGATACCCTCACATTCTAACACTATGTGCCGCATAGTCTGTTTCTTTTCCGCAGACCACACATACCCCATCATTTTGTGAATACTTCCTCAGAAAACTCTTAGTTCGCACGCAACCTGCTCTAGCCTCAAAAAGCAAAGCACTGCTCTGGGAATTATCGTAGAAATTTTCCTTTCTGATGTTCATCTTCTCAGCCCTGTGTATCTCTAACGACGTTTTAGCGTCCATTTTTTCCCTCCATTTATTCGTTTCAATCTGCCTTGCCTCTTTTTTGGTTACCTTGGCTGTTTTGGATTCCCCACTGTTCTTTCTATCTTTCATCGTTAGCCTTCTAGTCTTTCTTAACCACTGCGTGTCCACGCTTTTCAAGTATAGGAACCTAAAAACCTTAGCTGCCCACCTTTGTTGATGCATTGCCCTCAACCTCATCTCAAAGCATATTTTACTCTGAGCTTCTCTAACTTCAAACGACGCCCAGCCCATATCTCCCTAAACTGCTTCGTTAGTTGTTTTTCCATGCGCGCCTAAGGCCAAACGTCCTACCGTTCTCTGGTTTACTTCAAGGCCTGATAGAACGTCTCATTTTAAGCAGAGTACAGCATTCGCTAACGTGAGAGCCGGAACCATTACTCTTTTCCACATTCCTCTTACTACTTCATATTTGTTATACCCCCACAGAGCTGTATGCTCCATTATAGCTGCGTTTCGCTTTTCCTTAACCTTAAGTTGCTCCTCGTGAGTACTTAGGTGGTTATCCCCTTCGTTTATTCATACTCCCAAATATTTATATTCCTTCACTCTAGGTAATTCGTCTTGCTGGATAGACAATAGGTCGGGGGTAGCGTCATTGAAAACCATTATTCCGGATTTTTCTGCACTGAAATTTAACCCGAGGTCAGTGGCTTCCTGGCCGCAAATATTTATTAGCCGCTGCATATCACTTTGGTTATCAGCTAAAAGAACAATGTCGTCTGCGTATAACATTGCCGGAATATGCTGTTGTACCACTTCGCCTTGCAGCAAATGGGTTAGGCTAAACCCTACTTGACTTTCTTCCAGTTTCTTTTCTAACCCTGCCATGTAAAGCATGAACAGTATTGGGCTCAAAGGGCATCCCTGTTTCAATCCGCGATGGATGTTGACCTCCTGGGCGCATTTCTGTCCTTCCCAAGTAAGGTGCACTCTATTGTCTTTCTAGATTGCTATAAGGAGCTGTACTAACTCGTCATCTAATCCCTGGAGTTTCAGCATTCTCCACAGCCGTTGTGTGTTTACGTTGTCATATGCCCCTTTAATGTCCAAGAACGTAATCCATAGTGGTCTATTCTGTGCTTTCGCAAATTCAATGCATTGCATTATCACGAACAGATTGTCATCCAGTCGCCTGTCTTGTCTAAAGCCATTCTGCAGTTCCCCAAGTATTTCATTTTCTTCCATCCATGCTTGAATTTCTGATTTTATCGCCTGCATTACGAATCTATACACCACTGACGTTACTGTGAGTGGTCTGTATAAACCAATACTGGCTTTGTCTCCTCTGCCTTTATATATTAAATTCATCCTACTTTCTAACAAGTCCTCTGGTATTTGTTTGGTTTCTATCACCTTATCTATTGCCCTCATAAACGATTTCTTACCTTTAGGTCCAAGTACGTTTATCAGTTGCATTGGTATTCCGTCCGGGCCCACTGCTGTCTGGGGGGAAACTTTTTGCTCTGCTTTTTTCCAATCAAGGTTGCTCAAACTTATTTCCTTTTCCGCAGTCTTTTGTGGCGCTGATGTTATCGGTTCAGGTTTCCCTACCCCTATTGTCCTAAACTTCTCACTAATCACTCGATGAATATGCGCCAACGCGTGCTCTCATTCTAAATGTTCCCTCTCCTCATCAATCAGGAATTTTTGATGGTTATCGTTTTTTGAGCTTAGTGATTTTACATGGTTCCAAAACTTCTTGGATGCGCTTTTGTCCTTCTTTTGTATTTCTGCCATCCATTGTTCGCTTTTCTGCTTGATCTTTGCTTGCACCATTTTCTGCACTTCTAGTTTTTTCCCACGGCAGAAGTCCCACTTCTCCTTCACTACCTCCGGTTCCATACCAGTTCTTTTTGCTTCTGTATGTTCTCTCGACGCCGTTCTTCGCTGGTCAATAGCCTCTTTTATTTCCTTATTCCACCAGCTTCTCGGCTATCTCTTCCCTTTCCATCGGTTTCGTTCCTTTGCTTCATTCATCTTACCCTTTATGAACGCAATCATTTCGACGTAATTCCAATTTTTGCCTGGGTACTTATTGATTTCATCTTCTAATCTATCAGCGGTGATCTTTAACTGCTCATTATTCAAATTATTTTCTTCTATTGTACCTATTTCTGCATCGGTCTGGGTTGCGCCTCCAAAGTACAAGCTAAACCGCTTGTGGTCGCTTCCTAAGCTGTCTGTTCCATTTTCATCTATCCTCATTTCCCGCAGCCTTCCGTACACTGTCTCGGATACTAAACTGTAGTCTATGCTGGACTGTCTGTTAACGCTTTCCCACGTTATTTGTCCGTCACACTTGCTTTCCGTGTTTACTATTACAAGCCGGTTTTCCTGGCATATATCTATCACTAGGGAACCGTTGTGGTCTGTGTATCCATCCAAACCTTCTATATGGGCATTCATATCTCCAACTATGATTATTTCGCCCAAATCCTTGAACTCGTTTATATCTCTTCTCAAACAGTTTACCATTTCCTCATTTTCCTCCCTAGCACTACTTCCGGTCCACATATACACCACTCCTAACCATGTATTTTTCCCCTCTATGGTGCCTCTAACCCATAGATGCTCTTTACAACTTTCATGCACTCTCTGCCAGTCGGTCCCTCGTTTAATGAGCATGCCAACACCTCCTCCTTTCTTCATTCCTGTGGTCCTGTTGCAACCTTCCCAGATATAAATGTCTATGATAGGTGGGGCTTCTAGGTCCCGGGGGTGAGTCCCGGCTAAAGCGTACACGTCTATTCCTTCCCGTTCAAGTTGCTTTTGAATTTCCACCCACTTAACTGGCTTTCTGCCTCCCTGCATATTTAAGTAGCTGATTAAATATTTATTGCATTTGTTTTTCCCTTTCCAGTTAGGGGGTCTGTTTTTGTCTTTTACAGAATTGTTTTCTCCATTGTTTCTACCTAAATGGCTTCTGTCAACACTCTCAGTTACGTCCGTAGGTTCTCCTTTTAGCTCTAGGCCTGGCTGCCTCCCAGCGTTGAGTGTGCATGTGTCTCTTGCTTCCCCTTTGTCTCCTAGTTTGCCTTCCTTAGCTGCGCGGGACCCCCTAAAAAAGCTACCGCTCTCCCACCTAAGCGCCACCCCGCCTTGTTTCCTAGCCTGGGGTTGAAGTGAATCCCGTCCCACTGATCCGGGATTGATCTGGGACTGGTTGGTCGTCGGCCTCAGTGATGGGATGCTCTCCCAGTAACCACAAATGGATGCGAATTTGGCATTCACCAGCGGTGTGGCAAAAGCTCGCTTGAAGAAAACCGTCCAACAACAGCACCAACAGCTGCAAGAAACCAGCGACGAACCTTGTGCACCGGAAGCCAGTAACCTGGATGGGGTCAGCAACCAGGGGCAGCCCCACAACAACTCTTCACGACAGCTTCCCGCCAGCTCGTCAAGGAACACCGTACCTGGCATACAAGGTCAGCCCAACAGACCACACGCACCTCCGTTCCATGCCCCAACTGTGGTCAGTGACCGCACCCCAGGATCACCTGCCCGGCCAAAGCTGTAAAATGCAACTACTGCGGTTGTTTCGGACATTTTTCGGTAGTGTGTAGGAAAAAGTGCAATTTTGTGGTCTCCGTATGCAAAAATGGGCGTAATTTGCCAGAGCGGTGCACGGGGGCACTCTAATTCTTAGTGTGCTCGTGTTGTACTTGATGGCACTCCGGTGTTCACTAAACTAGACTCGGTGCAGAAGTTTTTGTTGCACCATCAACATTTCCTTTGTTACCTACGAGGTTGTACGAGTGCAAAATAAACTTACAGTACCCGCGAAAGAGGCGCTTGATGTTCTCTGAAAGTTTCTTGCCAAGATCCAGTGCAAACAACCTACTCTCTGACAAATTGTGTACGTGGTGTCTCCCTTGCGCCACATGCTTTTGGGTCTTCCAGTGCTGGAAGCTCTTGAGCTTATTAATTTCGCTGACTGTGTTACTTGTGCGTCAGCCATCGAAGCTTCCTACCGGCAGCTTTTCGGTGCTCTGGGAGTTATGAAAGGTGCATGCAATCGCAGAGTAAAGCCGAACTTGATTGTTTCTGCAAATCATGCAGCGCGTCGCACTCCCTTACCTTTGTTGGACCGAGTTAAGCTGGAGCTGGTGCGAAGAAGCGATATGCCGTAATTTGCAAAGTAAAGAACCAACAGAATGCTGCGCTGGTATTGTACGAGTACTGTACGTGCTAGAGATGCATTGACTTAACGCAGCTACAGAAAAATCTACTTCGCGAGTGCAATGTCGTGCCACTGGTGGGAGATGGCCTTGGTCTGTTGAGTGCGGTATCTGTGTTTTCGAAGCTTGATGCATACTCTTGCTTTTTAACAAATCAAGTTGTCACCCGAAAGCCAGTTGTTAACTACTTTCATAACGCCATTTGGGGTATAACTGTTTTCAGGGACTGTTTTTCAGATAACGTCAGCACCTGCGTTCTATAAAAATGTCGCAGATTCTGGAAGGAATCCCAGGTGTAGTCAATATGATGGATTATGTGCTCATTTGTGGTTGCCACAAGGCTGCACATGACGAGCATCTCTGTCTCACTTTACAACGTCTGGCGAGCGCGGGCATTATGCTGAAAGTTGTTTCAAAGTAACCGAGGTAACGTTTCTTAGTTGTGTGCTTATTCGAAATATGATAAAGCTAGACCCTGAAAAAGTTCGGGCTGTAAAAGAACTGGCGACGCCCACTGACGTGTCTGACATTCGACGGCTGCTCGATATGAATAAATATCTGGCAAGGTTTATACCAGATTTGGCTTTAAAAACTGCTCCATTACGTCAATTGCTTTTGAAGGGTTCTCAATGAACGAGACGCCAGCCCAAGAGGAAGTGCTGTAAATGGTCCAAGATGTTATCGGTGTTTCGCGCGTCATGGCTAACTACGATACAATGCACCCTAGGGTGCTTTCGCTGACGCGTCATCACTCGGCTGGACGTCAGTACTTGCACAAATACAGCCAAACAAAGAAAAAAGACCAGTTGCCTTTGCCTCGGGCTCATTGACGCCTGCCCAAACCAGGTATCCCCAAATTGAAATGGAAGAAATTGCAATGATGTGGGAAGCAGAAAGATTCGAAGGGTATATCAAAGGTCTTCAAATTATGTGTGAAACCGACCAAAAACCACGTCTACATTTGATGTGAAAATCTCCTTTAGATGTTTTACCGCTTCGCATCCTGCGTTTCCGAATGAGGCTCATGCAACTTAGCTATGACGTTTTGCATGTCGCGAGTAAGAGCCTTGTTACTGCAGATGTGTCATCCAGAGGCCCGATTTAGAGAAAACACATTCACCATGCACTGTTTGTTGGTGACTTCAGCAAGCACGTTTGTGGAATGCCGTAGAAGTCAATGTTTTCAAAAAATTCAAAACAGAACAAGCAGCTCGTGAAGTCTCTCAAGCACTCATGACATTCTGGCGAGAACGGTAGCCAAGTTCTCGTCGCTTTCGACGGCTTCTTGTTTTAACTTTGAGGAAACAGCCACGCTGGCAGTAACCGAAGGAGTGTTACCGAAAAGTGTACGGCTTGTATTCCCGCAGACGTTGGGCGCAGAGGTATTGATACGCTTGCATGAGACTGATCAGGGAATCGCGAAATGCAGAGCTCGACCCACCGAGTCGGTATGGGGGCCTGGGTTGAGTTTGGAGCTGAGAGCTTTAGTGACTGATTGCCGCATATGAGCTGAGCAGAGGCAAAAATGTTTGGAACCTATGATCCCGACAACCACTCCACACCATCCTTGGCAAAAGCTAGGTGCTGAGCTCTGCAATATTCCAGGAAAATGGTATCTAGTAGGTGTGAAATATTTTTCCAGATTCCCGGATGTAGTATCGCTATCTTATACAACAACTGCCGCTGTCATAATGCATCTTAAAAGTATATTTGCAAGACATTACATACCGGACGTGGTTACGTCTAATAATGGATCGAAATTTGTTTCGCTGGAGTACAGGCTGTAAGCTGGCAAATATGGTTTTTGCGATGTGACATCAAGCACAAGATACCCTCAGCAAATGGGGAAGTACAGACGATGGGCCAAACAGTAAAGACCTGATTACAAAACCGTGTGATGTATATATTTCTCCCCTAGTGTACAGACACACTCTGGGGCCACTGGAAAAAAAGCTCTAATAAACTTCTAATGGTCTGGCGGGAACGGACAACGGTACTTGCCCATCTAAGGAGCCCTCTACATCGTAGAGTGAGCGCGAACAAGTTAAGAAACCGTGTTACAACCGCCCGCCAAGGGCAGCTAACGCACCTAAACCGTCGGCATTGGGCTACTTCGTTGCCAGACCACGAACAGGGCATGGACGTCTGGGTGACAGGCTGCAAAGTGGAAGCTGGAAGCGCGAATTCTGCGTCCTGCTGAGCGGCACAGGTTGTATGTTGTTAGAACTTCCTCCGGCGTAGTTGTGGAAATAAAAAGGAAATTTCTACTTTGTTTCCCATCCGAACGCCTGTGAAGACGGCGGACGTAGCTACGATGCTCTTTGGGCAGATATTCGGGTAGAAATTGTACAGGGATCCATGCGTGCTACACAAAGCCAGGTACCAGACTATTCATGTAGTCCCTCATTACTATTTCCGCGAGCTTACCCCCCCGAGTACAGAACGCGATCTAGTCGTCGTTTTCGAAATCTAAACAGCTACGGGTTCATTTTTTGAGGGTTATTTTCTTTTGTGCATTCATTCTTGCTGTTATAAGTGCTCCTCTTTCACTGGCGGTGCTACTAAGTTTTGTTGCGACTGTCAGCCTATTCTTAAACAAGGCAACATGTGGTGATAGCGCCTATGCCACCTTTAATGTGCATGCATTATCGGGTGCTGTCATCCTGAATTCTCAACTACAGTTTGTACGTGAGGTCACTGGTCACATGTGCGTTTGATATATAAGTATGCCGGTGGCAAGGAAAAACGTTGTCATTATCTCGCCCAAAGCGACCGCGGCTCAGTCCCTTTCCCGGTTCTTGTGGAAGCCGGGCTCCGGTCGGCCTACTGCTAGGCCTCAACACGACATGCATTCGGCAGGCATTCTCAGATAATGAATAGCAGCCTACTATTGTTCATGAAGAAGAAAGTGTATGACAGCTGCATCTTACCGGTACTTACCTACGAGGTAGAAACTTGGAAGCTTACTAAGAGGGTTCACCATAAATTGAGAATGACTCAGCGGCCAATGGAGCGGAAAATTATTTTTGTAAGATTAGGGACAAGAAGAGAGCGGATTGGGTCAGGGAACAAACGCATGTTAAGGACATCTTAGTAGAAATTAGGAAGTAGAAATGGACGTGGACAGGGCATATACTGCGAAGGCAAGGTAACCGTTGGTCATTAAGGGTAACAGAGTGGATCCCTAGAGAAGGCAAATGATTACAATTACCTCTACTAACAAGTGGTTTACATGCATGTATTTGCATTCGGCCCTCAATGTGCAAGAGACAATAAAGCCATAGAAGTTTCCATAACTTTTTCGTCTAAGTTTCATTCTCATAATTTTTATCGATATTTATTACTCAAGCCAAACTTATAACCTATGTTGTAGCTAACAAAAAAATCCCCGGGGAACCAAAAAAAGCCTCCGCCTACTTTTTTTAATGTAAACAAAGTAAAAAAGACGCGGCTAGGCACTCTGGGCAAATGATTTTACGCCAAAGCTATAACGCGCGGTCGATGTTATGACGCTTGGTACTTATAAACGTTACAATAAAGGCTGTGTTGGTATACGTTTTGCGGTTGCCTTAATTTCTTTCCCTCCCGTTCCTGCTCGTGGCGTCGGTGATGGTATGTTTCGGGGTACGCCGAAGAGTTACATCGCGTGGCTTGTTCATTCGGAACTAACGTGCAGCCGATGTTTGCCATTGTGATATTGACACTAATGATATCGTGATTCGGGTGTTATGAACAGCGAGCGGATGCACACTTGACAAGGAAAAAACGAGCGGCAGCATGGGTCTCGAAAGAAACTACACACATTTATAAATGGGCTCAAAAACTGAAGACGCGGAGAACGCAGCAAAGGGAGCGACAATAAAGAAACATTACAAAACGTAAAGCACAATGTAATGGTACTGGTACTAAGAAGAACAGTTCTATGACCTGCTAAACTTCCCTAAAAAGAAAAAGAACTCGTTCACAGTTCTTCAGGTGCGTCGTGAGGCGCATCCTAGTAGACATGTAGACTTCCCCGGCGGATTCACGTTCTGGGGTACCCGGTGGCCGTAGAGTAGCATTCGGGTCTCTAGGCGCAGCTGCCTCTAGTGGCAGGGAACGGTCGATCCCCCTTGTAGTGTGGTGGCCCCGATGACTTGGCGGGAGCCGAGCCTACCCGGCGCAAGGCACGGGTGCCTCGACTTGCGGGAAGAGCAGGTGGTCCGCCCGACGAAGTGGTGGCCCCCACAGAAAAGAACGATGCCCACGCTACCCTGCGCAAAGTTAGGGTGACGGGAGATAGACGGGTATCCGGCCCTACGTCGCGGGCCTCGCTGTGCCGGCACAGCTGGCGCCGTCCCAGCTTTGCTGCATGGTCGTCGCCCTTAGCTGAATGTCGCCTTTCTGAGGGCAGCCGAACTCGAGCCCGTCTTGTGTTCCCTGTTCCAACATCACCACATCGCCGTCTTCTTCCACGCACATACCCCTAAGAAGCACACCCTCGTTCTGGAGATTGGCCATGCTGTCCCCGTTTCCTTTATCTTCCACTTGTTTGTCCTCAACTTTTCCTGCATTATCACAGACACTGCTAGTGACTTACCATGGTACACTGTAGCCTCGCGTTATCTTTTGATATTTGGCTCACGTAGAAGCTCGCTACGCAACAGATCAACTACGAGCCAAATGAACCCAGCCGCAATTTTGTTCTCCCTTCTACTGCCTCTAGTGGCGAGCGAACCCGAATGGGAAATGAGGGGCTCGTTGAATTAGGACAGAAATTAGGGTTGGCAGTGAAGACACGCTTGGAAGGCTAAGGAGAGAATGGGGTAGGTCATTAAAAGAGATAAAAGACTGGGAAAGACAAAAGAAAAGGGAGAAAAAATGCCTGCCGGATGTGATCTTACACCCGACGGGCAAGGCGAGATCCTCCACGTCCTCCAGAATACGCGTCCAGAATACGTGCCTTCCACTTTTTCGGGTATTTATGTTGCGGTATTGCTTTCATGAGTTTGGGGGTGGTACCCAGCGCCACTCGAAAAACTCAGGGTGAAGGGGACCTTCTTTTTATCCACCCGGCCGTGAATCATCTTAACGACTTTTCGAGAGTGGTTGACCAGCGATGAACACTATTAAGCTACCTATGGCACGAAGAGTACCAGAATAGAGACCCTTGCTATGCATGTAGCGAACCGGAATGGCAAATTAGGAGCTCGTTGAATTAGACAGAAATATCGGCTAGCAGTGAAGAATGCCAAGGAGCGCAAAGGAAAGAATGCGGAATGTTATTTGCTATAGTAAAAATGATGTAGATTTTGAAAGATAGAAAAAGTGGAAACAAAATGCCCTCCGGTTGGGATCTGAGCCCACGACCTTTAGAAATTGAATTTTTCTCCACTTTCTGTCTTTCCGACAGCTGCATTTCGACCGAAGATGCATCCGAAATCTGCATATCGAATGCCCAACCGGTGTGTGCTTTTTTGTGACATTTGCTTCGGTGTCAGGCCGCATATGCGCCGTCTGGAGCTTACTTTGATGAAGAACAGCCTTTGGCATAGGCGTAAACATCCTTGGTATTGTTTCATAGTATGCAGGGACTTTTTGTCCGTTTGTTCGACGCTATTTGCGAAAGGGTTGTCGTATATGTCTATTTATATAAATATAGTTTTAAAAACAAAGTTTCCTGGACGCCGGTTTGAAAATACTCAAATATCGTTTTCAACCATGGTGAAAAAGGAATGGGTCTAACGGTTCGGCCCAGGGACTGGCCTATATATATATATATATATATATATATATATATATATATATATATATATATATATATATATATATATATATATATATATATATATATATATATACCAAGCGACTCCGCAACCCTTGTTCGGACAGCTTTTGTCATTTGAAGAGATCATTTTTCCAACAATATATATACAACAATGCATCATCCAAAGACCACGTTTTTTTTTATTATTTTGTCGCACATTTTAGTGCTAGGATCGCAATACCGCCACAAAATCTTCGCATAGCCCGACATTCTATCTTAGGATCTATTTGTGGAAATTCATTTTCTAAAAACGTCCGGGAGTATTTTCAAACTAGTCTGTGCCCTGCATATTCCAGGTTTAACGTACTGTAACGAGCCAAATATCCTCCAATCGGGAAAATAAGTTATCATATCAAAATCGCTGATAAAAGGCAGTATGTTCTTGAGGGGGCTCGTACTTCTCTTACTTGGATATATTGACCCTTCGAGGTGTGAAAAAAAAATAGGGTTTAGGTTTGACCTTCCTACAGACTATTGGGAAAAGCCTTATGGAAATATTCAAAAGGTAAGTTGGTTTTGTGTATTTGTATGTTAAACTGCAAAACATATACTTAACTGTTTAGCTAGCATCCGTTTGTTTAAAAATACTTTTCGGACACATAAGAGGAATGTTTCGAGCATGCGCTGTACTGCCATTTAAAAGCAAGTGTTTAAGTAGTCGCGTGCTATTTTTGAAGTTCACTTTTTGGCAAACTCTAATTAGTAAGTCAAGTGCAATATGAGCCACTATATTGCAGCAAAAATGCGCATTTCAAAGAAAAATATTTTATTATTGTAAAGCCAGCGTTTAGCATCCCGCCCCCCAAGTGCACAATGTCACTGTATGTGACAGCTCTCTATTGAAATCTTTTGTGCACACGAGGAAGGTGCATCACACAGCAGATGTGTCGCTTTGTTATGCAAAATTTCTACTCTGCACTTTGCGCATGAACACGACTCGTGAGTGGTGGCGTGAAATACCAACTGTTGTTGCAACGTACCCACGGCTCCATCTGTAGTGCACCATTGAACCAGGCATCTCCCCATACTGTCCTTCTCTTTCCTAGCAATTTGTCAAACATTTATAAAAATGGTCGCTCTCATGAGACAAAATATCTTTCTCGCCATCAACAGGCGGCGAAATGTTTTGAGGCTTTTTCTGAAGCCTAAAAATATATAGGCATAAAAACTAAGCGAAAAATACTCGGCTTCAAGCTGTAGATTCAAAATACAGATTTAGTTTGAGGAAGAACTAAAAATAAAAAGTTTGCAACAAAATACTTGCTTTTTGCAATGCCTCTGTCAAAAATTTGTCTTTAATTGGCAAAAATGCCCGTTTGAAAGTGCAGACCAATAAATTCACATGGCAGTCGTGTTTTCTGATGCCGCCGTCTGGTTTTGAGAACCGGAAGGCAGAGCCGGAAAATGTACTGCTGAAATTTGCAATTTGCTGCTGTAGAAAGATTAGTAGAAAGCACCAGCCACGTGGTTAAAAACGAGAAAACCTTTTTCGGCTTCACTGGCAGTTGGAAACCGTATGTTGACTTAGTTAAAGCCACTGCACGGAAGCAGTATTGGATCAAAGGTCAATCTATAAGGAATTTCAGAAAACATTGATGGTTGCAAGTGATGGTTGCGAGTGATGGTTGCGTATTTATAATGTAACGAAAGGATTATATCTTCTGTTTGGAGTACAGCCAACACTTGATCTATCAAAATATGGTCTTACATAGTTCCCGATACAGCAAACACATTAGAATTTCTCCGAGGTAGCCAAAACGGCTCAGTTCTTTTATAAACTTAAACTGACGGAAACGATTCGCCGCCATTCGCAATCCATGAGGTATTATTACCCGAAGACACATTTTAAAAAGAACATTTTCAGATGGGGTTCAAGAGAACGTCACGGAAGTCACTCCACCATGTTAGAAAAAACTAGGCATCTGGGTTAGTTTGATTTTTGTGTGAGGTCGTGTTTTTAGTAATAATAATAGTGTTTATTGATTCCAAAAACAGAATACATATGCGGGTATCCCACAGCCGCAAGGGCTTCAACAGCTGTTTCCTTGTGCGACCAAGACGTATCAAACCTTACATCAATAGATAATTGTCATGTTTCATGAGCCAAAACTTTACAAACATACAACATACGTACAGATGTTATCAGAAATAATTTTAAGACCAGGAATCCCAATGGCGAAGGTGAAGGTCCTTAGATTACGTTTAATTTGCTTTCGACTATTCGTAGAAACTAAGTCATCTGGCAAACAATTCAGGACCATCGGGACTTAGAAGTCTCGAACACGTTCACGAAATCGATTTCTGCATCATGGCAACATAAAACGAGGGCGTAGATGACGCAAAAGAGTGTACAGCTGGCAAAAAAACAATGACCAAACACAACTAAATACCACCTTTTCTTTAAACAATACCGTAAAATGGCATGTGCAGAAGACGAAAGACGGCATTGTTATCAAACCTCGTGTACCATGCAAAACGTGTTTGAGTTTTTAACCTAAAAGAGCATCTAATTTGTTTTTAAAAAATCAGAGCGAAAGCAAAATCATCAAATTTCGTACCAAATGTGGAATAGGCTAGGGCAAAAGCAATTTGCTTACGTACTGTTAAGAGAGATATGCGCATCCTTAAGAGGTATACTCAGCAGTCATGTGGCCGCAGACCACAACATGGAGACCGGCATGCTTTCAACAATCCTAAAGAAGAGGACACCATTATTCATGCCACTTCGCCTGGAATTGTACCGAAGAAAAAGAACGCCACGACCACCCCGCGCAACTAGTAAAAATAAGCCTTGCTTACAAACTTAAAGCATATAAGATCCAAGGATGTTCCGCTCAGCGCGGAAGTGGTGCAACAAAAACTGATGTGTTTCCTGCACCCGCTGGGGTGCTCCGAGTTGAGGGCAAGACCATGCTTGCTTATTAATTTGACTTCGGACTTTACGCTTAGTGACAACTTACCGGCCAACTCATTACAAACTGACTGTATCTGCTGATAAACACCTTCCTCTAAAAAATGAATTTATCGAATCCATTTATTCTTAAGTGACAGTCCCGGTTTTACAAAGTTCTGGATTTACCGAAATTATTCGCAGTTGCCGGTAACCTTAGTAGATCGGGTTTTAATTTTGTGAATATAGGAAGTTGCAAGTTAAGAATTTCAAGGTTTCTGGAACCAAATATATTAGCCACTGGTGATTTATTGCGTGAGGTGGTTTTAACGAAGCCTTAGGTAAAGTCATAGGCATAGATTGGTTGGTCGTGTTCAAAGGTTTGTCTTTATACAACGACACGGCAAAGAAGAAAAAAATAATAAATATTTCCTGGAGTAATGAGTGAGAGAGCAAGAGCTCTTTATTAGATGAAATCAGGGAGGTTTGCCGGCATGTTCCCACCTGCGAGCTACTCTGCGGGGATGGGGAGAAGGGAGTAAAGGCCCTTAAAGAAGTAGGGAGGAAGAAAGAGGGGAAAAGAAGAGATTAAAAAAAGAGAACACAAGGCTTTGCGTGGTGACCTAAAAGTGCAAACGATCTCACACGTAAAGTTCTAAATTGTCTCTTCGAGACCGATTCCGTGTAAAAATGAGTGAGAGAGCAAGAGCTCTTTATTAGATGAAATCAGGGAGGTTTGCCGGCATGTTCCCACCTGCGAGCTACTCTGCGGGGATGGGGAGAAGGGAGCCCAGTCGAAAAACACAACAGGAATTTCTGTCGCACAACAGAAATTTCTGTCGCACGACAAGGATTTCTGTTGGGACTACAGGATGGTCTGTCGTGCGACAGGAAGTTCTGTAGTACAACTACAGAAAATTTGTCGTACGACAGGCATTTCTGTCGCACGACAGGAATTTCTGTTGGGACTACAGGGTGGCCTGACGTGCGACAGAAATTTCTGTAGTACAACTACAGAAAATCTGCCGTACGACAGGCATTTCTGTCGCACAACAGGAATTTCTGTTGGGAATGCAGGATGGTCTGTTTGGAGACAGGAATCTCTGCAGAACGATGACAGAATGTCTGTCGTATGACAGAAATTTATGTAGTACAACAGACATATCTATCATGCGACCGACATTCTGCAGTCCCCACTACAAAAACCTTTGTAATAGAACTACAAAATTTCTGTCGCATGAGACATTTCTGTTGTACTACAGTTTTTGTGCAACACCCTGTAGGCACTCAAGCTTCTGTTGGCCCACAGACTGTCCTTCAGCCACTACATTCAGCATTCCGTAATTACCATTATTATCTGCCATGCGACAGATCATTTTGTAGTCCCTGCAGATTTTTATAGTGTGAAAGAGAAGTTTAGATCCATTGCGAAAGTGTCACATGGCAGACCGTTCAGTATTGCTACAAACTTTCTTGCTTACTCTGTCGGAAAACCCCGCGTTTTCCAGCATTAGGAGAGTGATGGAATAGCCGGAAAGAACGGAATACATAGGAAAACGCCGCGCTGAACGACAGCAACGCGGGGAGTTTGCTGGAGAGCAGCAAATAACATGGGGACATTGCCTTTGGGGACAGGGCTTTAGCCAATGCGAAGGGGATAGCACGAACGGGATAGTACGGGATGGTATGGTGCCGTTGCTTGGCTGGACACGGGAATGCCGCGCGCCGGTTAAGGGGTGGACTGGTTGTATTCCAGCGCCGCGATCGACGCAGATGCTCCTAAGCTTGGTGTTTGCGGCCCGTGCGGTGCAGCAAAATCCCACTCTTTTAGCGTGCGCTGCACGGAAACAATGCTGCGTGCGAGTGACGGTCATCTCGTTCAATTGCATTGCAAGCGTCCGTTGTAATGAACGTTTGTTGCATTGCGGCCATTAGCATTCCGGCCGTGTTGGAAAAAACCTTCGCTACAAATTTGCAATTAACAACGCAACTTAGCACAAATCACACTATTGTTGGAGCATCTAAGCGTAGCCCCATAATAAAAAAAATGGATACATAGAGAACTTCGGAAATTCCTCGGGTTCTTCGAGTGAACTGCAATTGCATATATTGTACTGTGGACAATGTTTGATAAAAGAATCAGGCAACAAGGGTAGCCCCTCGGCAAAACGGACGCATAAAAACAAGCAAGATGTGCTTTTTGAAGACGTGGTGTAATAATTGCAGTGCACATTCTGACATGTATTTTTGGGTGTCTTTGAGAGCCCCATTGTTTCAATCTGCGTGCTGTTGTTTTGTTTTGTTTTTTTTAGCGAGCAATTTGTTTATTTTAACGCGAAAGATGTGTCCAATCAAGCGAAATAGTTAAAAGAAGATTTTAAAAACAGCGAACCAGTTGCCGCTACCTGTGTGCAAAAAAAAAGAAACGGCGCCAGTGAACTCGCTGCATTGCCGAGATGTGTTAAAAAAATAAATGTAGAAAGAAAGAAAACGCGAGCCTTCCCTCTAGCCCGGCCCTCTGGAAGAAGTTCGGGGAAGCATCGTCACCACTGAAGGCATGTCGCGGCGCGACAGAACTCGCGGGACGGGGAGACCACAATACGAAGAATCGAGAGGGGTCAGGAGGGGTCGCGAAACAACTTCTCGTGATCGGCCGGTTCCCTCCTTACCCTTCCTTTGTTCCCTCCTGCTTTGTTCCTTCCTACTTTTCGTCTCCCAGTCAAAATTTGCGGTGGCTCCGTGGCCCAGTGGCTCGTTCACATTTCACATCGGCGCTTTGCCTATTTTAAGTTAGGGTTAACTTTTTTGTAAAAACGTGCATGTCTCCGCGGAGTGTAAGCAGCAACATTTGAAGCTGCGGAAGCTGTGGTAAAAGCAAGATCAGTGGTCCGGATTTCAAGCATCTCGATGTGAGGACTCCTCCAGCGACGACTAACCAGGGTTCTTGGGATAATTGGCACTTTAATGTGAGTGAATACGACGAATCTCGCAGGCAGCGTGATTTGGAATACGTGCGATGTGCTTCGACAATCGACTGAACTTGCAACGATCCCTGCGTGACTTCGGCAGGTATCGTGTGTGCGTACTCTTCAAGATAGTGCAGCACCACAGAGACGTGCGCTTTTCGCCACAGGATACCCTTCCACGCCTTGCTGTGCGAATGCAACGGAACAAGGTTCACAAAGGCAAGCATTCCAGCTAAAGATTGACTTTCCATTTTAATTTTCTCACGTTCTCTCACGTTTTGCAGTGTAAAAGAAATATTTGTTCACTTGTGTTTTAATGGCCCTAACTAATATAAGGAACGAATTTTCGAACGGTTATTGTCGATGCTCGTTTAATATTTTTTTTTTCTATCGGGGAGAATAAATTTGCTTTTATGAACAGGTTGAGCGTCATTGACGGAACGCGATGATGGGACGCGATTTGGCCCTGCTTCCGAAGCACGGCCAAATCAGCTGAAAAGTGCCCAAATGAGTCTGGCTAAATTTTGTAGCGCTACTGAGGTTTCCCTGAAGGAATGACTTCTGTATTTCTTGTTAACAGCTACGCGGGTTTGCAATTACACGGCTATTAAAAAAAAAGGCAGAGGGCGAGCATCGGCCACGCTATTCGCTAGAGACGGCGTGGTCTCGGGCGTGTTCCAGCGTTACGTTCCAGCGGCTGCTGGATCCACGAGTTTCCGTGTCCGGCGTGTACCAGCGTCCAGGTTCCCGTGAATTTGCAGCAGGCGCAGTTTCGCATGACTTGCGGATGAAAGCTGTTTTGTTCTAAAAGAAATTATAGTTCTGACCGTTTCCAAGTCAGCACGATCATGGAGCATACAAATAACGCGCCACATTTTGTTTTTATATTTGGCAATGAAATAAAAATTATTTGTTTGGTGTAACAGCAACATAAGAGGGCAGTAAAAGCCTCTCCATGACAAAAAGTGAAGCCCCGGTAGTGCCCAGGAACAGTGTTGTAAAAAGAGGAAAATAAAATGGATAAGCACCGCAAACTGCTTTTTTTTCGGACTGTGATCAGGCATGTGCAGTCTGCGTAACATCAAACTTTTGTATTGCATGCATGAATGTACCACTAGTTGCATTGCTTAAATGCCTTTTGGTACAGCTTTCTGAAATCAGTTATTCACTGAAAACAATTTCAAGCGTGTACCAGAAAGGCAAGAATGACCCCAAATGCTTATGTTTGTTGGTCAAATTTTTATTGAAATTGTTATGCATATCCTGCATACTTCAGGTAATTAATAGAAAAAACATCACGGGAAGTAAATTTCTTATGCCAAACTAGTTGAAATTGGAGACATGACAGGATTTACTACAGACTGCAGAACAGGATTTACTACAGACTACAGAACAGGATTTACTACAGACTACAGGGCAGGATTTACTACAGACTACAGGACAGGATTTACGACAGACTACAGGACAGGATTAACTACAGACTACAGGACAGGATTTACTACAGAATACAGAACAGGATTTACTACAGAATACAGGACAGGGTTTACTACAGACTACAGGACAGGGTTTACTACAGACTACAGGATGTCCCATTCCCTCACAGGATCATTCTGTCGTATTTTTCTGTTGTGTTTTTCGACTGGGAGTAAAGGCCCTTAAAGAAGTAGGGAGGAAGAAAGAGGGGAAAAGGAGAGATTAAAAAAAGAGAACACAAGGCTTTGCGTGGTGACCTAAAAGTGCAAACGATCTCACACGTAAAGTTCTAAATTGTCTCTTCGAGACCGATTCCGTGTAAATAGTCAAATAAAGCAACCAACGCTTTTCTCTGGCACGATAGAGAGGGCCAGGGTCCAAGGACATCTTTCGAAGATATAGATGCGTTGTTGAGGCACGCAATCTTTTCTGCGAGGTGATTTTTTTCCTGGATGTACGCCGGACACTCTAGAAGGACGTGATTTACTGTTTCGGGCAATCCACAATTTTCACAATAGGGGTTTGCAGTTAGCTCGAGGGGATGGCGGTAAAAGTTCGTGAGCGCTGCGTGAGACGCAACCGGTGGTAAAGGGTTTCAAGCTTACGTTGAATCCGCTCTGGTAGCCTCATTCTGAGTCCAGGGTCTATATGGTGCAGGAAAGGGTGCCGAGTTTCAGGACATGACCAGAGACGGTTTCGCTCCTTCAAGACAAGCTCCTTCGCTAGCGCCGCGGCCGCGTGTTTTGTGAAAAAAATATTTCTTACATTTCACAGCTGTAGGCCTCTGCGAAAATAATAACGCAGCAACTGTACGAAAAGGAAGATAATTTACTCGACAGAAAACGTATTGTAATTGTGGTTGTATGGGCAAAACTTACTTCATTTTAAAGTGTGATGGCGCGTTTGTATGCCACCAAGGCGACCGGAATGATTTACCTAAATCAATGTGCACCTAGAGATGCTATGTAGTCTTCCACAACTACACACTTATGAATGCAGAAGAAACATCGACTGAGGCTTACGTCACTATTTTTCAGGAATGCTGAAACATTTGATAGGAGTAGCAGTGTTTATTTACAGCAAAGACTGCCTTTAACCGGTACGTGGTGAGCGCGTGCACCAAGTATGTGATAAGCGAGTCCATCTCCTTGTTCAGCGGGATGCTCACAGAAGGCTTGCCTAATGTGCAGGCCTTACCATTTACTTCAAGTGAGGTCGTCGAATAAAAATCCCCCCGCAGACAAAACCTACCTTGAGCGTCACTCTGTAGCACGGGTGTCATAAGTCTTTAACCGTGCTACATACACAAGTCTGGTCTTGGCTGCAGATCCGCCATTCCCACTGAGGTGTTTAATACGCATATCACACCACCTACACGTTGCGCAGTAAAACATTGTCCAATTTACAGAACGGAAGCTTAGTGCACAAACCGGGTTTCCTTAAAGGAGCGCATAGCCACGCCAAGTCTTTAGACCAAGGTACATGGGTGGAGGACATCACATCTCTGTTTTAAAAAGGACTGTAACGCAAACCACTCAGTTGGCAGGATTCATCGTCCAGGCACAGGGCCTTGGCAAATAATATGTTCTTGGGCAACAAAGAGTACACGATCTTGTCTAGGGTAATCGGTGCTGTGCTTGCGGTCACAAGGTAAAGGGACTCTATCCGGCTGGCTTTTTTGGCAATGGTGTGGGGAAAGAATAATAAGGAATTATTCCACTATTTTTTGATGGTTGGCGAAGATTTGCATAGAGATTATGTTGAGCAGAATGCAATTGGTGGTTCCAAGCAGTTGGATATTCTTGGGAGAATGCGCTGTAGTTATGCCGGAACTGTGAGACACAAACAAGAAGTGACTCTTTCACAACATCCCTTATAAATTGGCGGCCGCGATAGATAAAAGCACGCAATGGGCACCAAGCCAAAAATTGTTTAAATCCAGCGTGCCGAAGCAGTTGGCAAAGCAGTGGTTTCTGCATTGCGTATAAGATTTTCGACACACACGACATCCCATTGGTTGCCTGCCAACGTGGGTGAAACAGGGACAACCAGACCAATTTCCACCTACAGTAAATGTCAAGTGGGGGTTTCAAAAATTGTAGAAGACCGTGTGACATGGCGGCAGAGAGCTCGCAACACAGGCGTCTACACTGTCATTACCTGACAATTCTAAAAGTAGGAATTATGCGTGTAGCAAATTCCTTTCTGGGTAAACATCTTTTTATATTTGATTGCCATGTAGCGCTTACCAACTGTTGTCACGTACAGGTCTCGTCCAACGTGGGGATTAGCCAACCTGAATTAGGGCCTTTTTTCAAGTTTTATGTCTACCCTCCTGAACCGCAGAGTCCATATTGTTATTCTGATTGAAGAGACAAAGGCGCCAGCAGAAGGCCATGAATATGGGAAGTCAATCTCGCCGCCGTTGACCAGTAAACAAACCTGTTGAGTGACTGATTACTACAGGGGAATATAACTGTACTTTAGAGCATTACCACATGAAATCGTATTAGCAGATGTGACGTTTACAAACTAGTGAAACGATAAAAGGGCTTTTCAAGATTCGTGTTCCTTTTTAACTTAATCCGAAATTACAAGATCCGAAAGTACAAGACGAAAGTACAAATGAGAACCGATAGACGAAATGAGTATATCAACAGTCACATCATCTCGTTATGTGTTGGCGTCGATTCGATGTCAAAATTAGTTCTCAATGCTTCAAATACTGCATATAACTTATGAAGAAGATAATCGTTCTTGGGCAGCCCGAAAGTGACATCTGTTCCTGTCTTTCTTTCTGTCTGTCCCTCTGTCTTTCTGTCTTTCTGTCTGTCTGCATGTCTGTCTGTCTGTCTGTCCTTAGATTCAGCCAACGAGACAAAACGTAAAAAAATTTAGGAACGACAACTTCGCAGAGAAAAACCACTGCCAAACTACCAAGTCTGGAAGCAACGTTTACTCTTAATAAAGTTGTGTAAAACTTTTAAGCAGGTTTGATGCAAAACTTCGAATACATAAGTAATATTGGCGGATGTTTTATTACAGATACGTGGTGGATGATATTTGGGAAAAGTGAATTAGAAATACGGCTTTGAAAAGCATATATGTGATCGAAAAACAGAACTAGCCTTCACAGCGCCACTGGGGGCGACATTCAAAAAAGTTCAACAGTATCAAAAGTTGCCAATACATGGCGAGATCAGTGTAATACGGCAAAACTGAATAGTCTTAAGCAAACCTCAACTGTGTTTGTCGCAGCACGAGCGAAATCGGAGGTGATGAGAGTGAGGGGTTGTCGTAAAAACAAGAGAGGCATTAACTTTGCAGGAGCGGCAGCACAGTAAATCTTCCCACGACATTCACAAAATAAGGAGGAGACACGGTCAAAATTTTTATGTGGCTCTGGGTCCAATCAAAAACTCGCTGTAGGAGTCATTGTTGTTTTCTAGCAGCACACTGAACTCCTTTAACAGAAATTATGCAGGCTCTCTATACAATATTTCTTTAAAAAAACCCATTGATGATGTCTCCAAGACTTTACAACGACGTTTCCTTATTATTGCGTGTGTATTACAGCATGTCGACAAGGGTCTCGCGTCTATTTGTGTACATAGTCAGTCCGTAAGCAGCCGCCAGCAAGAGAGAGAGGAGAATGCGTAAAAGATCGGCGCTTGCACACGCTGCCACGATGTCCAACTGAAACGGGGCTCACAACCTTCTGTTTTCGACGAGCCGGTCTCACGCCATTTCTCCAAACCCGGTAACTCCCGAAAGCAGTTGGAGATGTTGCGGAATGAAGTGAGCAGCTATAGAATTCGAAGTGAAAATGGTGGCGAACAAATTCAGTTACAGGTGGATAAGGATTGCATAGAAAAGCAGGGAATTTTGTGGTTAATCTGAGTGAACATGACGATGCAGTAAATGTACAAGAACTCGCTGACTGGTGCAGCGTTAGGAAATTGAGGATGTGTTTTCCATTTTGTTTCGTCGCCATCGCGTTGCGAGCGCATTTTAGCGAGCAACCACCCCACTTTTCAGATGAAGCTATTCTTGCTCCTTGCGATCGCCACTGGTTCTTTTGTGCCCAGCACGATTACAACAGGCCTGGAATTTAAATAATTCGAAGTCCTCCTCGACGCACCAAAAGCATGGCCTCTGTTGTTTAACGCAGTTCCGCATGGCAGCCTAGCATGATCTTGTTAGTTAGCTGCACTGATGACTGAATCCCAAAAAGCAGCTCTGTTTTACACATGATGCTATCGTAGGTTATGGTTTATTGTTTGAACTTCTCTTTGCTCGTCAGTCCTACTGTCCGTAGAATTAAATTTGTGTATCCACCCTCGCCTGTGGAAGTAGTGAACACGCACTTTACTCTGAGTTGTGCCCCCGACGCCCATTAAGAAACGACATCTAACGTGAAAGCGCCATAACAAGACCAGCAAGAAAAAAAACGATTATTTGTATGGCGGTTGTAACAAGACGTTACGGGCGCATTTTATTGGCTTTAGCGATATTCTACCTTACAAAAGGAAAGAAGACACGCATGGCCCTTTCAATGCTTTTTATTAGTTTCTGCTTTTCTTTATGACACAAAAAACGCCTCTATAAAACGCCCTGAAAGTTGCCAGTTAAGGTAAGGCAGAGGTTGCGAACTTATAGAAAAGATGGCATTTGTTTATCGCAACCATAGTGTGCACTGAAGGAAGACTTCCAACTAAAATTCCCCGCATTTCCCCGAGGGAAAGAATGTGAAAGTGCGAATGCACGAGTTTAATTTGCGCGGTTCGGTAATGTTCGCGAAAGAGAGATCACACACACACACACAACTACAAAGAAAGAAAGATGCATTTATTCACAGACACCTATTTGTGTTGTCGTTGTACTTGATTGCTAGAGCGGATCTCAGCTTTGAAATTTCGTGTCAGTACTCCTTTAAGCAGGTGCATTAGCCCTTCTCCCGCCTGATTCTTGGCCAATCCCCCACGTGGGTATGTGCCATGTCAGCGGCCAGGCAGCGCGCGCCCATCTCCCCCCGTTGCCAAGGAAGACGAGGAGATTCCTGGCCAATCCCCCACGTGGGAATGTGCCATGTCAGCGGCCAGGCACGAGCATTCGCACGAGCGCGGACATCGCCGGTGGACGCAGGTTCAGGGTCGCTTAAGAAATCCATTTGCACTTAAAACGGGAACTCCGTGCAGTCCAATAAGGAAGCCCAAGGCGGCCGAAGGCACTCAAAAGCAGAGATTGAAAACAGTAAGTTTCACGTAAGCGATGTCTTTGAAGGGTTCCAGCCATACGGTAGAAAATGGTCAACTTCTAATTGTAAGCTCGGTTGGTTGAGTGTTCAGCATCGGTTTTGTGCTGTCGAAAGATGTTCCTGGTGGTAGGACATTCTTAATTAGCACACCCTAGCGGTTTCGGTGCGAGCACTGGGGTCAAATTCGCATTGAATGGGGAACTGCAATGCAAACGCAGAATAACCACTTCTTCGATATGCGGTTGTTTCAGTCCCCACGGGGCCTGGGTTTGCGAAGTTATAACCATTAGAAGAAACTGTTTCTTTGACCTAAGACACTAACTTCGCCATTCGCAAACCAAAAACGTGTCTTCAACGGCTTGTGCAGCATAATGTCGATGGTGCGCGCACTATAAGCTGTCATGCTTCAGTGCTAAACTCCTATTTCCACAACTGCTGCTGGTTCACCATGTATCAGCCAAAAGAATTGTTTGTTCCGAACAAAAAACCCATCTAACTTAGCGCAATAGCACTTAAAAAAGTAGCACACGCAAGTTCATTGTTTTAAAGGCATGCCAAAGCAAACGTTTCATTGTACATATGTGGGATCAAAAATTTTCAAGTTTTGTATATCCTGTACACGGTAACGGAGCCTGTGTAGTTATGTTTTCCTTTTTGTGTTGTGATAGCGCAAAACGTGTCTTGCAGTGTTACATTGTACTTTTTTGTACATATGTTTTTGCCCAGATTGCGGTTTCTAGCAATTTTTTTCTCCTCGTGTATGCGAAGAGTATGCAAGGACTATTTATGTACGCGCTATTGAAATTGTTCCGCTGTTCCCCTTATCGTCCCAAAGTAATTGTTTTTTTTTTTTTACTTGGTATATAATTGAATACCTGGAGTGTTGTACGTCTGCTCCCTGTATGGGTCTGCAGAAGACCTACAGTATTGATAAAAAGTTAAAAATATCCAGAAGCACAAATGATTGGTTGCTGTGTATTACTAATAAATAACTCTTCTATTATTATACACCAAAACACTTTAAAACTGGGAACTTTAAAAGGCCCATGACTTTATTTCTAAAGGGTACAACACAGTCATCAATAAACAAATGCTAGTTTACAAGGTAAATGAGCAACTGTCGCAAACCATGTGTGTATAACCTATGCAATATTGTTTTATGGCGTTTTTATATGAGGACCTCTTAAGTTTCCAACTATTTTGGTAATATTGTCATAACGCTGTTTTGTAATAACTATTCAGCACATATTGTTTTGAGGAAGGTTTGGCAACCACATACTGTTGATAGGTTTTATATATTTCCAGTTTTACAAACAAGCCAATGAGACGATATACACTTCACTGACTTCCGAACCCAACGGCCTCCGCAAAAAATGCCTGATTGATTCTATAAACAATACAGACTACTCGGAACCAAAGGCGTCCGTAGCATTTAGGCGAAGCTACATAAAACGTCGAAAAACGTAAGTATGAATCCTGATATAACGAGCAGCATGCAAGTTCTTAGAGACATTTTAAACTTACTATTTCGCAACTGACATGCGTTCTTACCATGGGAGAAGGAAATACGTGAGCATCGTCAGGACATCAGTTGTTGTGAATGAGAAAATTCCTGTTATGCAGTAGGGCACTCCGAGCCACGTGGGATAAATGTTGCCCATTGGGCAGCAGGTAAAAACCACGCTATTGCAACACAACTTTCAAGAATGCATAGTAATTTTAAGGAACACCGTAAAGAAGTTGTATTTAGTAACAGTGTTAGTAGGTGGATTTTAAAATTACTGTAAAACCAATTTAATAATTGACGGCATAATATTTCAGTATGGAACAAGATTTGGTTGGTATGCCAAATGTAGTGGTTAAACCTGGAACTTACATGACGGTATATACTGGTAAGTACACTTTTACGCATCTATTGTAGAGCTTTTATTCTAATCAGTCACAACATTACGTTTGCTGGTTCACGCATTCGTCTCAGAACTGGTGGCGCCTAATTTTTGCCGTCATATAATTATTTGTGCTTAGCCCTAGTGGTAATTACCCTTGGCAAAAATTTTCTTTCGGGCCCCAGAAACAGTATGCCAGGAGCACTGTTCTCTTGGAAAACTCTCAACTAAACAAGAGTAGTCCTATTGGTAAGGCAATAACTGGTAGAAAAGAATTAGCCAAAATTCAAATTCTTCATTGCGTGAGGCTTCGAAAAGTACAATATTTCATCACTGACCTTTCCATCATTACCTTGTGCGTCATGGTCAATGATGGAAAGGATTCCATGGGTAAGTGTGCGACGAAGCACGAAAAAATGTATGTTAAATGCGTAGACTGTACAGTATAGGAGATCCTGCATTCGTGCAGGCGGCTCAATGTGGGCCCGACTGGCAGGGGCGTTAACGACCGTCTTCGTCAGCACGGATATAACATGCGCAAAGGAACTGGGAGCAATCTTGCCTTACAAAGCAAGAATTGCAAAGGTTGCTACCCCAAGCTCAACAAAACGCGCATTTTAAACGGTACCCTGACACCCGATCTCGCAAAATCTTCGAGGCTTCAGTTATAAGCATTAACGGTGAGGTGTGCGTGAGTTCGGGTGAGCTCTTCGAGCGGGAGATTGCGTATCTGGGCAGATTAAAAGAATGTTTGTTTGTTTTATTGCATATAATTGCCTACCGCGCTTCTTGAGCTTGGTTTGTCGCGCTTTTATTCTCCGCTCTGGCGTATGATTACGTTGTTTCCTTCTTCAATATAATGCCAACTCTAATAAAATTGAACCACTTGCTCGTCAGTGCCCGTGTCTGTTTGCCCTCTCTCTGCCCACGTTTTTTGCGGTGTTACCTAAGGTGTTATGTGCACCCAACTATGCCAAAGTCACGCTTTGGCACAATATTGTAGCGTAAAAAATAATGCAGCCCACTTGACATCTCTTCAACGACCTTACTTATAGATTAGGGTATTCTTATTCTGCGCATTTTTTGAGAAGCCAACCTAAAGCAGTATCCTTAGGTTCAGACCACTAAATTCCTTTTAAGTTTCTTTTAAATTCCGCCAAATAAATGGCATCTATTGGTCTTTACTAATATATTGAAAGAATTTAGGTACTACCATGACTAACGTACAATGTTATGGCAGCCAAACAAAAGCATTTTAACGCCAGTATCTCAAACCTACACCCTAATTTTGTTCCAATGCCTATTTACAAGATGTTACAATTATCAAGGCTTACCGCGATGTTGTTAGCGCAACATCTTCTTGCACGCAAAAAAGATTCTTGATTTCACCCTTAAATCGTATGTACGTAGCAACTGGCAAGGTTATATCGAGTAAACTAAAAATTTTTACGCGCAACTATATTCTGCCTTTATTCAAGCAGTATGAGAAAAATACCGTATTCTCTCGTTATAACGAAACCAGCGGGATAGCAAACATTTTTGTTATAAGCGGTGTATCGATACAAGTGATCTCTCGAGAAAAGCGGTCCCTGCTCCAATTTGACCAAGCATTGCACGATGCCTCGACGGCTGCCCATACATTCAACTTTATTTCGCAGCAGGCGTAGGTAGTCCCGCCTCTGCACCGTCGTCGTCACTTCACGTGGCTTTTCGTCCTCCTTCTCTTTGTGCTTGTCGGGCCATCAACCACAGTGTCACGCATCTCCGCATCTGTCCCTGGAGCAACCACGGAAGCCGCAGTCTCCACAAATGCAAACGTATCAAAGTCACTTTCTATATTTTGGCCAGCAATTTTATGAACAGCCTAGTACAGATCGCTGCAAATTCCATATTCGTCATTCTGGTAATGGTCAGGGTGGTTGGCAACGGTGCGGAAATAGCCGGCGTGCGTACAGCAGCTGCAGCCCTTCGAAGTTGCGAATTTTTTTTATTGAAAAGGTAAACAATTATAGCGCCCCAAGCAAATCAGCGTTGTAGCTGTTGCTGACGCGTACGTTATGAGCATGCTCTGCAAAATAGCGATGCGGTACAGATTTCGTTTGGTTTCAATGATGCCCTGATCAATCGATTGCACTACCACGTTTGTGTTTGCAGTCACAAATTCGAAAGCGATCACCTGTAGTTGCCGACCTTCCGGTCGCTGTAGCAACTGTTAATTCTGAAAAGCAGTTGGCCATTCTTTGGATCGAGCCGTGTATCCGTAGAACTCGGTAGGCTTCATAAACCACAACAGCCGGGAAGCTAGTAAACAAGACTTTCGCGGTCCCCGTTGTCGGCGACACTGCTAGTACTATGGTTCAAGCGTCGCTGTTCGCGCACCGTTGCGTCCACTTGACTGACCAATATTCTAGGAACCAAATTCTATGAACCTAATAAGCATTTGGACCATTCGGCTAAAGTGTGATGGCGCGAATCGAGCAAGACGGGTTCGAGAAAATTACCAGGGAAACACCAGCTTGCGTTGACCCGCCATCTTGACAGCCTGACTTGCTGCTCGGCGACACCTCTACTCGCCAGTTCAATCTAAACGGGTGCAGATCTTTGGGCGCTTTGGGTAATGCGGACTAAAATGCATTCGTCTGAACTGGTACCTGAATAAAGTGATACACCGAATAAAGCGCTTTCTTTATAATGACGGATTACTGTATATGAGATGAGACTACCGTGCTTGCGTTCGAAGCGAAAAAGGGAAATGAAACATTAAGGTCATAATATTGGCAACAGTGGTTACACAACGTTTTCCGCGATCTGTACTGTTTATTCAGTCGGCGTTTGTAAGAACCACTACTTTCTCAATTGCATGAGGTATTTTTGTATTATAAAAAGAAGATTTCAGAACATTTCAGAACATTTTCGGATTAACGTATCTTTCTTTATAGAGTATTGATTGATTCTAGGATTTAACGCGCCGACGCAACGCAGGCGATGAGGCGCGCTGTAGTGGAGGGCTCCAGATTATTTTGACCACCTGGGGATCGGTAACGTTCGGCGAAAGCTCCTACATGCAGGCGTTTTTTGCTTTTTCTCTCCATCAGAAAAGCGGCTGCCCAAGCCGGGAATCGAACCAGCGACCTCCGGCTCAGCAGCGCAAGGCTTATTTAGAGAGCAATCGGTAGTTTTAGTGCTGGGAGGGGTGCAACATATGACCCAAGGAATCTGTCGGTCTAGTTGGTCTGACATGATGGAAATAAGATTGCGCTAAAAGGACACGACAAACAGAAAAAGACGCTCCATACAGCGTTGTGTTGTGTGTCTTTTTCTATTCGCCCTGTCCTCTTGGCGCATTTGTTTCACACAAGACGAGCAGTCTTGTATTGTTATAAACGTATATACACTTGCCCGAATGCCGACATCCAGCAAAATAGGACTCGACTGAGAGAAGAAAAACGGGAAGAGTGAGCTCTGCGCGGCCGTTGTTTCCACGGGTGTTTTGTGATCCCGCGTGTAAATAAACCTCGCTGAGTCATTGGCTGTACGTCAACACCGAAGCTGAGGAATCGTGTTGAAGCAGATGGGTGGCTTGACTCCCTCCACCACCTCCTATCATGAACGAAAACAGTAGCCTCAGCTGCTGTCGCCTACTGAAAGGTGAACGCATGGCAGAGGGCCACGTTCATTTGATGGCAGAGCTGCCCAAGACGGAAATGACTGGCCCAAATCCGTGAGTAGCTGTAATCGAAAAATGGCGCCCTTTGTTTCATTCTGCCTGGAGGGTACTGCTTTAGTATGGTTTTAAAACCATAAAGAAGAAACTGACGAGCTGGGACCAATTTGTTGAGCAGATCAAAGGCCGGTTTGGCAATTCTACTTGAAAAAAAAACGAGCAGAACAAACATTATTTCACCGGCTCCGATTCGCGGGACAATTTGCACGATGTATTTTCAGGAACGTGTCCAATCTCCGCAGGATCCTGGGTTCGCGGATGTGTGATGAGGATAAAGTTGGCCTCTTGCGGACAGGCCTTGTGGAAGATGCTTGGAAATTTTTTATTGGCCGGGATAATTTAAACACGGGCACAGATATCTTGCGATGCTGTCCACATTTATTTAACCTGGCGATATGAAGCATCGTTCCAAAACTTTGTACGCTTAGATTTTGATGACCATCTCAATCTGTGGATGCGATTTGTAAACTGACATGGCTCAAACCATACGCCGTACTGTGCGAAAAGAGTTAACGTGCCTTAGGGACACCACCTAATGGTAATTCTTAGGGTGCGGTATACAGGTGACGTGGATCGCAAATCCCATATCACCTGCTATTCACCCGTAAGCCCCCGCTGTGACGAACGAGGGTTCACCTGCCATGATTCCGCATGCTTCAAACCAAGAGTATAAGAGTGGGCCGCACGTAGGAACCGGCCAATTCATCCGCAAAACGTGACTTCGCATCGGCGCTTTGCCGAGTGCTACAGCAGCTCCGGATTTCACAACTACAACCGAGAAAGTACGTTGTAGAAAGATCGCAAACGTCGAGTGTGTAGTGGTTGCGGCATGATTGGGCACCTCTCCCGATATTGTAGACGAAGCCGGCATTGTCCACGATATAGCCCGCCATCACTCGTTTCCTCTTTCTAACGCTGACTATTACTAGAATGACTTCCACTTGCCACCTAGCCGGTCTCCCAGAAGCTTTCCTTCCCCACCTGAACCTCCGCGGACAGGGTGTCCAACCACCGACCGAAGAGTAACACCGCCTCTCCGCCACCGTTCTCGGTAGCCACGACGCTGTCCGCCACCTCAGGAAAGCTAGTTCACGTGGTCGAACGGTGTGAAGCCGTCATTCAGGGCTTATACAATGTCTCCTCCTGTACTGTTGCAAAAAAAAGAAAGATGAACTGGTTATTGACGACATTCCTGCATAGGAAGTAGTGCACACTGAGTCATGTGCTTCTCTTATATGCTGAGCTTTTAAAATAAACTTGAATGCAAAGCGATGGTCCACTGGTGTCGTCCGGTACATTTTTTTGGTGCAGGCGTGAATATTTGCGTCGGCCCGTTGTTTGCTCTCCCAATGTCGCTTCGGTGGGCACAAATTTAGAACTTTGTTTCCCGTGCTCCCTATGTCCACCCATAACGTGATTAAGGGTATAGACTTTATGGCACAGTGCGCGGCAACCCTTGATTTTAAAAGTTGTAAAATATACGTCAATGGCTTCTCTTTTCGGCGCTGGCGGAGGACTGTCAATGCGCAAGGTAACGGACATTTCCAGTATTGGAGGGCTTATTCTGGGACTCTGCGCTGCATTAGTGACACCAAGGGGCACCAAGAGCTACTCGTAACAAATCCACCGCTACTATTGAGGGTGTCAGCATGTCCTGCGTTAAGAAGAACATCGTTCTTCTTGGCTCTTCTTCATTCTTCCCCCTTGACCAAGGGCGTTCTGCGCTGTGGGCAATAAAAAAACTCCCCTCAGAAGATGGGCATATTATGAGGGTTGAAAATCGTCCATGTGGACGAATACCTGAGAAATTCAGTAGCTGTTTTAAGCGAACACAATAACCAATCGGCGCAGCGTTCCCCGACGACTCGTAGTTTTTACACAAGATCAAGCAAAGTCTGTTCTTCTGAGAATATACTGATGTTCTTGACGTCATTGCTATGTGTGCAATCAGTATTCGGCTTCTCAAGTAGGCAAAATCCATCCCCGAGTCCACCCTCTCACACTGTTTACTCCATCAACACCGGGAGCGCGCAACCAAGTCGACAGAAGCCCTACCGAGTCAGCCTCTCAGAACGCAAGTTAATCAATGAACAATTTGAAGACATGGTAGCGAAGGGTGTCATACTATATTCAGCGGTCAATGGGCAGATCTGGTAACTTTGGTTAGAAAAAAACACGATTCGCTGAGGTACTGTGTTCATTATCCCAAATTGAACGCCCTCACCGAGATGTGTTCCACTTCCATGTATTGAAGATGCCGTCGACTACCTAAACTCCGCTTCCTACTTTTCGTCAATCGACTGACGATCAGGTTATTCTGAAATCCCTGCTCACCTGGGCGACCACAAAAAAGACTGCCTTTTTAGCGCCAGACGGGCTTCATGAATTAAACGTAAAGCAGTTCGGTCTTTGTAACGCACCTGCGACTTTTGAGCAATTTATGGACATCCTTTTCCCTGGTTTAGTGTGGAACGTTTGCATAGGCTACCTGGATGGCGTCGTGATTTTTGTTGGGACGTTAAAACAGCGTAACAATGGCGTTCTTATTTTACTTGACAAAAGCGAAAGAGCGCAATTGATGCTAACCTTTCAAAAGTGCCTTTTTAGAGATCTAGAAACCCTAGTACTCGGTCTTCTCATAGAGAGAAATGGTAATCCACCTCATGCAAAAAATATTGAAGCCTTTTCTCGTTTTAGCCTTTAATGCCTTCCTATAAACTACGCAACTTTCTGTGACAATGTTCGTGTTTTCTTATCTTTATTTCTGGTTGTGTCATAGCCTCGCCACGGAGCGTTTAGCTGCAGGAAGATGTGCCGTTTCACTGGACGCCAGCGTCTGAATCCGCTCATTGCCTGTTAAAGATCCTCTGAACAACCCGACCGGTACTTCTCCACTTTGAAGCTTCCGCCGCGACTGAAATTTACACGGATGCGAGTGGTGCTGGCGTATATGCCGTGCTCCTGCATCGCAGTTGCGGCAAACAAGATATCCTTGCCTATAACAATCGCTCCCTCAGCAAGTGTGAGTGTAATTACGTGTTGAGAGAACATCACTGTCCGCATTTGTTTTCGCTACCAAGGCATTTTGCTTTGTTTTCGCTACCAAAATATTTTGCATGTGAACGCCTTCGCACATGTACCTGTGCATTCACAATAGTCAAAGATAATCAACCGCTATGATCGCTGCTCAATCGGCAAAATCCGTGTGTTGCTTGGCTTGCGCGCTCGGTGAGGCGTCTTCAAGAACATATTTTTACTAGTATCTTTAGATCAGTCGATAACACGATGACGCTAAAAAGTCTCTCTCGTCTGAGTGATACCGATGCCAATGACGTGCATCTTGTTTCTGTTGAGCCGGTGTTCCTTGGCGTGCATAGATTAAGACGTTAAGAAAACGATCACACTCTAGAGCTATTTTTTGCATCAGATAGTGACCCAAGGTGTACAAAACGGTTTTGCATGTGTGAGAATACACTTTATAAATACTATTCTCTAGACCTCTCATCTGCTTGTGGTGTCGCCAAACATGTGCACCTCGGTTCTCAAAGTCGTACATCATGATGTTAACACTGGTCATATCGGACTTGTATGCACACTACATCGCTTACAGAGGTGCTTTTACTGACCCAATGAGCGAAACTACCGAATGGTATGTGTCCAAGTGCTCACCTTGGCAACGTATAAACGCTGCTAATTCCGGTCAATGCCACCCCGTAAATTGAGGTCCCGTACTTTTTGAAAAAAGTCAATATAGACCTACTGGGACCATCCCACCCGTTTTCGTGTGGCAACAGCTTTATTGCCGAAGGCATCGATTACCTTTTGCTTTGCGCCGAGACCTCTGCCTTACCGTTCGTAATAGATTCGGCAACAGCGATATTTGTCCGCAGTTGCACTGTGGTTCGTCATGGGCCTCCTCGTATCATTATCAGTGACCGAGGACGGCAGTTTACTGTGGTTATTATCGATGAACTTTTTCGTCTTTATGCTACATACAGTTGCCGTTCCACAACCTATCACCTGCAGTCAAATGGCCTCACCGAGCGCACACATCGGACCCTAACATGCTGCTCATGTGCGCCGCTTCTTACGAAAAAACCTCGGATGCCATCTTGCCGTTTATAACCAATATGTATAACACCGCGAATTACAAGCCGGCTGGCTACAGCCCTTTGTTCCTCCTCTACCCTCCTTTGTATCCCAGTGCTCTCGATACCCTACTCCCTTTCCGCGACCATGTAGCCGGGTTATAGCTGACATTCTTTGCCTGCACAAGAATCCCATGGACATGCCCGTCTCGGCATTCTGACCTCAAAAGGGTCTTCAAAGTGGTGTCATGATTGCTACCACCGGGACATTTCTTACAAACCGGGAGGCTTGGTGTACGTTTCGACGCCACTGCGCAAGCGCGGATTATGTCACAAACTGCTCGCCTTTTTTCGTGCCTGAGAAGTTATGTCGGCGCTCCACACCCTATCACCCACAGACCAAATGCCTAAGCAAGCGAACACATCAGATTCTAACCCAACGTCCTGTACGGGCTGACTGACGAAAATCGCTCTCACACAAAGAGTAAATGTTTCACGGGGGTTCATCCCGGCGAAACCAACTGACGCGCCAAGCGGACTTTATTAGCGCTGAGGGAGATTTGTACCCTCATTTATAGACTTCCCTGAATGCCGATAATGGCAACTACATTCAGCAGGATGGGGAACCTCTAGCAGAAGAAATGGTGGACGACCGAACGTGAGCGGCATTAGCTTCCCTTGGTATTTTGTGATCACGATTGTAAATAAACGTCGCTGCCTCTTCGCTCGTAACAGCTTGGAATTTACTCCCTTTATACACGCAAATATTTCCCTAATTTCTAAACTATTTATGACCTAATATAAACAATTGTGAAAACCTCGATAAACAGGGTAGTTTTCTTGAATATGAGCGAAAGCATTGCTACCTGATGGCTTACCCAGTCGCTCCATGTTTCCGACCCGAATCCATTGGCACATTTAAACAAGCATGTCCAAACCGCAGTTGAGTGTGTTTTCATAACGTAATGCCTAGGCTTGTGGCGTTCTTGGTGTACAAACCAGAACTCAAGGGAGTTCTAATATACACCTCAATTGCAAAACTAAAGAATAATTTTGTTTAATGTCGAGGCTTACCAACTGCACTACGCGCGAACAATATCGGCAATTCGCTGGTTGCTACCGACGCCAATGTTTCTGGCAGGAAAGTAATACCGCTCAGAATACACGGACTTTTCGACGCTGTAGTTTTGATAGTTTCTAGCTACATTCATTGCGTTGCTATGGTCACCTCTGCTTCCACTAAGCGCTGCGTGTCGGGCATAAACCCTCTAATAAAAATCCCAACTTTTGACTTTAGGTGCCGCTACAGAAGCTTCGTTTTTAGACCGTTTGGTTGGTGGTAAGTTGGAGCGTACAAGATATTGTTTGGGCGTTTTACAAAAATTAACCATTGCCACCAATTAAAACATTCAGCAAATATAACAAGCCGAAGCTGGAGACAAAGCACAACAAAGGTTTTTGAGAGAAACATTCATACGCATGGAATTCGTCACAAAGATGCCTAATGCAAAGCTCCGACGGAGAATGATGACTGTTCTATAAAAACGCGACTCTTAAACAGCTTCGGCCGATTGATCTAATTGATCGAAAATAGGCGTTTTAAGTGAAACTAATCTGATCACAACCCTAGGGGAGTTACTAATTTATTACTCACGGGCTGAAAAAGCGTCGTGTTTGAATACGAAAGGTTTTAAAAATATTATAAATGCATCTAACGTTTTAATGTGCTTTTGTATTCATATCTGCTTTACTGAGATAAAAAAACGCTTTTTGGTATATGCGGCTGTCCCTAGATGGCACAAGATGTCAAGCAAGCAAGAGGGCTATTTTTAATTCATTGCAGAAGGGATATATCTCGACAAGAGGCAACTATGCTGTTGTAAACACTGTTAAGTATTCGTAAACATTTTCGTGTTGGCGCACGAAGGTTTTTTAAGCCAGTTGGTCCTGAAGTAGTGTGTCCCATAGGAATGTTAACAGATGAGCCCCCCTTCCGCCCTCCCCGTCCCCGTCGTATATTTAATTTAGAAATCACCACCGGAACAATGGATGTGGACCTGATGAAGATGACGAATCCCTCTTGGAGACATAGCACTGACAAACTCCCCACGAAGCGCAGCCAATGTCTAATGAACGTTACGCTGCTTGGCGCATCGTGAAGCTGCGCTTGAGAGCTGACAAACGTTAGCGCTAAATGTAGGGAATTTGCCCTACGTTAGGCTTTCATTTATGCAATAAAAAAACAACCCGTTTAAAACATCTGTAACTCTGCTTATTTTATATAAAGCTTCTGTATCATGCCCGCGGGAAGACATAGCTGTCAAAAAGTACAACTAAGCGACAGCGCATACCCCGCATCAGATATTTGTTTCTCTTCCACTGAAGTGATCTAAAACCAAGTTGTAGCATATCCATAAACTGCTGTGCAATGCCACATTCAATCCCTCGTGGACGAATCACGAAGCAATCGCAAAATTTATGAATCAAAAATTTGCAGCCAAAGCACTAAAATCACGGACACGCAAATGCACTCAAACTTATTGTAAACCTGGTATACTGACTTTGAAACACAGGATTTCCGCGTATTGACAGACCTGTGCCGACATAAAAGACAACGCATTGGATCGCATTGGACAATGCTTTATAAACAGTACATGAAGATGCTTTCAAACAAGACTTTGTGTTCTTTTTAGTTACACGATCTGTAATTTTTGCAGCGGAACTGTGATAGCTTGTCTTCCATGAGTGCCTGCATCACTACAGACCCGGCGCCAAAAAGTGGAGAGGAAGGGCATTCTCAGTCAAGAATTGTGACGAAAAATATTGACGCGGCTAGGAATGAACTTGCATTTGTAGGGAGTTCACAAAACAGACAAACAAATTCTTTCCGTGGTCGAAATCGAAGAAGGGTTCCTCAGCTTAAGAAACCGGTGTATACTCGATTGAGCTATTCTCGCATTTCAGCGCTCAGCATTTCCTTTGTGTTCTTAGCACGGGCGTTAGCGTGACTTTGGCTCACTTGAAGTTGATTTTAGCTTCGAATTTTGCAGTTTGGGTTGTTATACTTTAGCAGTGGGAATTTGGGCCTATGGTTTTAGTTTGTTTTCAAGCGGAAAGCTACGACTTCTAGAGATCTCTACTTGGAAACAGCTCTGTTTTCAACATTGGAGTTGCTTAAGCTTGAGTTCCGTCCGTGCCTGCCATCGCTCAATACATGCTGCAGAAAAACGAAGAGGAGCAAAATGCTTGCCAATGAAGTGGGAGGAACAGAGGCGAGGGGCGAATGTATCAAGGGGCAGGTGTGTGAACATCGCGACTTAGCAAGATTATTAACCTGGGAGGCACGCGGCGACAATTACCTGCTGTTATTGATTCCCCAAGCATAGCGTCCGTCAGGCTCTTAGAGACGGACTGCACTCAGTGGCATCCGTGTCAAATCAACCTCTAAGATGGTCAGACCAAAGAAATTCCTTGTGAAGACGAACAGCTCTACTGTTAACTCAGTCTTCGCATTTCAACCGCAAACGTTGCACTTTCATTGTTTTCCATCAGAAATGTCTACACAGAGACAAAATGTCAATGCGGCCAGTTTTTTTGCCCCTGCGTACCACGATGTCTCTTCTAAGCGCCATGTATTCAGTCCTAGGGCAAAGCCCTATCGACCACATGTAGATCAAAGAATAAGGTGGGCCTAATCAACGCGCAGAGTTGTCACAAAATAAATGAATATAGAAATGAAACAATCGCGCAATACAGCGTCCCTTAGTCTCAAATAAAGAGACGCTTCTGTAACGTACAAGTTACCTATCACCTATGCGGCAATGTTCATCCCTATAATGTGTTGCGGTTACGTATGTATATGCGCCGTAGGTGCATATGTTTTTGGCCCGTCAAAAAGCATTCCTAAAACACAGGCGTGCGGCACAGAGGCTGACATGGCACACAATTTTTTGTGACCAATTTCACTGCATTGCGGCACGTTCTCGCTTTATTGTAGGCCATAATATTCCGCCTTTTGTATTTTCTGCATTCATGAAAATTTCGACAAATACGCCACAAGAGACATCCGTATACATGTGCACTGAAAAGTGGAGTTTTCAAATTTTAGGGGAAATGGTACACCCAACAGTCTGGAGAGTACCGCCTCCTACTACCGGAAGCAATGGTGCATACAAATCGCGTCGAATCGGTGTAATCTTAAACTAATCCCTTATAAAATCAGTCAAAGGAACTACCCAACCCTGGACCAACCAGAATTTTTGCCCCGGGGAATCCCATCTCTACCCTCCTACGGGTTGCCTGGCACGAACGAATGCGTTTGCTTGGGTTTGAATGTATGATCATTTGAGTTTCGTTAACCGAGGGCTTCATCACGAGGGTAGCGACTGCGGGATAATGGCGCGTTTTTCTTTTAATTTCAACTGTGTGTTGTTAATATGCCCTTTTTTGCGGGTTTTTTCAATTTATCTGGGAATTAGCTCCATTACAGTTGACAAAGTCGTGCTAAGCGGTTTTTGTTTACTTTAATTACTCTCTTTTTAATTAGCCGTCTTCTTCCAAAAACGAAGCGCGCTGAGGCCGCTAACCTAACCTAGCGTTTCTATGAAGGGAAGTAGGGCCTGTGATTGGCTCGGAGTAAGTCGTGTTTCGGCACCAACTAGGTTGCAGGAGGAGTTGATGGCCGCCAGTTCAAGATCAGGAATAAGGGAAGGGGCAGTGAGGCAGACGTTTTGGGGAAGGACACCATCAGCATCACCGAAGGCAGCACGAATCACCCAATAGAGTCTCCACGTAAAAAGTGTTAGAACAATGACAGCAATGTGAGGTGACATCGCCACTCCATCCGCGCAGAAAAATGAAGTGCGGAGTTTTCAGGCATGTTTTAAGAACTTGAGATGGGTGTTTCTACAACACTGGAACCGCGGAACTAGTCTCTGGCGTCTGGGATAGACACTCAAGAGGTGTTTTGAGGTTGTTTTTTTGTATTTCCACCAATGTCACTGCAGAGATTAGATCCCAACATGCGGGGTAATTCTAGAGGGAAGTACTGAAAATACCATAAAGGTGCTTTCTGCTAGTTCCAAAAAACGTGGTTGTCATTGCCGGAAGTACCGCAAACTATCCAGTGAATTCTTCTTGACTTGTTAACAACCTATTTACGCACTATTTACAAACATTTTTGCACATAGTTTTAAGTGCGAATGCACTTCTTAAGCGAGCCTGAATCGTCCGCCGCCGTAGTCCGCATAGCAAAAGCTGCGGGTGCGCGCGCTCGTCGTCTTCCCTAGCAACGGGGGGAGATGGGCGCGCGCTGCCTGGCCAGGAGTGGGGGATTGGCCAGGAATCGGGCGTGAGAAGGGCTAATGCACCCGACACGAAATTTGAAAGCTGAGATCCGCTCTAGCAATCAAGTACAACGACAACACAAATAGGTGTCTGTGAATAAATGCATCTTTCTTTCTTTGTAGTTGTGTGTGTGTGATCTCTCTTTCGCGAACATTACCGAACCGCGGAAATTCAACTCGCGCATTCGCACTTTCACATTCCTCCCCTCAGGGAAATGCGGGGAGTTTTTTGGGTCTACTTTCTAAAAATACACGTTTCAACAAATATTGCAACAAAAATTTTGAATTCCTGAATTACTGAAGATGACTCTAAATACTTTCAATCATTTAGAACAGCAAGGTTTTTGGTTTCCAGCGGCATGTACGCGATACAATTATTCAACTCTCCAGATGGCTTGCGCTTTGCCTCCATGTTATCCTTTTCCACGAAGAAGCCCCGTAACAAAGATGAATATACATTTTATGCATTGTTAGGCATAGCCTAAAGGGGAGAACAGCAGGCGTCACGCCTAATTATTTTGCTTTTACGTGTCCGGTATTATATATTTATTTTGAATAAACTAAATATATAATAGTTGGTGGGATGGACCTTTCATATCATCCTCGGCAAAGTGGAATTGCAAACAACTACGCAACTGAGTAAGTAGACTCAGTCACAGCCTATTGCGGATTTGTGGGTCGAATGCACGCGCAAACCTTCGGAAAATTATGACATCTATATACAAAGGAGGTCGGCAGGGTGGTAAAGCAAATTTAAGCCCTGTCAAAGCCGTCTGTTTTAGTCGGGGCAGTAGGCGAACCAAAAGTACAGAATGCGCTGTTAGTAGTATGAAGTTCATTAGGTGAGAAACAAACATGAAGCTTTCACTTATCTCCAGTCGTTGGTCAGTGGAACGCGTGCAATAAAACACACGAGAAACGCGCGCGAAAATTGCTTTTACGTTAAAACTGGAAATATGAAACTGTGCTCTTGCATCGAAGTATTCAATTTCTGTTTGATCGCCGGTGATGCATTGTGTAATCCGAAGAGCCATGACGCGTAGCTTGCACATGTTGCGTAGAAACAACTGCTAAACGGTAATTGTGCGTGAATATCGTCAGTCCTAAGCCTTCAACTTGCGATGTCAAATTGCTCCCATGCTTTTGATTTCCTACGATATAATTGGCTAAGGCATTTGCTGCAGTTCTTTGGAGAGGTGCAGAACGTGATGAAGCTGAGACGTTCACATGCAGAACGAAGCAGGGCAACGCATGTGTCAATATTTTTTAAGGTTGTACTTTTCTTTCACTCTGTGCTGTCAATACTAACATTCAAGTACTGTTTGATTTTGTGCCATTGTGAGAGCTGATCCGTACGACAGTACACATTGTTAACTTCAAAGTTAGTGCAGGAAATTTAGTATGAAGGCGGAACCTCGTTGACGATGACAAAATCAAGGCAGAGCTTTCAGTCCCAATCTTCTCTTCGCTGGGAGGTGGTGTTTCTAGCTTTAAGGGGGCTATCTAGCATTGCTTACGACCTTCGGCATTTACCGGTTGTAAAAGAGAAGCCTGCAGCCAGTACGTATCTTCGGGTTTATTCAAAACTAATGTACTCCTAACGAACAGGTCGGTGGCGCCTGGATTTCCATGAAAGATACCTGTGTCGAGCTCCACTTCCAATCGTCACACTTAGAACAAGTGCGTGCTGATGGGACTCAAAAACGTGACCATAACTGCGTTAAGGGTTTACATTCAATAGCTTATATTATTTCAGTTACACCTTCATTTATTTGTATGAGTTCAAGTGCTTCGATTACATAAGAATGCCGCGTCGTAAGATATGCGTAAGGAACACCGTGCTTTAGCACAAGCTCCCCGAAAAATAGAAACCTAAAGTTATAATACGGCATTTTATTTATTTTATCAGGTTCATCGTCTCAGTCCAAACCACAGAGAGAGGCGTTTTTTGGATATTCTCTAAGCCAACCTACCTAACCTATTTTTTGAACTTGCACCATTGAGTAATAGTGGACTTAAAATATAGTGAATACATGTCTTTTTTGAATTCCCTGCAAAGATTTTCTCAAATGATTGTAGTGGTGCTTGAACTGAATCAAGAAGTGGACTGCGACGTAAAAGTGGCGCAAGTGGGGTCATGTACCCATGTCGGTATGGGGTATTGGAAATTTTTGAAATACTTGCTATGCAAAAATTAGGATACACAGAACGATAACTCTTTATTACAATTTCATTGAAATCTCTTTTGCAAAAAAAAATTACGTGAACTCATAAATGCTACCGTGTTTTTCGCTTTTATGTAAACGAATACGTAAGCTTTCTCAAAGAACGATCACAACCTTAAAATGACGTTTACATTTTAATCACAAGTTACTATGATTACTAGGTGTTCTTTTGGTCAAATCGGCCCTTCGTTTTATGTGTGTGCAGTACCATTCAGGAGACATAAATAACAATTCTGTGCCCTAACTTCACAGCATACACACAACAAGCTGGATGCATCGAGTTTCTACGATTCCTGAGTGAGGATTTAAGCTGCGGCGTTTTTTACCACCAGGATAATACTGGTAAGAATAAAAACTACCAATTTAAGATTTCGCTACCATGAATTTCAACATACCATCATGCATGTCTGTTAAGCATGTGCAAATTTATTTTATTGCACCATCTGTCATTTTTTATTGTCTATGAAGATATGTAACCTATTTTTAGTATACATTAGTACAAAAGTACATCTGTTGCAACCAACCTGATGAATGTTATTGAAGGGGCACGTACAAGCATCGGCAGGGGTGACTTCGTTGCTGCACTGTTCACCGACATAACACGAGGCTCCGAAAAAGTAAATGACTCTCTTGCAATTGAAATGGTATGCCGGTATTTTGTGTTCGCCCAGCATTGTAGGCTCAACTGTAATTTTCGTAATACTGGGAAAAAATGTGGAGCGTTAAAGTATATATTCTGTATCATTCAGTTATATTTTCTTTTACCGCAATGATTCCTCGTTGGTACAGTCTAATTTAAACTTGTTCATGCCAACTTTGTTCTATCTGGCAAAATATCGTTCAATCAATATGCGCGTGTGGCGTTCGAACACAAACACAAACAACACAAAAGTCATACACGTTGACTTGAAAAAGCCAGACACAAACCTCATTTTAAATGAAGCCGAAACGTCTATAGTCTTGCCCATCTATAACAAACTCGAAGATCACGCTGATTTTGTTTGTTATATGCGACGTTTGTTATAGGTGTAATGAGCATTTTCTCCGCGTGAAGACGGGGCACGCATGAAGGCGCACTGACGCGGCCGCGGATATCACCTGGAAGGCACGCATTTAGCTTGCAACCTCTTCTGTTCGTGTCCTCCTTCAGTCCGGCAGGGGACGATGGTGCAGCAAGGGGGGGGGGGAAGGGTGGTAGAACATTGAATCCACGTCGACGACGTTCTGTTTTGTTTACATAGCTTTTCCTCTGGTTTTCGTCTTCTGGCAGCAGTCACTTCTGATACAAAGGGTAATTTCCGCGCAGTTCAATAGACGCTTCGCGTTTGAGACAGCCGATCGAATTTGGATTGAGATTGCTAGGCGCGATCGGTCGTTGGTTGATTGTTCCCTGTAGCAGAGTTGCACTCTTACGGCACTTCATGATATGTGGTACAAAATAATTGCCTCAATGCATGCGCCATGCCCGGTTCGTTCTTTGAATCCGAGCATGTGTGTTACTGCCGCCACCATAAGTGGCCTTGACTATATACTACAAGCAGCACAAATACCACAATAAATGTAAGCAAAAAAACAAGACAAGCTAGTGGCTGGGAAGTCAGCGCTATAGAGTTTCATACTAATATATGCAGGAGAAAATCTGGCTACACTGCCTAGGCGAGTCGCGATAATTCGAACGTAACTTCGTGTACCACCAGAACTATCAATTTGTCCTTGGCATGGCTCAAGAACAGCCTGGAAATTTCAATCTGGCTGCAAAAAAAGCAACAATAATACTGCACCGAAATATAAATTTTTTTAATTGTAACATAAAAGCTCGGAACGCATTTACGTATAAGTGATTATTTAAATCTTCGCGCAAGATGAACAGGAAAGAATGGCTACCCTATATTTTTTATCTGGGATTTGAGACATAAAAAAACGTTGAGGCTAGTTAAGTCAAGCAGACGAAGATTATGGCTAGCTGCAATGGCCGCGCCCACGGCGCCCACGACTGCCGCGCCAGATTTTCCGCTAGTATATATTAGAATAAACCTCTATGGCCAGCGCAGAACGTACTGCTGCTATAATGATTCGTGATATTCTGCATCTCACGCCTCACAAAATCGATGAAATGTCTTACTAGTAATACCACTCGCAAAAAATCGCGACACTGTGGCCCCCTCTAAAGAGTAAAGTCTCCACAACCATTCCTACAAACTAGAGGACCACGGGTTCCCGATTCTAGATTGGTGGCAGAGGTGTCAAAAAAACGGCCCACGGAGAAATGTCTAATAACGCAACCAGCCAACGCTAATATATCACACAAGTGGAGGATGTTCAGGACGCGTCACAGAGAATTACATCTGTGGGTGCCAGCATAAAAATTAGCTTTTCGCACAGCATCAGATAACCCGGTGGGCTGTGTGAAGGCTTAAAATGCATGTGCGCTACAACTAACACTTTGGTTAAATCCGACATACAAACACATATCCGGCGTGTTTTCACAGTGTAGTTTACAAGGTTTTATTTTCTTACAGAACACCCATGTGGTGCCTTTGCAGAAAGTTACTTCTCCTATAAATCATGCCAAGCACAAAGGTATAAAGAAGTGTAAAGCTGCTTCGCACATTACATTACCCTGTCGTGCAAAAGATAATATTTTCCGGGAGATATATTAAGCTTCTCTTGTGCTGTTCACCTGCAAAGGAGGAAGAGAGCTCTTCGTCGATCCGCTGTTTGCGCCTGAACGGCAATATCTGGGAAACCACAACATCTGTTGAACATTCCATTGGCTTGACTTTTTTGACAGCAGAGCTTGTTCTGCTTCTAGTTCCGGTATCGAACGTTACCAGAAAACTAAGCCCAGCCGAGCGCACGTGAATGTCCGCCTTGTGAGGATCCCCCGCCGTCCGCCAGGCATGCGCTGCTAAGAAATACAAAAAATGCCAACTGCACGTGAGCTTGCGACTATTGAGGAACAGCCGGTGTAGGCAAGCTCTACCTTCGGCAACACTCTCCCGGCATGTGGCGCTCGAGATACCACGCCACACGCTATTTGGGAATGCCCCTCTTTACCCCCGCTCCGTTTACCCAACCCTCCCACTACCTGGCTGGAGGTGACCGGGAGCTCCTCGCCCGAGATACAGCTCCTGACCGCCACTAGGGCTCAGGATTACCTGGCGCGCCTCCCTCACCTGAGGGACACCCGCTAGGACTGAGCCTCGTCAGAAATAAAGTTATCTCTCTCTCCGCCTCCCCATCGTTGGTGGCTTGATCTCTCGCGCACTCTGGTACTCGCCATTTCACGTACTTTTGCGCCTTAAGTAGGCAGCACAGACGCCGAGTACGCACTACAGATGCCTAGTTCGCAAAGCTGCTTGAGGCGGGTCCTTAGGCAGGCTAATAGATTCCCCACTCGGAGAAATGTGAAAGGCTGCGTACGAAACAATCCGGAGCTGCCAGTCGTCGCGAACGTTCAGCACCAAGTTCGGAAATCCACGTGAGGTGCAACAACCGGATCTCTGATAAAGAGACTGGGACTGCATCCCTGCTGTTTCCGGAGCCCTACACTACTAGGACAACCTGCGCACTTTTTGTGTAGTATACTTGTTTTCGATCCTTTTTGCATGTAACCAACTGCAAATACACCCTCTTCATGTCACGGTGTACATTCTTTGTGTATTGCAGTACTTATCGGCAAACACAGTTTTATTAGTGATGGTGTAACAATAGCTGTGCACAAAGCATTACTCGTAATAACAGTGGCCACTTCTGCTTTAGCCATATGGTTTAAAAATCTCCACAACATTTACATAAAATGAGTGAACACATTTCTGTAGACCTGCCATTAACAGTGTCAAAAAAAGAATTATTAAAAATATATGATACAAATTTTCGCGAAAACAGCGGCAATACAAGGCGTAACGACAAAAACATTTCAGAACAGGCAAAATCAGTGAGCACACCCTAGAATATAGCGTTCCGAGAAACTATAATAATCGTTGTAGCAATTGGTTCGGTTCATTGTCTATAATTTTCTTCTACACACGGTGATGGCGCAGCCTAATGGCGTCCTCTCGTGCAAATGTACGCTTGCTTAACCCTAGAACATTTCCTTTCTTGAATGTGGCTTTATTCTTTCTTTAATAACCTTGCTAAACCCGCCAATTTACTGTGGGTTTGTTGTGTTAAACAAGAATGCTGCCGTGGTTGCCAAGCACAGTGTTGGACCAAGAGGCCTTATAAACAATAAATCGATAGCCTATTTCAAAATCCGAGTTTGTTGCAAGTTCCAACAGCAGATGAGAAAATCTTTCTATGATCGTCGAGAAAAAAGATATTTGGAAAACTGCTTTCATTAGCAAATCTGGAACGTAAGTGATAGGCCTTACTGACCAGTGATGATTACACTTAAATACCAGCGTGTTACATTATTGTGAACATATTTGTGATCGCAGTTGGTTGTTTTCTGATAATTGAATTGGTAATGAGATGATGGCTTTTTAGAAACACTCACTAAGAGCTCGTTTCCGTTTATTTGTGCGCAGACCCTTCAATGGCTATCTGTGTTGCGAAGACACCAACATTTATTTAGGTACCCAAGTGTGCTTGCGTACGGTAGTTTGGTTTCGAAAGGTTAAGTATTTACCCTACCTGTATTTATCAAGTTTGTCTTCACTTAGGAAGCACGTTTGAATTGTTTCGCTTTTGTTTTTCTTCCTCTTTAGCTCAACATAATTGGAGAGGTCAAATTAAGACGCTTCACCTTACAGCTTCTTCTCTTTCAAGCCTGTGTGTGCGGCACTGCAGCTGTTTCTCACACACCATCCCTTTTACTGTCGGCAATATGACGTCAGTGCCTGGCACACTTCGTTATCTCTCGTTCGCTATCGGTAAGGCGTTAGCTAGGTGGGACAGTGATGCAGTTCTCGGCGGAATCTCCGATATACAAAAGCTGATACTGGTCCCAATACTTCATCCCATTAAACGTAGCTTCTGCTACCATATTAAGGAACTGTAAGTACATGTTCTGGAGTGCTAATACACATCGCACCATGATATTTGGCATTTTGAGAACCAATCGGAAGTACAATGAACGACCACATTTTTTTACTACAAATAACTTGACATATCTTTCAGGGACAATTGTCTATCCAGGAGATAGGCCTATGTTATGTGATAATGTAGCTTTCATTATAGTTCAGAAATTCGGCTTCGTGAACGTTTTGTGCTTCAGAAAAAAGAATTTTTTTAGTGGTTCAAAAACTGGGAAGCAATAAATCCCAGACCACAATTGTTTTTTGAATGATGCAGACACAGACCAGGCCTCTGTATCGCCTTTTTGTGGACGAAATGTTCCTGAAAAAGCGAAATATATGATTTTTTTACTTTCAGGCAATCGGAAAAATAAGCCTTGGTGTGAAGTACGCGTTAAAGATCCCGAATGTGTTGGCGAGAAATGTTTAGAAGATTTTATTAAATGCTCCAACATGGTAGGCCAGTACGCATTTTACGCAATAAAGAACGACAACTGTACGGTAGAATAATTAAAATATTTACTTATGATATCATCACCAAAATATCTGTGCTTACTGACACTGACACCAAACATACAAAACAAATATTGGCATCTGTTGGAACTTTCGAGGACGACGAGGATGAGGCTACTACCGGGCTCATCGGAGCATTCCTAGAGGAAGATGACTACACGAGGCGGCAAGATGGATGTGCATTGATCGGTTAGCTGTACATAATATATCTGCGTTATATAATCGACGGCCTGTTCTCTTTCCTCCCGGGACGTTCTTCGAAAGCATGTTTTTTTTTGTTGGTGTAGAAACGCTTGAAACTCCTCATGTTGTGTGTAAGTTCAGTTTAGGTATGTTGTTGCTTGCGGAATTCCTCTAAGATACGCCAAAGCGTGACATGAAGGTGACATGTACTAGAAAAATTACAAGCCAATCAGCTTAATGTCAGTCGTCTACAAGGTACTGACCAAGGTAATCGCTGACATAATTTCTGCCACCTTAGATTTCAGTCAGCCTAAAGAACAATCACGGTTTCATAAAGGCAAGATACAGCCCCTGTAGTAGTAAGGAGGAACGAGAAACAAAGGTTCTGTCACGTGATGTCTCGGCAAGCACGAAAGAATGAACTCGGACAGATTCGAAGAGAAATTCGAGTTTATATGAACGAAGAAAAACTCAGGCATTACAGATCACAGTAAAACCATAAAAAAGCATAAATTACGTAAGAAAATATTAGATAGTAGCAGAAAATTTTATTACAAAACTCGAACTAATAATTACACTTCAACCAATTATTCAAATATAATGCATAGCCCAAACAATGTTCCGTCCCAACTGCTCTTGTAACTAGTTTTACCTAGTCGCTGTTGCCGCTGGCCGCTGCGTTTTTGTGTTCGGTTCATCCTGACCTGGCTTTCGCTCTCGGCCGGCTTGCCTGTACGCCTAGAGCTAACTTGGAGCGTGCCAGGTCGCACAATTTTCTCGTTCCTGGCATTGACGGGATTTGTTCAGTTACGGGACAAAGATTACAGCTTCTGGGTACTTCATCTCTCTCGACAAACAAAAGCTTTCGACAGATTGGAACACCGATACTTGCTGGGCATTTTGCGCTGGCGGTACGTGCATGCTGGCAGTACGTGCAGTGATCGACCTTGTAGAGTCAGACAAGTACACAGGGGAGGGGCTTCTACAGTACTTTCTGGGAACTACCAGGTCATTATTTTAGAACGTGCACATTTCCGGTCCTTCTGCTCAGAAGCCGCAGCCATTTGATGCTTATGTTTTTAAAACATGGCGAATCTCCAGTCATCCTTGCCAGGCTTACGTTTTAGGGAAACTACGGCAAGTGAAGTGTGCGAAAAATTGGCAATAACCCAGTTAGACAATCCACAGATAGGAAGGTCACGCGTTGTCCGTTGGCATCAGCTGACTTCGGCGGCACTTCCGCCTGATGATCGGCATTTCGGGTGGTTACGTGGCTGGTAATTTCTCCCGACCTCTTACCGTCTGGCGAGATTCCCTGTTCTGCGTTCCGCATGGTGTCCGCACTGCCGCCACACTGAAACATTAGAACATGTCTTGTTTCACTGCCCTGTAGTGGCAACATTTTCGACTGTATTAAGCAGGATGTTCGGTCTCACACTTCGAATCAGCACCCATTCAAATGATATGTTGGTAAATTTTCTAATGTGTGCTGGTGCTTTGCTTTTGCGGAGAAGTCGTGGTGCTGCGTGTCTTGGAGCACGGCCGCAAAGGGCAATGTTCCCACTGCTGTGGCGTGTCCCGTCGATTTTCATGAGTTGTTTAGAACATGTGTTGGCAGCTCTGGGAGAAGAAACCTTTCTTTTGCGTTGCTCCACGCGCTTTATAGTGGTCAGGAGCAACATCCTGAGTTTTCTCTAGTGCCGTAGTGAGGTCGGTGTTGTTTATAAACTCTTTCTGTGAATGCTATTGAACTTTGTGTGACTTGATTTGTATTAGTGTGTTGCCCACGCCAAGAAGTTTTGTACAGTGTGCAGAATGACCACGTTACATGAAAACTGATTGGATAAAATTCTGTATGTAGGGCAGCGCTGTTATCACTAGTCGCTGCGCTCTGATATGGGGGTTTTGATAAATTCTCTCTCTTCTTCCCCTCCCCCACTCCACCTCACCTATAAGCGGCTTGGACGATTTGCTGCCACCGTACCTTGGTGAGACGATTGTCGACCCTGACGAGAGCTCTCTCCGCTCCACGCCGGACGAGATTGCGCAGTATGTCCCGGCAAGTGGCGGGCGCTTCAACAGCGCCAAAGGTTCGGTGTTGTCCGTTCGGGACGCACCTCCGCCACCAAAACCCGGGCTCCCGGTGGCCTCGGAGACCAAAATCTGGGGGTTTCGTTTTTCCGCAACCGGTCCCTTTCCTCGTAACTGGAATCCTACCGTGACTAAGCTCCGAATTAGGGCACATGACTTCGACTCGCTCCACTGTCCAGTCACTGCTCGCGCCTCGATCGCGCGGAGTTTGCTGTTTTCGCTGCTTTGCTAGGCCACCTCTATCATGACTGTGGCTGCGCGAATAAAACTGCCGGTGGGGCGCATCGTGTGCCTTTTCCCCTGGGGCGGCAAGCTGAACAAGGTCATGGGGCAGGTCGTACAACTCCCCAGGAGTAAGGGATGCCTTGGCTTCAATGATGTGAAAGTGCTGGCGACTGCACTGCACGTTAGGTGCACGTGGGCGGCACTGGACCGTAATATAATTGTAACTAGCTGTCTCGCCTCGTATTTTCTGAGCGCTCGTCTACGCTTCTTTGGGCGAAGTTACCTCCAAAATAGCGTCGACCGAGCTGGCACGCCATCACCGTTTCACACAGGTGGAGCTAAGTCCCTGTTAAATATTAGCAAATAGTTCCCGGTATAGATTTGTTAAAAAGCACACTGTAAGCCCTGGCGGAATTGCTGTACCCCAGCCTCTCGCCTCGTCTGCAGCAGTATTCACTTTCAAACTGGAATCCAAGGAGGAAGTTGATCTGGAATAATTTTTAGAGTCCCGTAGAGCACCTTTCCAGTAGCTTTTTGTACGCGGGAACATTCATTTCGTTCCTACACGTAGGCATGCCCTGTGGATTGGTTCGTGCGCTCCACGGGGCAATACCTTTATTCAGCGGAGCGTCCGATTCCACGTTGCACACCTTTCGGGATTGCACAATCCAACACGCGCTACACCAGAAATTGGCTCAGTTGTTTGACATCACTCGCATCCCTCACAAAACTCTGCGGTTCTTCAAACCACTCGCACCCGCAGTAGTAAACCAGTTTGTTTTGGTCTTTGTGGAGTGTTTCTAACAGGTTTGGCTGGCCTGCAGCGCTGTTACTCACTCTGAGCGGCGGCCAGGCCTGCATGAAGTGCTTACTAAAGTGCGGAAGAAGGTCTTGCTTCACCAGCGAAGGGAGCAGCGCATGCTTGGGTCTTCCGGATTCATATCCAATTGGCGAACACCGGTATTATTTCTCGAAGAAACAGAGGCTGGAGAAAACATCTGCGTCATTTCAAATGCTTTTCTCTCTTTAAAGCTGCCCCACTTTAATCGTGCGTAACGTTTTTCTGTCCCCGCAGAGATGAAGACATGGCTCATGATCTCCACGCTCCACCAAGGAGAAGGGTCACCACTCAGACAAAAATCTCCTCCAGCCCTCGGAGCTAACAGGGTGGGCGCCTATCATAACTTGCGTAATAGAGTTAAATGATGATCGGTGGATGCGTTTTGTAGCTATTGGGCGTGGCACTCATGTGCCCACCGCCGGATCATCTGACAATGGTCAGGAGAGGTATAGCATGGTCCCGCTAGTGTCGCTGCTGCCGGGGACGTCGAGCCGTGCAACGACAATGCGATAGCGCTCCTCGTGGGCATTCGACCAGTCGCTACTGCGGCCATCGCCGAGACTGCATGCAACCTATGCGTCGTCGGCCGCCCCCGCTGAGTTGGTGTCCCGGCAACGGCACCCCCGCCGTCCTTGTACACAACCTTGTCCCCTCCAGCCGCTCCACCTTTCTACTTCGTGCTTGCCCTCCTCCTCGTTTAAGCCTTTGCTTTCAATTAGCTCCTGGTTCTGTCATTGCCATGCCGGGTTGGGTACGTTGTTGTCAGTGGCGCGGTGGTCCATATTTTATTATTTTGTCGGCGTGGGGGGTTTCTGTGCATACCCTCTCAAGAGATTGCCCTTGCATCATGGCGCTGCAATTAATGAGCGTATCGGCACTTTAGGGAACTGTAGTCGTGACAGTCGTCATTTTCAATTTTCCGCGTAAATTTTAAGGGCATTTGGAAGCACAGCAATAATGGAAATATATGCACGGAATGTGATGCCATATAGTTCTTTCATGGTGTCGTTTCCGCAGCTTCCCTAGTCCTTAGATTGGAGAACCGAATAGTTCAGCAATTTGAGCGGAATTATTGCACTTCCATGCACTAACTTTGGATTTATCGGCCCTATGAAGAGTTCCGAAAGTCTTTCTGCTGTGTCAAAGAATAAACACCTGCTGTTAAAGTTTTCCTTTAACCTGGGTTGTGTCCTTATGCAGCAGTTACCGATTGTACTTCTTTCGCCAGAGCCCGTTTTTACCCCTTAAAAAATTTGTATAAGGGAGGGAAGCCACTACAAATGCACTCGTGGGTGCTACTACCAGCGTTACAGAAGAAAAAACCATCTCAGACGAAATAATTTACGCCACAATATACTTGAACGTCACTTAGCACCCTGGTGTGCTTATTTAAATCTCTTAGCAGAACCCCTTTTCACTGCGCCGAGTTTGGCGCCATTCTAAGCGGAGAGGCTGATGTAAATGCTCAGCTAAATCAGAAGGTACAGGACCGATGCGCCACCATCTCAAAGCACTATTTGCTGATAGACCCCATTCGGTCTGTCAATCTGACGTTATACTGAGATACAATTTCTGAATTCATTGTGCTAAAAGACCTTGCAAAGGTTCTGACCGGCAAGCATTTGGATATCACTGATTAAATGAGGTCATTAAGCATCGCGAATTACAAGAGCGCTCCCTCTGCTCCAGTGAACGTTGAGTATGAATTTTTTCACACAATTATTCGTTTAATAGGCTAAAAAGTCCAACCCCAAATCATTGACATATGCTGGCTTCTCAGGACTTTCCTGGTTTTTGTTTGTTGTCGCCCACTTTTATTTCACGTCAATCTGTTTACAAAACAACCATTGTGGGGATAATGTTCATGAAAAAGTAGCAATGCTTTCTGAAGCCCAAGACTTCTGAATCCAAGACTGCAGCCAGTCTTCTGTCAGTCAAAAATTTATCGTAAAATATGGTGCTCATGTTAATACAAGTTGAGCCTATATCGGCATAAACGACAGAATTTTGTTCGTATAAATTCCTAAATGGCATTCTTTAGTGCTTATTATAGGATCCCAAACCCTAATTCTTTCTGCGTAAACTTCCAGTCTCTAGGGATCATTCACGGTACGCGTTACAATGAACCGGTGGTTCTCTTTATGATTTCATTCTTCCAATACTATCGTATAGGGCGGCAGGAGGCATCTAAATGTTCAACATTCGTACTTATTCTCGCCACTCGTTTGTTATACTGAGAATGTCGCGCTACTTATAGTAGCGCTAGAAACCCTGTTTTCCCAAAGTTCAGCCTGGCTGAATGAAGAATATCGATGAATAATAGGACTTACGCAATAGGCCGCTTTAAAATATGATGTACTCAAGAAAAGCCTTGGAACTTCCGTTTACTAGAACTTCCGTTTGCTATGCTTCAGTTTACTTTTGTCGCCCTAATATTGCTCACGAGCCGTCGTACACCCAAAACTGTGGATGCTCATTTGACTAACCGGATGAGCCCTATCGACTCTCTGTCCCTCCCTTCACTTTTGCTGCCCCATTAACCATTAACATTTTATTTGGACTTGTATGGAACATGACTTCCTCTGCCTTTCGGAAAGAAGATGCATACAGACATATCAGAAAATTCTGCTGGCCACCACGGCAGCATACTACGCACACTTCAGCATCTTTTGAAGGAGGGAACATTTTACTACTAAAAGTAGATGTGGATATTTCTTGCATGTGGCTTCCCGTACTACCCTCAGTAAGTGCACTACCCCGCTACCAACGCAATAATTCACACACCAGGATTTTTTTCGGTGCATTTTCTTTAAGCGACCTAACTCGTAGCGCAGCAGACAGCCAAAGTAACCAGCCGTACCACCACTTTCTAATAGTCGCTTGCGCAAGAATTTCCACTCGTGCACTCTTTTCTTTGGTAATGACCGTTGAATTTTTATAATTGTATCTGGCACTTTTTGTTGTGTTTGTTTACTGCATGTTGCGAAAAGGTTTAGTTTTGATGTGCGATTTACGCAGGCAAAACATGAGCTGCTGCAAGTCGCTGTAGCATTGAGAATTTTGAACAGACATTGTTATTCCCACTAGACCTTTGTATGCACCTCCACAGCAGTCTCTCGATCAAAATATGCCGTTTATTTGGAACATAACCAAAAAGGTTGCATTTTAAAATATGGCATAAACTATGGCAATAAATGTTACAGTGACTTAGATGTTTTTGGTTAGTAGGTAGCCCATTCGTACCAGAAGTATAGTATTTAGAGGATGGCTGCTTAATTCTTTGCATAAAAAATGTTTGGAAAATACTGCGACAAATTTATATTTCCGGGCACTGCTTGCCCTTGTAAAAGATTTCATAATGAAGAGAAAGTATAGGCGCAACAAAGCACAGGGATAAGATGCCACCAATATGAGCGGCCATGACCTACAAGCCACACCCTTTGCCTGTAGTCACTAAAACATCAAGTAGAAGTGCTTTCTTCAACGTGTGGCGATTGGGCTTTAGCTTTCTCATGTTTCAGGAATGATCCATTTATCTGGGAAGTGCAGCACCTCTTTCTATCGCATATTAACGTATCTTGCTTCTGTAGCATTTCATGGCTTTTCTAATAAAAGAATTGACTATCAAGGCACGAGTCGGATTATGTGGTGCGCAAAGTTCTTTCTCCTCGGTAGAACTTACCAAATTCCCACTTGTGTATTCGACTAGAATTCATTATTAGAAGGCACAGTGTTGGCCAAAGTAGGCATAGGCAAATTTGATTACAGATGTTTAGGAACCCACAAGTGTGCCACATTTTTTGGTGGTTTTTAATCCAAAAGCATAGCGATGTGGTCGTATACATGCCAACGCTGTTATGGTTTGTTGAAGAGTGTACAAAGAGATCGTTTAGTCAACCAGTAGTCATCGCATCTGAAGTAACGTCTAAAGAAGCTTGTCTAACAAAATGTTCATACTTAAAACTGCGCATTCGGACGGGACAAGGAAAAGAAGACACAGGACGAAATGTCCCCTTCGGCGGGCTCGGCATGTGATTGGACTATGAATATGAAAATTTTGAAATACCTCACTGCGAAGAGAAAGCGCCTTAAAAATGACTCATAATCTGACCATGAATTTAAGTTACCTACAACCAAACACTGCCGGAACAAGCTTTCAGCTTTATGTAGAGCTCTTCACCGTACATGTCATTATTGCGGAAGTATTCGAAGGAATCATTATGCATAAATGCAGTAACATACATAAAATCTGCAAAGCAATTTTCTTAAACCTGAGGCATTGATTAGCATTACAATAAGTGAGGTACCTGCTTTCGGTAAATGGAAACTGCACATTCGTGACTACGGCGCAAACATTTTCATTATCTTTAAACAGTAGCATCTCTATAACGAAATACTTCCGGACTCCTGAGGAAGAATTGATAAAAAAAAATTAAAAATATTTCACACAGCCACCACATCGAAGGCAACTACCTGAGGGCACGATAAATGAGTGACTCTTGAGAGGCATCTCGAATAACATTAAACATATTTCTTATTATACAATTGCGATGCATATGTAAATTGCCTGAAACATATGCGCTTAAAATATATCAAAAGTGTCCGTTCAGAATAAGAGATATGGAGAGGTTCCGTTAAATTATTTACCAAGGAATGGATTTTCACTTGAAAAAAACAAACAAACAACACATTTGCTCGCACAAGAACACACCCCTAAATAACTTATTCGTTATAGAGATATCACTTGGATATAAAATAAAAGATGGGTAGATAGGAAACATGAAAGATTGCGGTTAAAAATATTGAGTGGAAATTATGGGATAAAACCCTTATTCCGCTAGTCGCGCGTTGCCAATTCGGGGCATAATGATGACGCCGTTGTCTTGAGGAAAACCACTTTATTGGATCGAACTTCTGCCCCTCCCCCCTATTCCCAAACTACTCAAACAATACGCAGGCGGCGATAGGGCAGTACACGAAGTGACGTTCATACGAGAGTGCTGGCGAATAAAATGCCGCGGCGTAGGCTCTGCGGCACTAATATTTCGGTGCGGGTAATTCCCTAATTGTCGAATTACATCCTCAACATTGTTGAAAAACAAAACAATTATAGGCTAGTGACGCTAGGGCATAACACTTTCCTTATCGAGTGAGGTAACCCGTGCGGCCTAGGAGAGAATAGAACACGCACGAAACACTCTCCTTATCAAGTGAGGTAACCCGTGCGTCCTAGGAAAGAATAGAACACTCACTTTCTTTGGGACACCGATATCACAGCCCGCCGCAGCGGGGTGTTAAAAATTACGCCCACCTCCCCTCGCAGGAACCCTGGTGTGATGCGACCCTGAAGGGGGTTCCATTGTTCGTTTCCGTTGGGCCGATTACTCGAATCGCGTGAGCACTCGTCGGGTAACGAGAGAGAGAGAGAGAGAGATAGAGCAAGCGTAGCGCGCACGACCGTAGAATGAGAGACCGGCCGGAGCGCGGCACTCCGCTTGTATGCGCAGCGCGCCCGAAGCAGAGGAGATCGCGGAGAGAGAGGGCGCTGCACATGTTCACAGCACGCTTGCGCCGTGCAGGACGTCAGGGGCTTCATGTTTCAGCACAACTTGATTTATGAAGAACTTTGCGGCTTCTACTGCAGTCACCCTTCGAAGAGCGGCGCTCTCTGCGTAGCCGTCATGTACACCACCGCTAGGACATTCTACTTGTTCCCGAATTGCGACGTAGAGAACGGACCCAGAAGGTCAGTCCCAATCTATAGGAGGGACCTTGATGAGATGGCGATCGGTTGCAGAAATCTGGCGCGTCTCCTCGGTGGCATTTTCCGTCGCGGTCAGTCACGGCAGCTCCTGGCGTAGTGGGTAACGTCGGCAGTAAGGCGGGAACAGTAGTGCTTCGCCTTGATTTTTGCAATAGTGCCAGCTGGGCCGACTTTGTTCTTGTTCCGGGGTCGACATTTTTCGTCTTGAGGACGGACTTTCTGATGCTGAATGCTGGTAATTTGAGTTTCAAGGCCTTAGGCATCGCTACCTTACGTCTTTTGAAGTATTCGACCATGACGGGTAACTCGGGGTCAGCACGCTCCTGGGCGGCTAGGTCAATATCTATCCGTCACGACTTATAAAAACTCGCTGTTTTTATCGGAGTATTGTTGTGGCGGGTGGACGGGGTCGCGATACAACAGTTGGAGACTGAGAGTTTTTGGCAAGTTTTACAGACTATTATAACCTCGTATTCTTTGAGGCGCAGTCTTTGCCGCCCAAGATGGCTACAGTGGTCTATAATGAGGGGAAACCCACAGTCTGTCGTGCTGTGATTCTAGCCGCTCCAAGAGCAGGAACGGCACCTCCCAACAGCCAGCCTGGAGCGATTGGGGACGGCGGCAAGTCGCGCTTTCAACCTTTGCGAAAAGTAGCGGCGGTCTTGTTCAAGGAGTCCCGCGGACCAGGCGTCCCACAGCGTCGTTTCCACGCAGCCGTGCCCTCTTCGGCCGCTTGGCTTCCAGCCGTCGTAGTTCAAGCTTCTGCGTTTACTCCCGCCGGCCCTTTTTTATTGTCGTCGTCGCTGTTGTTTTCGCTGGCTCAATGGCGCGGTGAATTGCTCACGTGGACATTTAGCACACTTCCAATACACACACTTCTATGGTGAAGGCAAACTCTTTCGCGGGTTCTTTTCAGGCATTCTGTGGTAGCTACGTCGTGCCACAGTGCCTAATAATAGAAGACGGTGTTCGACAACGGCACAAAAACCTATTTTTAATCCAAACTTAAGCACACGGCAGGCAATCCGAACTCAAAGCTAAACAGCCTGTACAAAACAAAAAGAAGTATCAAATCTACAAAAAAGCCCACAGGAAAGTCCCCACCTACTTTTAGAAAAATGTCCGTGTAATTTAAATTGGTTGTGTTGCGTGAATATTTGTATAATTTATTCTCTCCTGTACTTGTTACCTGCTGTGTCTCATTTTCGGGAAACATGCGCGTGTTCTATTGAGTTGTCAATTTTGTCTGAATTGATCTGCGCAGAATAGTGTTCTTTTACTCCATATAGAATACCCACTCCTGCGATAGGCTTATTGGGCTGCATTATGTAAAAATAAATAAAGAACTAATTAAACTACTCTTTCTGATGCGGCGTTGTCCGCAGGGCATCGTGGGTGCTGGTGGCAATGTGGGGCAAGGCATAACGGGGATATGATGAAGTCTTCGAACGTGCCGGAATGTCGACGAGAAAAACGCCCTGTCGTCATCGCGAACAACGGTCTTCTCGGCCTCCCCTCACGATAACGCGCCCTGCAGCAGCGGGCGCGGAGGCAACCACCCACTGCCGGTCGTCGACGGCCAGAAGGCAGAGGGTCGTCCCAGAGGCGGAGCACGCCGACATTGGCCGCCTCGACGAGTCAGTTGTCGCGCCTCGTCCCAAGCATGCGTACGCACCTGGTGGACCCTTTTCTATCTCCGGTCCCGAAAACGCGACGAGCTTCGAGTCTTCAACCTGGACTTCGTGCTCCTCCAACTTTTTCGTCCGCTCCTCCCGGCATTCTTCTCTGTTCTCGCTTGATCTTCGTAGCTTTTCGGTTCGGTCGCGTCTTATTGGTCCACGTCCTCCACTGGTTTGACTTGACGCTTTATTTTCTTCGGCACAGCCGATTGAGGGCAATGCTTCCGGGGTCATGTTCCCGCATCGACACGAGTCGTCGAAACAAGCGCGCTACCTCACAGAGCCCTTTAAATTGCCAAGCTACCACAGTGCATGGTTGTCTGCCACAACTTCGAAGCGTCTACGATGCGCCTGTGGCCGAAATTTTGCAGTTGCCCACATTGCTGCCAACCATGCACTTGGCTTTTTCATTTGTGGTTTGTTTTCAGTGCCCGACTGCACCCGCCTTTGTTGTCGGTGTTTCGAGCAAAGGTCATGTCCAATTCTTTATTTTTATGACGCACGGGTTATCTTATTCGGATAAGAAGAGGCTTTGGCCCTAACCTCACTGGCCTGGAAAAATCTTCGTTGATCTACAATGTTCTGGATGTAAATCGAACACTCGCGCCTAAAGATAAAAGCCCGCATAGCAGACGCCGTGGTATTCGAATCATCGACTCTCGCCTTCGCACGTCACTTTGTTGACTGCTTCTTCGCCGCCTTTATTCTTTGAGTTGTTAGTGGAGCACACGTTCGCTCCAATAAACTTGTTTTCCTTGAAAAGAAGGGCTTCGTCTTTGGCTTCGTGACCATAATATAGCGAGGCACATTTCTCATGGCAAAGTAATTGTCATAGGCGAAGAAAAACGTTGCAGGGTACATGGTGCCTTCTATAGTGACGCGTGATGTGCACGTTCCACTTGGCGTTACGAGATGACCTCCTGCTGTATGTGCAGACTGTCCAATCACGTGGTAACTGTCTTTAGCTTAGTAGCGAACGATTCGCACATTACTGAGTAGTCGCCCCCCTGTCTACGAGAGAGACTACATCAAAGCAATCGATGCACAACGGGATGTCGGACGCCGCATTCCTCGACTTACGGGACGTTGGGGCGTCGTATGTCGGCTTCTCCGTGTTGATGGTCAGGCCCTATGCGTAATCGTTGTCATCGTATTCTCAGCGGCAGACTCGGTCCTGTCGGGTACGTGTCGGGCCATGTGCACGACGTCGTGTTCGGGAGTCTTTTAAGAGTTAGGCCAGGTCGTCGGGCTCAGAGGATGTCGGGAATCACGGTCGTCTCAAAATGGTTGCTAGATTGGAGGGTTTTTGTTTTTCTGCCATTATGCAACTGCACCTCCAGAAGTTGCTTCCATCTCCCCGTTAGCTAGCGGACCTTTCACGTGCGAAATAATCATTGCTACTGCCCATCGGCATGTGGAATTGGTAGGGCGATGGCGAATGGCTGAAACGATTTGCCCACGGCGATCGATACTCGTCGATCGCACATGGTCCTTGGGCAGCCAGAAGGCAAGGTTTGTCTACAGAGAAACCACGCAAGTCCGCGTCTGTTGTATGAACAGTGACGAGAATTGCTGCATGGGCAGGCGACACTAGTTGACGGTATGGCGGAGCCTCTTGACGACGGGTTCGAGCAGGGCGGGGTCGACAAACAGGTGCGGAGTAGGTCATAGCTCGTGGCTCGCGGGGAGCTTCCGATGGCGTAGAAATCACCAGAGCGTGTTGAACTTAATCAACAATATGTCAGTCATGGAGGTTACTTGAGGCTCAGGTGTCGTTGAAAAAAGTTTCGGAAGCTCCTCCCTGACCACTTCTCGAGAAGAGAGAGAGAGAAATCGACTTTATTGGATCAAAAATCCTACGGAGGCTGCAGGCGGACCACGCAGGATCGCCCACAGCCCGACTATTCTATGCCTGTCGTCAAGGCGCGGTGTCCCCCCGACCTCCACTCGGGCCGGCCAGACCGCGGGCGGTCTCCAGGGCTCGCATCCCTCGGTCCCCCGCGGCATCAGCCCGCCCTCGGGATTGCCGGGCGAGAGCCGCCTCGACCCACTGGACTACCTGCAACTGCACTTCATAGTCCCTTGACTGCATAGCCCACACCACGTCCGTCGGTAAGCCCCCCGGGTGTGACCCGGGTGGACACAGGTCCGTAGTGCAGTCCCAGAGAATGTGGGTAAGAGTCGCTGTTGCGAATTGCGAAGTGTAATCTATCGAAGCTAATAGTTCCGGCACACGTGGTCTCTGCATTCAGCCCGTTGATAGAGCGCACGTACGGCGACTAGTGCTGTAACCTGGCTGGGTCTCTGAGCGCCCTCGACGACGGCCTTGTCAGACCACGGCTATCACGTCTTGTGGGTAGCCTCACATCCATGTTCCTCCGAATACACCGCTGTCACCCACCACGATCTCTTCTTCTTATTTCCTCTGGCGCATACCCACTAATTGGACTTTTCTATGGTCCGTCATTCCTTTTTCCTAATAAAATTCCTCTTCGTCACAGCCTTGCCTGATACAGCTCCAAACGTGGTCCTCTATCTCATCACACAAACCGTGTCCCTTTTCATGTTCCATTACCGGCGGTAATATGCCCCTAGATAGGTTGCCCAGTATTTTATAATAAGAGCACGTTTCCGTTTTTGCCTTACGCCACTCCCGGTAATTTTTTGTGATTTCAAAGTACGTACTGGTCCTAAGAAACGTAGGCGGTCTTGTATACTCGACAATGTGCTGAATTTACTTAAATTATTCTGTGCAGGAGATGTGTCCGACATTTATGCGTGTAGAACAAATACCACACAATTGGTTTCGGGGACGCCCGGTTATGTACTTGAGCCGTCGCACTCTTTTTTTACCGCGTGTTTTTGTGTAAGTGGGCACAGGTTGGGTCCATCAAGGATGATTTACCAAAGAAACCTTGTGTTGCTTCTTGCACGTGCGTTCATGTGACCGTTCTGAATATTTGCGCCCCAATTACCTAAAAAATTGCCTAGCTCACCCAATTCTGCCACTCTGCCAGCGGCAATGTCTTCAGCTCGTGTAATACAATTGTGAAGGAAGAATGTGCAACAAAGAACGCCACAAAACATGTTGCAATAGGCGGAAACGTTGCCGGAACTACCAGTAGCCCTCAGCTGTCCTGAGGACTGCCGTCATTCTATAGAAGGCCTCTTGGACTCCCTTGCAGAATGCCGGCAGCCCCTCTGGTGTATAGGTGTACTCCGTCCCACGACCGGCTAACAAACAGTAATTGAATACAATTGCTACCACAAGAATCTGCTCGTATTAGTTATAAAAATTGCGCCAGCACCAAAAAGACCTGAAAAGAAAATTGAACGGAAGTTCTCAACATATAGCCTGCGTTTGATTGAAAGATTGGAACTATGTTTTTCTGAAACATTATCGCCACACCCAAATTTTTGCCCAGTTGTCTTCGATAAGAAGGTTAAAGTCTCTGTTTTGGCGTACGAAATCCTCTATGAAGGAATAAAGGTCTTCGCTTTTGCCGCAAGGAAGTGGACAAGAAAACATAAATAAGCTGTTCCGCATCCCCCAAAAGACAACTGTTCAGTTTCTATCCGAAGCTTGAATGATAGAGGAGCTCTTCGAGATGAGCTCATAACATTACGAATGACCACTTGGTGCCACATTTTTGGACACACTTTTGATGCCACATTGACCAGGACAAGTTGGGCTAAAACATGGAGAGTGCGCGGAGAGCACAAAATGTTTCCCAAAATGGTGCAACCCAAAGTGGCAGCCTTTTCTAAGTGAGGACGCGAGCAGGGTTACGTACATTCAGAAACTCCACACCACCGTCAGGGCACGTTTACCCGCCAACTATGGCCAAACCACGCAATACTGCTGTTATTGCCCTTCTTGCAGTCACCTTCAGAAGTCAGTCACAACTTCCTCTTGCGCCCTCTTAAAGACTGCGTCAGAGAGTTTTTCTAATGAACCGTCTCCGCATATACCTGAAGAGTTCCTGAGCGAGATGGAGAACCTGCCCCGAAAAATGCGACACCAAGTGCAAATTACCATTTCACAGTTGCTGCTTACTCAAATATCTCCAAGCCACCGTATCAAATTGGAACCACATTCCGTGCTCCACAGAGAAGTTGAAAAAAAACTGAAGCACGCACACCGCGTGTAATAATAAACTTAATATACATTGAAACAATGAAGACACTCGGACCGGAAAACAAAATACGGAAGAGAACTATCCTCTCTACACCCACAGCCGGTGTCCCAGTGTGCCAAGGCATGTAACCCAAACAAGGCGTTCGGAAGTGATATGACTAAATTCACAATAAACAGGACAAGTTCGCCAGAAAAACCCCATGAACACACTCCTTGCAGTTAATATTACTCAACTATGAACCCCCACCGTGGAGATAAGCCAGCTCGGCGTAAGCCCTTCTGCGCCCATCATAAAGTGGTACTAATAGACGCAGGTAGAACTTCGGTGAACAATAAAGTGTATTAGAAGTGTACTATACTGTTACATCTTTCAAACGCAAGCACAACCACACATACGAAAACCTTCCTGTTACACGGAATGGAAATTGCTCATTTCACGTCAATATAAATTACATCGCGCCCTTCTGCATTCTTCATGCCCTTAAACTGTTGCGAATCGTACGGTAATCGTAATAAACTTCCTGGTAAACAAACGCAACTTCTTCCGCCAATGACGCTATAGTGAAAAATCAAATCCCCAATATTCTCGCTCACTGCAATATATACCCGTGCTTTCACTGTGCCTTACCATAAAAGCCTGATGACCACCAACTTTTAGGACGCTGCCTTTGATCCAATCCTGCAATACAGAAAGATAGCTTCTTTGCTCATAAAAACGAAAAGTTTGTCTAGTTGGAACATTGTGGAAGTTTAAAAGCGCACAAGAAATGAACGACGGACTGAAAGGACCAAACAAGCGCTACTCGCATATGGTGATTTATAGCAACTCACAAAATTTACAGATAAAAACCCCAAATTAGATAGTTCCGATTAACGCACGCTCTTTCTCGTAAAGAGTGATTGGTGCTTTCCTAGCCCACTTGGTTATCAAGTAAACGTCGCTGTCAATAGAATCATTTTGTCATGCAAGTTGGTGCACGTGAGCCCGGCCGGCCGTTGTTTAAACATCCGTCGGTGACAGCATGTTTCTAAGATAATACATTTCCCGAGCCACAAGCTTCCTACCGGTACCAAAAAGTGTGGCTCTCGTCCTGTGTTTTACTAAACTGTAGTTTTCCACCGGCATAAGGACCAAACTGTTAAGCAGCTGGTAGCGGCCTTCAAAATGGCTCCAAGTGCGTTAGAAAAACATCAATCACTCTACACACAAAAAACGCGCTAATTGGCACTAGGTTTCTCTATTCGATGCTAGATTTTTATGTATACGTTTTCTGTGTTTCGTTAAAATGGTACTTGCGAGTAAGTGCCTGCTCGTGGCCTTTCATACCGTTCCTTCTATTTGGGCTATTAAGGCGGCGGTCGCACTCCCTCTTCTAGCGCTGCCAGTTTTGGGCAATGTTTGTATAGCTGATCTCGCACTTCATTTTTCACCACAAATATGGGTAATGTTTAAATACAAAGCTGTAGGCTTTTAGTTTTTAAAATCCTTAACAAGTGTATTGTATCTGATTCGGCTTAAGAAGAAAAAGCGTCAATGCACGGGTGAAAAATCGTACGTTTGCTTGGCTGTCATCCGCATTTGCAATGATTAAAGATAACTATTAGAGGTAATTACACGCGGCTGATAATGAGCCTGGGATATACGTCTGAGCAGATGTCTACGCGGGCAATGTTCGTTTCAGCGAATATGGTTTCTTATACACCCATTCGAAAATTAGGAAAATAGTGAACCTTCCGTCGAATTTACCTTTTACAGGCCATACTGCAGAGCAATACGTTTTCTTATGCGCTCGGCCAGCATACGCATTTGTGTACAACCACAATTCGGCTGCATTTCACTGAGCGGTTTTTGAGTTATCTTAGTGTAAATATTGCAGTTTACACATACACGCGGCCTTGTGGGCAGTTGGGCCGCACTCCTGCTGAAAATGCTACTGCAATATTTTCACAAATCAAACTTGAAAACCTTCTCTACTAAATTACACAACATTTTTGTGGTGTGATGACTTAAAAACTTGTTGAGTAATAAAAAATTTGCTTATTTGCATCACTGCCCCGTAACAGCGCAAACACGTCTATTTACCTAAATACACGAAACTTTTCTAAGTGCAAAACTTGTAGTATAACGTCGATGTCATATCTCTATACTAATACTACGCAAACGTACAAGTAAGTCAAAGTCAAAGTCAAAGTCTTGTTTATTTCAACATAATGGCTATAGGCACCGGCCACTGTAGTTTGCGCGCGACTCCAGCACAGCCTCTCGCCGCCGCGTAGAAACTTTGGCTCGGTGGATGTCGCGACCGGCAGTTCAGCGCACGCAGAAACACACGCGCTGCATGCGGTTCGACGTTGTGCGGTGGAATTTTTCTAGGAAACATAGTTATAATTTTAAATTGCAGGCTCCGAAAGGATCAAAAGGCCGCAGGAAAGAATCAGTGGCAGCGCCGCTACTGCTGCGTAAAGGACAGCCACAATCGCGAAAGGCAGCCTGCCATCGTTCTGTACAGGTTTCTTGCTTGGGCAGCCGTGGGAGAAAAGGCGTCGCAAGAAATGATTTTAGCACTAAGAAAAGTCGAGGAAGTAAGAAAGTAATACTATTTTTGTCAGTGGAAGAAGTAAAATTATGAGTACGATTACCGTTTATGCGCAGCGCGCATACAAAGGGCCATAAAACTAAACGTTTGCTTTCAGCGTTTCATACACATCGCACGCTGCGATGAATCTCATGACGTCGTAGCATTTGCATAACATTGCTGATAAAACAAAAGCGGCGGAAGCGGGAATACCCGCTTCTGCCACTATTGTTTTATCAGCAGTAACCTTTTTTTAGCGAAATTCACGGCACCGAACGGATGCCAAAAAACGGCACAAGAATAGGCATTCACAGCACTTAGCGGGTGATGCCAAAAACAATGTCAAGAAGGTCAATACGCATCCCGCTTACTGCCCTTCTTTGTTCCCCGAAGCGTACATAGTTCGGCCACGCATTCCAAGCGAGAGCGTGGAAAGCTATCAAAGGCAAGGTTGCATTCACTCGCGCTGACTTCTTCAATGCGTTTTGCGTGCTCTGAAAGTTGAGGTTATTGTGGTTTAAGGCAAGGATCAGCAGGAGGAGGAAATACTTTTTTGGAGAATTCCGAACGGCCTGAATAAACTGTATTACTATTCACCGCTAAGACAACTCTAACATACTCACAAGATATAAGCCGAAACTAATCAGAATCTTCGTAAAGACAACCGCCGCTCCGAAGCATATTTCAAACTGTGTGGGACTGCGTTTACTTTGTCAACAGCTAATAACGTTTGGAATGCGTTGTTAATTAGTGACAACACCAACCGAGCTGAAGAAAGGCAACCGAAAAAGTAACTGTAGTGTGGTTGCGCGAACCGAGGAAACATTAACACAAACAAGCTTCTGTCGTGGAGCGCCGTTGTATACGCTGGCTACTGACCTGAATTGCCGCTGTAAATAAGCTTTCCTCGCTGAGAATGGGACTTCTCAACGATGTCTGTCCCGTCAATTTCTTTCACGGCGTACACGCGCGCGGGAATGTACAATCTCTGTAACTTGTGGCGCAAGCGAGGCCGGCAGTAGTAGTTCAGCCCCGTAAACGACCGGAAATCGCACAGAAGCGCTTGAGACATGTGGAAACTATTTTGCCAGAACAGTTTTCAAGGTCGAGACCTCTTTAAAAAACAATCGCAGAATCGCAAAAACGAACAACCGAGAGGGGCCAACTATATGAACGCGCGCCTGCCATCCGCCTATCACCGACCCAAAGTTAGCTCAAGCTTTCTCGGGGTGGCCCTGGGTGTAGGTATTCGTTGCGCCCTCTGAGCAGTGACCGGTGCCTATAGTGATGACACAGGCAAAAAGCCATCTTGGGCTTGACGAAGCATGTGCCCCTTACACCGTTCAACCAGCATTGCAAGGCACATTCATACATATTAAAGAAACAATTTGGCAGAATAATTAAAAGGAAATGTTTTATAAGGGAGAACGTTTTATGGTCACTTAGCCTTAATAATTCATTAAACTAAAAAGCACGTTTTTGGTCAAGATAAAAGCAATTACAGCTATTTGAAAACATTTTCTTCTCCCTCTTAGCCCTGTAAATGCATTCAAACCAAAAGGCATAAGTACATTCCAATAAACAATCAGGGACGGTGTAACGCAAAAAAAAAACAATGTTCTCAATGTCTGTAGTGATTACAAGCTTTCATCATCGTAACACTTTTTTATTACTGAAGCGACATTTTTATACAAATAAAAGATGCGTAGCATGGAGGAAATAGCGCTGCAAACGGCCAAACGCCCCCGAACGGCGAAATGCTGGCGCGGCCATACTGGCTATTCGTCTTCTTTTTGTGGGTGCTGGTACTCCTCCCAGAAGTAAAGCAGCTTTATTGTTCGGGTTGCGGCATGACCGTTGTCTTTTCAATTTGGTTTCTGTTTGGGCTGTGGCATCCCGGTTGACACGTTGTCTTTTCAATTTCTGTCGCAGCGCCGTGCGAACGTCGCTTTTACCAAATCTGCTGAGTCGAAGCAAGATGGCGGTGTGCATCTTGCTTCGACTCAACTTCCTTGGCTGTGGCGCAAGAACATACCAGTACGTCCGAGACTTCCTCACCACCAGGCAAGCCATCCTCAAGGTCGGGAACCACGCCACTGATCTTTTCTCTGTGGGTGGGCGCGGTACACCTCAGGGGGCAGTCCTATCCCCCCTGCTGTTTAACATCGCCCTGCTCGGCCTTCCTTCTCTCCTAAACGACATACCGGGTATCCGGCACGGCCTATATGCGGACGACATTACCATCTGGTCGTCCACTGGATCGATAGGGGAGATTGAGAACCGTTTGCAAATGGCGGCGGACGTAGTGAACCACTACGCCCAATCGTGCGGTCTTAGTTGTGCCCCCCAGAAGTCTGAACTGCTACTGGTCTCCCGCCAAAAAAACCAACCACCTGGATCTCCGACGATCAAAATCCGCATGGACGGCCATACCATCAGCCCCTCTCAACACATCAAGATCCTTGGCATGACATTTCAAGCAGACCGCACATCCTCCATTCTAATCAACAAGTTAAAACACACCACAGAACAAGTAACCCACATGATCAGACGCATTGCCTCCAAAACGCGAGGTATGGGGGAGGCAGACACGCTTCGACTAGTCCAAGCGTTCATAATATCCCGGATCACCTACGCTATACCGTATGCTCTTCTGTCCGCGGGAGAACTCAAGAAAGTAGATACGATAATCCGGAAAGCCTACAAGCAAGCCATCGGACTCCCAGCAAGCACCTCCACAGACCGACTTCTCCAGCTTGGAATTCATAACACCGCAGAAGAATTAATCGAGGCCCACCTCTCAAGCCAAAGAGTGCGACTGGGAGCCACAGAAGCGGGCAGAGCCATTCTCTCCCGACTGGGACTTTCAGTCCCACTTCAACACTCACCTCCTGACCTAAGAAGCATACCACACACAATCCGTCAATGCCTCATTGTTCCCCCTCTACCGCGCAACATGAACCCCGTGCACCACGCGGCGAGACGAGAGGCCAGAGCGAGAGCCATTTCGAGGCGATACGGAAACGAATCCGACACTGCCTACACGGATGCTGCCACATACCCCGGGATTCAGGCCACGACCGCTGTTGTAGTCATGAAGAAGCACCACCACACCAGTCTCACTATACCACACCACAACCCATTGCAAGCGGAGGAAGCGGCAGTCGCCCTCGCCGTGAGTCAAACCACAGCTACTGTCATCATCACGGACTCGCAGCAGGCGTGCCGAAATTTCGCTAACGGAAGAATCCACCGCACAACCCTCAAGATTCTTGCACAACGCCCCCCAAACCGTTCCATCAAGATCATCTGGGCCCCCGCTCATCTCGACGTTCCTGGCAACGAGACCGCCCATCTCCTGGCTCGAGAGCTATCCCGCCGAGCCGCTGTTGCCGGAAGTGAGCCTGAGCGCATGCACCCGATGGTCACGTACCGAGAAATCACGCTACACTACCGACTAGAGCGACAGCATTACCCCCCAGCGCACAAACAACTCCCCAGAGATCTGGAGCGACTCCTACGTGCCCTTCAAACGAATACTTTCCCCCACCCCACCAGAAGTCACATTTTGGCCCCTACCTGTTTCCCCCCGCAGTGCCGCTTCTGCGAGGCCCCCGGGACACTCTATCATATTGTAGGAGGCTGCGACCAAGCTCCGCTTCCCCGCCCCAATCCCTATCCCACCCATGAGCTTTGGGAGAGAGCCTTGGCCAGCTCCACCCTCGAGGATCAGCGTCAGCTGGTCGAGAGGGCTGTGGACGCGGCCCGAGCTCAAGGCGTCCTGGACTAGGGAAGCCACCCCGAAGACTCCATTTTAATTTTTTTTCTCAATAAAGAAAGTTTATTCTCTCTCTCTTTACCAAATCTGCTTGGTACGTGTTTTAACATTCTGTGACGCCGTTGTCCGGTGGAGTACAGGGGTGCGAGGTTTTTTGATCTGGGATGGGTGCATCGCGAAAATTAACTCCAAGGCGCCAAAATGAATCAGCAAGTCGCCGCGCACAACTGAGAGCCGCCGCAGCTGTTTCGCGCAGCTAAAGATACTCTTTTTTGGTTGTCATTGCAGGAAGTCTCGGCGAAAGCGCGCTAAAGTGCTATTAGTGCTGTACAGTCTTTTTGCTGAATTCTTGCGGGTAGGGGGGTCGAAGTGTTTGCATGTGTTAGAAAATTGCAAAAAAGATCAGGGCGGTTTGTTATTCGCAGTCAAGACTGTTTGGCCACGTCGACAATTTTATCCGCGGTCCCTGCCCTTCGCGTGTAGACCCGTCACGAATGCCTGGCCGTAAAAAAGTAAGAGGTAGGTATATATGCAGGCAGCCCGCTTGTAACTATCTTTTATTAGTGCGCAACGACTGGTTAGCTGTGAATCAAGAGATGCACGACGCAGTTGTGGTTTCTGTAAATTATACTGGTAAGGGTGTTAGCGCTATTTCATCTTTGAGTTTTTTTTTATTCCATCGAGGCGTAACGAAAAGGTAGGCTATGTACCGTTCAAATAAAAACGACATAAAAAGTGTTAGTTCCGTCAATGCCGCATCAGAAAAAGCTCATCAGGCGCTATCGTTGGATTTGGCGCGCACGTTCACCGATTTGTCTATCTATAAATTCCACGGGCAATTGGCTTCCACAAATAGAACAAGTCGTTACTATGAGTGCATTTGAAGCGACAATGAGCCCTTTGGTGTTTGGAAGCTGCACCTCTTGAATGCAAGCATTTTTACACTGCTAAAATGTACTGTATATTTTCTAAGACGGGCAATATTAAAAAAAAGTGGGATTTGGTGCGTAAGTTACTCCTCTGCTTACAAACGTTTTTAGTCGCTGGTTAAAATGCTGACTATTTTTTGGTCGTGGATAGAGATTTGTAATAGCTAAACTTCCCGCACGCAATACGGATGGCATAGTTATAGCAGTCGGTCGAAATTTTGAAATAACCAGACGAATCCTTGCGGCTCAGTGAAGCCAAGGCCCATGCAGAAACCTGAAAAAAAAAACATAAAAAACTTAGTAAAAAAACAAAAATACAACTGTTTTATCTCCTAGGTGACAAAAAGCCATGCATGTGATTGACAGAATGAAAACTACGCCTATAAAACGATAGAGATGCTTATTTCGTCATCACTGCAAATTTATGAGGGAATGAAAAACAAAATAAAACATGTAAATGTACTTTGCTAAGTACATCAGTCAATAGTAAAGCAATTCACAACATGTCAGATGAAGTCAAAAACATAAAAACGTCTAAATGATGCCACACTACTACTTTACACCGTATCAAGAATGTATTCTTACACAAAAAATTCAACTCACAAGAAAAAACACTAATAAATATCATGCATGCACACAGATACCATGAGGGGTCCCCGTGGTTCGAATACTGCATTTTAATACGTACATACAGCCTTCATAACTTCATGTGCCAAAAACGCATTGATGGCGTATCGGTAATTTTAATTTCAGGGCTGAAGTACTAATCATCAAGGTATTTATGTTTTTTTATTTATATTCATTCAGTAACCTGCTCATACGGTTTTTAACACTGTTAAACTCTTGGTTTGTTCTAGCAAAAGGTATCAAGCACTTTAGTTTACGGGGAAAACTGTACGAAGCCGGCAAGGCTGCTTCCACAATGAGTATGTAGTGTTTGCATGCCCACATGGTATCGATGATGGTGTCTTTCAAGCCATATGTGTGGCAGTTGAGAGAGAGAGAGAAATCGACTTTATTGGATCAAAAATCCTACGGAGGCTGCAGGCGGACCACGCAGGATCGCCCACAGCCCGACTATTCTAGGCCTGTCGTCAAGGCGCGGTGTCCCCCCGACCTCCACTCGGGCCGGCCGGCCCGCCGGCGGTCCCAAGGGCTCGCATCCCTCGGTCCCGCGCGGCATCAGCCCGCCCTCAGGATTGCCGGGCGAGAGCCGCCTCGACCCGCTGGACTACCTGCAACTGCACTTCATAGTCTCTTGACTGCATAGCCCACACCACGTCCGTCGGTAAGCCCCCCGGGTGTGACCCGGGTGGACACAGGTCCGTAGTGCAGTCCCAGAGAATGTGGGTAAGAGTCGCTGTTGCACTTCCACACACACTGCACTGCTCACTGTCAAACACCTCCGGGCACACGTAGCGTGCCAGCGCCGGCGTGAGCACAGAGTTGGTTTGCAGCTGCCTAAACCGCACTGCCTGCTCTCGCGTGAGTCTTGGATAAGGCGGTGGCATGGTCTGGCGACCGGCACGGTACCAGTCCAACATCTCGGCGTATCCCAGCAGCGGGTCCGCCTCCTCTTCGTCCTCGCTCACCTCACTGGGGCCCGACATTTCGCTACACCGAACACTCGCACTCGCTGCACGCACCACACCGCCACTCACACGCCCCCCGGTCCGGCCTTCATGCGGTTCCTCGGAGGCGTTCAGCGGGCCCGTCCCTCCGGCCGCCTCCGCGCGGTGGGTGAGAGCACGCGCGGCGGCGTCCGCCGTCTCGTTGCGGTTGGGGTGCGGGCCGCTGGTCGCGCGGGTGTGCGCCGGGAACCACCGAAGGTAGGTGGCCGGCACAGTGTCCGCTGCATTGGAGTCACTCCACTGCACTTCACAGATTTTCGCAGCACTTTTGCACACACGGTTGCGCGCGTAGCTCCTGATGGCAGAGCGGGAGTCGCTCAACACCGTGGAATACCTCTGGTCCGTAAGGGCGAGCGCTATTGCCGCTTCCTCAGCTTGCTGCGCCGATCGCACTCGCACGCTGCACGCGCTGTAGATTTCCCCGGTGGTGGCCTTTACCGCCACCGCCACGAACTTGTCTCTTGATCCGGCGTACCGTGCCGCGTCCACGAAGAGCGCGCCGGTGTCGCTAGCGTACGTGTCCGTAAGGGTTCTCGCTCTTGCCGCACGTCTTTCCGGGTTGTAGTTGGGGTTGACGTTGCGAGGTAGAGGCGTTACCCTTAGTCTCTGCAGGGTCCTCGACGGGAGCGCATGCTCCGTCTCTCGTAGCATAACCGCCTCGCTAGGTACACTTCGCCCATCGAGTCCCGGTTCAGTATGACGTGACAGGGAAGCGTTTGTTTGAATGAGGCGCCATATGCGCTCCTAATAGTGAGAGAGGGTAGGATGAGCCTGCGGGAATATGCAGCCGGCGAGGCCATAATGCTCAGTTATTTCCCGATAGCTAAGCAAGCTCTCCTGGGATGATCGGGCTCCGTGTAAGGGTACGAGGCTTTGGCCTGCTCGCACAGTGAGTTCTCTAGCTGCTTTGTTGGCTGCCTCGTTGCACCCCAGCCCTCTTTGGGCAGGAGTCCAGATCAGCTCGACGGGGTCGGTAGGAGGATTTTGAACGATACTTTGGAGCGCCTCAGGAGAGATGGTACGTGTTGCAAAATTTTAAATGGCCGTTTTGGAATCTGAGATGATAATTATGGGGGTTGGCTGTTGCGTTAGGGCAAGGGCAATTGCCGCTTGCCCCAGTTCTTTCCCATGAAATAAGATTACCAGTTTGGCTAGTTGGTGCAGATTAAGATTTATGATAAAAACAGCGCAAGAAAGACAGGGACAAAACCAAGAGGGGAGGACGCACAGCGCTAAACTCGCAACTGAACATTTCTTAGAAAAAAAGCACGTATTTATACACCAAAACCTTACTATCACGTGAACAGATAACACGGACGAACCATGTGAGCAACAACAACTTGATATCTCTAAACAGTGTGGCACGTGACGAAGTTCAGCATCTAAAAAGTTACGCAATCTGCTAGCGAATAAGAAATTGAAATGCCTTGTCAAGTGACAACACACAGGGAGCACTAACGCACTTTTCTCTTCCGTAAAAACCAGCGTGTCCGAGAGATAATACAGGCTTTCCGTATAAGAAGCAACGAGGGCAAGTGGGTGAGTGCTTCCTGTGTGCCGTTACTTGACAAGGTGTTTCAATTTCTTATTCGCTGGCAGATTGTGTATCGTCTTGGATGCCGAACTTCGTGCCACACTGTTTAGAGATGTCAATTTGTTGTCGCTCACATGCTTTTTCAGTGTTATCTGCGCATGAGATTGTATGATTTTTGTGTAAACACACGTGTTTTTCTTTCTAAAAAATTTTCACGTGCAATGTGCGTCGCCGCCTCTTTTTTTGTCCCTTTGTTTATTGCGCTGTTTTTCACCAATTATCTTTCCAATGAAGTTCGTTCGAACCCCTTCGGTGCTTTCACGCAGTAATTCCTTTACGATGCAGCTTCTCGCATGTGTTGTAAAATGATGTTTCAGCAAAGCTTTTAAACCGTTTTCCTTATTGCTTGCGTGGCGGCCATTCTAAAAATAACCAAATATTCGTCACTTCGCCTTCTCAAGTATTCTTTCTACATAAGGATAACCACCCTGTACACAGCTGCCACCTTCCTATTTACGCCTACTCCCTAGAAAAAGCGTGTAGGGCAATTGGGAAACAAATACCGTCACAAATATAGTTTATTCTTATTTCTAAAAGCCCAAAAGTGAGTGGCAGATTTCCTAGCCATTTAAAAGTTGTGAATCATGAAAGCATACACTGGTACTGGCTGCACGTTTACTGCCGTAATGATTGATCTTGCCAGTCATACAAAAACTTAGATAAAGGACGTGCAAAACGTTAGGTTGACAAAAGCGGATTTGGGGACTACGGACAAAACTGGTACTTACCAGTTCGAGATATAGCACAGGGAACGTGCCGCCGTTGCATGGCACCTTCGTCACTTCTGCGAACAGCACCGCCCGGTCCGAACTGCTCATCACTGGAAGGCTAGTGGCGGTCAGCGCCGCGTAGTATGCATGGGTTTGTGTCGTTTTGCGGTGGTGCGGCTTGAAAAGCGTAAATAAACACAAGAGTTTTTTCGGATCTGTAAATCTTGATAGAAGAGGTGACGTTTACGAGGCATTCCCAGTGGGCGATTTACGACCATACTCAGTCATTACAAATAGCCGACGATGCTCAAAGCGCCAAGCTGGTGTGGAGCTGGATGTGCAATTCCGTTGGACATTTTCACATGAACATTCTACATGGACATTTTTATTCTTGCATGCCGTTTGCCGTACCGAAGAATATGTTGCAGCTAAATACTCCTACAAAGCCGGTGCGTGCAGCCGTTCCAGGAATGCTGCGGTGCTGGCCTTAGCAGTTAATGATGAAACGGCGTCGTGCACAAGCGAAAGACCAAGGGCTTCGAAGACTTTTTTATAACCCAAACGGCATGAATTTAAATTTGTACATTCTATTGGAGGTAATAAAAGCGGTTTTCTCACGGCCCATATCGTCCACATTAATTTGCCAGTAACCTGAGCGCATGTCGATAGATGAGAAATAATAAGTGCCGTGAAGGGACTCGAGGGTATCATCAATGTGGGGAAACGGGTGTACGTATTTTTTAGTTATCATAATTTGGTGCCGATAATCCACACAAAATCTCAATGTGTTATTATTTTTGCGAACTAAGACGATAGGTAACACCCATGTGCTAAACTAAAGCTCGAGTATGCCCTTCGCGACTATTTTGTCGGAGTCTTGTTCTATAACTCTGCGTTGAGTCACAGACACACGGTGGGGGGGTCCACGCAAAGGGCCCCGGCCGCCGGTGTTAATGCGGTCTCACTTGAGTGGTCTAGCCTTAGCCAGGGTTGCCGAGACTGAAAATATAATGATAACTGGTGAACACGTGACAAAGGTCTATCGCTCGTGCAGGCGTAAGATCTTTGGCGATCATGGGGTCAAAGGTGTCTTCAGCACAAGAAGGGGGGATGTGGACAACGGGAAGATGATGGGGTATAAAAACAGACAAACTGAAGATATCTCAAAGTTCTAAAGGAGAAAAAGTTCCAAAAGACATACCAATTGGAATTATTTAGTAAACTCGATAGAAATTGAGAACACCGATGCAAATCTGGTCGTTGTGAACTGCCACGACGGTATTAGGCAGCGTCATTTCACGAGCGATGGGTAACAACATATAAGCGACAATGTCACTGGCAATTTTCAATTTTAAGTATCCGAGGAGACTTTAAAGATCCAAAAACACTGTAAATATAATAAAAAGAATTACAGGGCTCATATTGAAACGTGGACTAACAGGGTAGTGTAGGTAGCCATGCTTTGTGGTCACTCAAAATAAACTTTCACCTGAATTTTATTTTTTCAGCTCAAATGATGAACATTTCTCGCACAGGCATGCAGACAAATGGCAAAGTTGTTCGCTTATATTGACGTTTTCTCATTTTTGAAAAAACTAACAACTTGCCAACACCGAAGAAGTTGACGTTTTTAAATTATAATTAGCTCTTTGGAATTTTATATTAGCTCTTATATATTTATATTAGCTCTTATAATTAGCCCTACGTTCGCCAATATAAACGCAGCTCCTGCAATTTATATTTAACGTAATACCAACATTGTTTAAGTGTATGTACCGCAATATGCTCAGCGTTTTTTTCCCGAGTCACTGAACATGAGGAGGAGTGAAGTATTTCCCGCCTATCCGGATTTTCTGTTCTGTGTTTACAGAATGCCACTTCCGGATTGCATAGTAATAACTTCCCTTTCAGGGCTTCCCTAACCGACACCTTCGTTTACTAACAACGGTTAGTAATCTTTTCAAGTATTATCATTGTCTTGTATTTAAACAAGGCGTGCTAAGGTTTGGTCATTTGATGATACCGGTATGGTTTAATCGGAACACTGGTGCACCGAAATAAAGCGCCCACTTATGATCTACTAACGTAATGGTAACATTTTTTTTATATTGTGCCTAATTTTTTCTGGGTAGTGCCATAAAAACAGGATGTATTTGAAGACCCTTTCTCTAAAAATTCTATTTTATCAACGTTGTTTATTGCTCAAATTCTTGATAACAAGGTTAACTTGCGCGTTTTACTTAGCGTGTCAGTGGCATAGGGAAGATATTGGGGAGAAAACATTGTTATGTACCTCGACATAACAGCATTGATGTAACAATTAGCTGCTAAATTTTATTGCCTGTTGAACATCCAGAGCTCACCGGGATTCTAAGCATAGCTCTGCAATCAATATTGTTCATTTGCAATTGCATCATCACAAGCACCTTCCCCTATTTAATCTATTGAGAGCCATTGTCAAGGTGCAATAAGTATTCTTCTAGTGTGACATGTCACGTTTTCAATATTACTTTTGTTCTGCAATGTGTTGACCAGTACACAAGTTTTTATGAACTGTTTATTTTCTGCAATAAGATCTAGCTCGTTTGTTTTATTGTAACGCTCAAATTTTATACATACACACATACGTACATACATACACTCATACATATAGTTAATACAAATATGTACTTTTTTATGATAGAAGTGACAGTGGACGCTTACTATGGTATAGAAAGATATATATTCCCTAAGAAAGGACGGTGCAGGTGACACTACTAAACCCAAGGACTGAAATACAATTACGAACCTTTAACAAGCAAAGCTGCACAAATTGTCCACAAGGTAAAAGAAAATACCACTTTCAAAAACGAATCTACAAAAAAGCATAGCAAATGACAGCCGTGATCAACTATGGCAGCCGCGGCGTTGTGCACTCGTGTGACGATGGGAGACTAGTTGCCACAGGGTAACAATGACGGCGTCCTGCGTGCCAGAATGTCAGTCCTGCGTCCTGCGTCGTCCTGCGTGCGTCCTATGTGCTAGAGCACCTAGCGTGCCCGTCGTCGTACAAAACTGTCTATTCGGCACGTGTTCGAGTACGGTTGCCTTAAAACAGATAGGCAGCAGGCAACATGGCTGGTACATGTTTGGGCCGAGGCAAGTGGGTTTCCAGTGGAGGGCCACGCATAAGTTGCGCGCGCGCCACTGTTCTAGAGTCTAACGTCGATAACCGAATGTCAAATAGAAGGGTTGACGTTTCGCAACCAGTGACTTCTAAATTCATAACGAGCTTCACGTCTCCAACCTGAACGCAGTACTCCTCTATGTTGCTGCTTGCAAACCGACGAGTGTTATCCCTTTCAAGCGGGGCATCCCTGCTCTTCGCTTGTGGCGGGCTCCTTTAGGCCGCCACTGGCCCACGTCATATCCTCGCGGGACATGCCTCTACCTGTTTGTAGGCGCAGCGACAGTGAGTGCGATTTACACTGCTCTCACTTATGCTGTACGCATGACATTGACATGTGTGCGCGACGTTGTGGTCGTCATCATCCTCAGCCGGGACAAGCTCTTCACGTCACATTTGATTTCAGTTTTAAAGCTTTTTTAGGTATTTGTATACTAAAGTAAAAGAACAACTACTACTTCGTCGTTTCGCTTAATCTAGATTGCATCCTCGCGAGCCAAACGAACAGTACCTTCATGCAGTCACGATGAGCACCATCACTTAAGAACATGTACTGGAAGTGTTTCTTAAGTCCCCTAGAGTTAGCTGTGCTTTATTTTGGTGTAAGTGGTGCCTCAATTACTGCATGATTTAGGTTTGCAAATGTACTCAGTAAATACCCTATTACTACGTGAATCATCCGACTACTCAAAAGTTCAACGTAGGAGAAATAGCGCTTTGGATATCACTGTTTCACGAGCTTGTGACAAAAAACAAACGGCATTATTGCTCCTGATTCGCAGGGTGCGTCCAGATGTGGCATCCACCTAAGCGAATTCTCTGAAGCGTTTTTCATGGAAATGCTTTCCTGCAAACTTGCCATTGGGCATACAAGTCTCACCGTGTACTCCCGTACAAAACAAACCACCCAACACTAGAGTTGTTGCCTTCCTCACAGCGAAGTGTTAACGAAGAAGTACGTGTAACGCGATATCGCAACACCTTCAGAACAGTTTTTTAAGAAAGGTTTGAACAGCAGGTCGGTTCCTGGCTTTAGTTTTCTCTACCGTTTCAAATTCTCCACAGGGTTGTCTCTTTTCCCTGTGTATTGCGATGCTCCTGCGTGGTAACCTAAATATTATTTTACTTCATAACGTTGGGCTTTCACCACCTTCCTTTGGTGTTCTAATCCCCATTATGACTTTTGTCGATGTTATGGCAGCAATGCAGCATCGTCTCTTCCTTCTGCAATAAGATTCCTAAAGGCAGTTGGTTAAAATTGGTATAAGGTCTTCGTCCGGAGTTGCTGCTGTGATTCTGAGGTCTGCAGACGCCCTGTAGCCTTCCCGAACCATGAAGAAGCATTTACATGTAAAGACCGACCAAGACTACGAAAAATTACGAGCCGTTCGCAGGCGAGCAGAACGAAAGGCACGACGCACTAAGGCATTAGATGATGTACGAGAGGCTCGAAGAACACAGAGGAAGGTGAGGCGTCAGTTGGAAAAGTTGAGAATGCAGTGGTGGCGTGACAAAATTACACATCCATGAACCTCTGTCGCTTATCTGGCGCGTTGTTAAGGGAATGCGCAGCAATATTCAGCAGCTACAGCCATTCACAGCGCTATCGTTGCACATTGGCATTTCCCCAAAAGAGGCGGCAAAAGTGTACTGTAGAATCCTGACCACAAAATCAGTACCTCCGACATGCCCTAGAAGTGGCTCCTCCGAAGTACCGCCAGCTGCTTGCCCCGCCATCGACCTCCCCTTTGCCGTGCAAGAACTAAACGCAGCCATTTCCCGTGCCAACAAACGTTCTTCGCCTGGGCAAGACAAAATCACCTACGAGGCCATATCTCACCTGTCTCACCACTCTCGATTACATCTCCTGGAATACTACAATTCACTTTGGCTCGCTTGCACCTTACCTTCAGAATGGAAACTAGTAAAGCTCGTGGCCATCCTGAAGCCTGGAAAATCACCCACGAGGTATGACTCTTTCAGACCGATAGCTTTTCTAAGCTGTGTCGGTAAAATTATGGAAAAAAATGATATCCAAGAGAATGACCTGGTTCCTTGAAAGCAAAAAACTTTATCCACCTGAGGTGAACGGTTTTCGCGAGAATAGAGCTGCCATCGACAACGTAATTTCGCTGGTTTCGTCTCTAGAAGACGAATTACATAACGGATACATCCCCGTTGCAGTATTCGTGGACATAAAATCGGCATTCGATTCCGTTTTCCATGATGCAATCCTAGCATCTCTTGCTGCTCTTGGCTTCTGGGGAAAACTTTACGCGTGGATAACAAACTACCTAGAAGGGGCGAGAACTCTTCATGTGCACTCCGGAAGGCCAAACGTCCTACTACGCTATACAGGAAGGAGTGCCTCAAGGGGCCGTTTTGAGCCCTCTCCTGTTCAACCTGACACTCATCCACCTAAACCGAGTCCTCCCCATGGCGTACATATCACACTCTATGCGGACGACATCTGCATTTGGAGTGCGGCGCGGTCACGTCGCACCACACAACAAAGACTGCAGAAAGCTCTTGCGAAAATATCAGCATACCTTTCGCAAATAGGACTGCAACTATCCTCTGAGAAAAGTGTTTCGATGGCTTTCATTCGCAAGAACATGAAGCAATATTCATTAGTCCTTGGAGGCCGTACCCTGCAATATGTACGTACTCAAAGATTCCTCGGAATTCTAATAAACCGCAATCTTTCGTGCTCTCGGGAGGTTAAAAGGCTCTGTACATTTGTGATGTCAAAGATCGTCGGGTATCTTGCCGGTAGTCGATGGGGCAGTGACTGCCGGTCCAATATACTACTCTGTAACGCCTATGTCGACGGCATACTGCGCTACAGTCTCCCTGTCCTCCAAAATCTGTCACCAACAAGCGGAAAACAGCTAGACGCGGCAAGAAACAATTGCCTCCGTATCTGCCTCGGCCTTCCCAGATTGTCGTCGTGCTTGGGTACTGTCGCTGAAGCTGGCTGTCTGCCCTTGGACGTGATTAAGCTCCACGAAACCGTGCGGATACACATGCGACATCAGATGCACGCCAAAACCCATACAATAACCCGACTGATAGAAAGTGGAAACTCAAGTTTCGGTCGAACATTGAAGTCAGTTGAACCCAGGCACCAAATTCATTGTCGTCTCATTTCCCGCCTGGACCCTATCGCCATTGCATATTAGATGCAACATCCCGGTAATCGACTCTAAAAAGAATATGAATCAAAGCGGCTTGTTACAGTTGACACTCTGCCACATTTGCCGACTATACTCAGCCACAAAACAAATTTTTACAGACGGGTCGTGTACGCCTGGCCGCAGTTCCTCCGGGATCTTCATCTCGTCCACTGGACAGCCGTTCTCTTATCGTCTCGAGCGGGCAACGTCATCTATTTCAGCCGAACTTCACGCCATCAAGGAAGCCACCCGGTACATTCTCCGCCAACCGCCGGGGCAATGGACCATCTTGACAGATTCCAAGGCATCCCTCCAAAGTCTACTGCGCAACGACTGTTTCAGCATTCACGAACACGCCTCTCGTGAAATAACTTACTTGCACCACCAGGCCAAAGACACTGGGCACCAAGTGACATTTCAGTGGCTTCCAGGCTACTGTGGTGTTCCAGGTAATGAAAAGGCAGATGAAGCAGCTCGCAGGGGCCTTCAAATGCATAATTTGAGGAAGGTCTTCCTCACCAAACATGATGCCTCAGCTATGACGAAGGCACTGGTTTTAATGGAGCGGAACCGTTTCTGGTCTCTTCCAGAGCACCATTATTCGTTCTTGCAATACATAGACCCCGAGCTGAGGATTAAGCTGCCAGAGCGACTTCCGCGCCGACTAGAAACTTTGTATCACCGATTACGACTCCATGCAGCGCTTACAAAAAACACCTGTTTTGACTTGGCGCCACCTCCAATCCTTAGTGCGATAACTGCGGATCGGCGGAAACCGTGGAACACGTACTGTTTAGAGTGCCCCGCTTACATGCTCGCAAGGTGCCGTTTGGAGCAGAAGATCGAACACCTACGCCCAGGGCCAATCAGCCTACAAGTTCTCTTTGGCCCCTGGCACACTGCTTCAGCACAACGCAAAGCACTAAAGGCGTTTTTGAATACCTGGACGAGATCGGCGTCACTGAACTGATTTAAACTACTGAGAACATGACGTTCGTCGAACTGTTCGCACAAACTACATGATGGCCGTTTTTTTTACTTCTTCTCTACTCTTTCTTCTGCCCTGTATATATAGGGCCTTTTCTACCCTCCCTTACCCATTCCTCCGCCGAGTAGCACGTCGGTGGTACAATTCCGGCAAAACTCTCGGGTTTCTCCTCTAACGAAGAGCTTTCTGTCTCTCTCTGCAATAGCTCTTCACTTTCATTTAACGCGGTCTCCGCATGTGAGCCGATTCGTGCGGCTCAAGTATTTCTCACCATGGCGTCAAAGATCATTTGTTGTGCAATTTCTAGTTTTCTTTCTTAAGAACTAGGGCGATGACATTTGCACTAGTGGTCTAAAAACTATACGCAATTTCTCTACGCCATCAGAGGCAAAAGATCTGCGCACGGCCGGGGTATTGCTTCCAGAGTCTCTGAACAAAGACACCCTTTTTAAAGTTATCCTTTTCCAGCAAGGGTAGGTGGGGTTGTGTGCATTTTTCTGTTAACAACATGCTAGTGACTGTTCCTGTTTTCTCGAAGCGGTAAGGCACCAGTATTCATAAGCTACCCCATCATATATTTCGAATAAACGCAGTTCTGTTCAGTTACTGACATACCACACGATCTCTTTGTACTCTAGGCTCGTTCAGGGCCAGGCGTGATAGCAAGAACCACCCATCAGAAATGAAAACATTTGGTTGCTCGGGTTTCTTTGACAGTCCAAGCGTTTGTAATCTGTATTCTCACCTCCAAATCCGCACAATTTTTCTCCATATGCCAAATAGGTTTCGTTTTTTTTTGGTGGCCAATATTTGGGCTATTATTCACACCACCTCATTTTAATCTTGTGTTGTTCACACGAAACACTTTGCAGCAACTTTCATGTGAGACAGTTTTCGGAAGTTTCTTTGACAAGGAACACGACTAACGCGCATTGGCGATTGCTCAGAAATCGCCTGCCGACAATGAAGTCCCGAAATTTTCATTTGGTTATTGACTTTTCAAACATGACTACCAAGTTGTCATAAAGGCGCCAGTTTGCGTGGAATATTGATTTTCCATCTCTAAATCGTGCCTATTACTTTGTCAGACCTTGGGTAATATTCCTCCGCTGGGAAACGAAAGCGTTTTTCAGGAGCACCACTTTGGGTAAAGTAGACGATGGGGTCATCAAGAGACATGCTGCACAGCATTTAAGGCCCCTCCTGTGAGGCCCGAGCTAAGGGCTGTGGCTTGTTTAACCATCGGCAGGTACTCTCTACTGGCCACTTTGTCAAGATGCTTGAGCTAAGCATCTAAGTCATCACGAGCTTGACAATTAAAGAGAATGAATTTGTGCGGATTTACCTTAGAGTTTTTTTCAGCCGAAGCCACATTACAAAATGTCGGCCCCGATTCTCTGGTATCCTAAATACAGCCACTCTAATATTTAATTGCCTGTCTTTCTCTTTTAACTTTAGCCGCCCTATTGTAGGCCCCCGTTCGACAGCTGACTCTTTTCATGCTTTCGTGAGAGCTACGTGACTCCAAGCACGCAACTCTGCATTGCAACAACTCAGATGCTCCACAGGGGCAATTAGCTAAGCATGTTTGTTTTATACTAATGCAATGGCAACTACAACGTCGTGAGCTCTAAATGTACAAGCGCCTTCGTCCTGTAACGGACGCCAAATTCTGGAAAAAAAACACCAGCTGATTTGGACACTCAGCGGTGACTGGAACTTTAATCAGCGCCAGTTATCTGACGAGAGTGTCTGCTGAGGATACGAACGTGCATTATTGTCATCTACATCGCCATGCAAACAGCAAGACTAAGGGTGGGGACTGAATTAGGGCGTAAACAACTTAATTGAAGAGATGTTTTGAAGCCGATGATTGCGTTCCTGCCCGTTGGGGGACCTCTTGTAGCCCGGGAAGCGCCTGTCTCCCCTGTCTACTCTGGCCCTCTCCACAATGCTATGCAAGATGGAGATGTTAGTACTGACCAGCTGCCCGCCGAGTACACATATCCCGGGAAAGGATTGTGGGTAAGGGATGCGAATTTCTTAGAGCCCTGACAATGTGTTACAAGGTACCACATTGGGGACAGAAGTTACATGTCGCATAGTAGCGGAGAGGGTAGCGCGAAGCGAAAATGGCGATGAGCTTCCTCGTGTTCCTCCTGTAAAACGCGGACTCCGAAGTATAAAGCGGCGGGCTCACATTCGATTCATTCTATTACAATTCATTTATTTTGCTTCTTACAAGCCCGAAGGCATTACATAAGGCAGGTGAAATGACACTTGTGCACTTATATGTTCAATATAACACACAAAAAGCAAATGAAAAAATTCCGAAACTAGAATCCAATCCAGGTACACAGCAAAAACAAAAAATGGGAATACTACCTACCCAAAACCTACTGACAAATTTTGCAAGAATTTCAAGTTTAGCGCACACACAAACCTCAACTTCTTGATAGAAAAACACAAGCTACTACAAATATCAAAAACATGCAGATTGCTTAGACAAATGGTCCGGGAACTTTTGCGCAACATTTCGCTGTAGGTTTATCATGCGCAGTACTCCGGTAGAACATCCCACATGACTATTGCAAAGTGTAAATAATGAGCGGTTCAATTCTAATGTCTTGCAGAGATACTACCAATGGGCATGCTGGGATGAAGACATTCTAAAGTTCTGCGCACTGTTTGAAGCAAGAGATTCCGTGAGCGGAGATGATAGCAGTAGCTGTGAAAAAGGCATTCTCTACCGACATTCATAGGAAACAAGTGTTGGGAAGGGCAGAGAGTGTTTTGTTTTATTAACGCTGGTTGTACAGGGATATTGCGAAGATATGAAGCGAGTGGCACCGTTTTGAATGAATTCTAGCTTGGTTGTTAGCTAGGCTTGTGATGGATGGCAGAGTAATACTCGATATTCAAGTGGCGGCAGTGCAAAAGTGATGTAAGCTAGTTTATTTTACTTCAGTGGATGAGCACCTGAGGTTCCATCGAAGATAGTCAAGAGATGTGGATGCTGCAGGGACGGTTTTATTGATATGGGTACTCCAGTATAGGGATGGCGTTAAGTGAACTCCAAAATATTTATACTTTGAATCGAGGCGATGGGGTTTCAATAATTGAATATGGGTAGGAAACTGCTGTACGTTAAGGAGTAAAAGATAGTGATTTGCACTTAGCTATGTTTATTGGCGTGAGGCATTTATGACACCATAAAATAACGTTGCCGAGGTCGCTTTTTATATTTGAAGCATTTCCGGGGTTATTTATGACGGTGTTCATGACGCATTCATTAGCGAAAAGATGTGAGTTTAAACAACGCGCCAATCAATGACGGACATATGAAACAGGAAAGGAGCTAGATCGGTGCCTTGTGGTAAAACAAAACTTATTTTGCGGCAGGCTGATTTTTGGTTGTTTATGAAGGTAAACTGTACGCGTCTTGATAGAAAGTGCTGAATTCCTATATTAAATCAGCAGGTAGGCCAAGGTGGAGTAGCGTGGGTAAATAAGTGAGCTGTATATAACAAGAGCAATTATAGCTGAAACCATGGGGTTGTGGGTAGAACTTAATTGATTGAATGTGGTTTATGGTACTAGAGACTATTCTACGTTCAAGTAGTTTTGAAGACTTGCGCGTCAAAACTATTGCAAGGTATTTACCAGGGATTGACCGATTTCCGCACCTGGAAACTGTGGCTATCTGGGCCTTTTCCCAATCATCTTCGGCAGTACCTGATTGAATAGATTGTGTAAATATTGTGAGCATCAATCTGTCTGATGCGCTGGTGCCCACTTCAAGGAGACATGGATTCGTGTGCCTTTACTGTCGTGGCCAATCCATCGTGTACTTCGTGTGCCTCTCACGACAATTATCAACATGATGCCGTAACTCATCTATTCTTCATGCCCATCCTCATCATCATTCCTGGGGCTGGCGTTCTGGGTTACGGCTCAGAATAAAGGCGCTGTTTCTACTGCCTCGGCAACGTCTCTTCTGGGTGATGGCTGCCTATGACGTCTCCCTCAAGTGGTACAGGTGCACCTCGGTCCCGTACTCTGTCTTTTCCAGTCGCACATCTGGAGCTCCGTCACGGTAGGCGCTTGCCTGTGAGGGTGCAGCACGTGAGCTGGAACAGCCCCACCGGAGCGTCAGCTGCTGTGCCTGCTGCATTCACCATCACCAGCCACCAAGGCGATCCGCAGGTTTTTCTAGCCTTCGAGGTGGGATGTCGATGACTGGCTGGATAGTTATAATCGGGTCAGCAGCTTTAATCGGTGGGATGACGCATTCAAACTTCGAATAGTGTCCTTCTTCATTCATGAGGCAGCCAAAACGTGGATTCATGAGGCAGCCAAAAGAGCAAGCACACGATCACCGACTGGACCAACTTTACTCAGGAGCGACGAAAACGTTTCGGCACGCCGTCTATTCGCGCGGACGTAGCCACACAAAAGCTTGCTGCTCGCATTCAACGCCCTGATGGGAGTTTCACCTCCTACATTGAGAACGTTGTCGCTCTTTGTCGCCGTGTGGATGAAACCATGCGAGAGGCTGACATGGTGCGTCCTGTATTTAAGGGTATCGCCCCATTTGCCCTTAACGCTGTGGCTGTTGAAAATCCTCCAAGTGTCAGTGATGTCCGCAAGACTTGTCAACGCTTGGACCAAGTACAGTCTATTGGCCTTCACCAGGAGGCTTGCGCCTCTCATCAATACGGGGACTCGGACCTGCGCAGTCATACTCGCGCGATCATCAGCAAAGAACTGCAGCAGCTGGACTCACCTTGCTCATCGCGTGACCATTGTCACACTAGCGCACCAGCCGCTTCGAAATATTGTCAGAGAGTAGATAACATCCATGACGGGATATTTACTCGCAAGGCCTCCTCTTGCCGTGGTCTGCACTCAGTCCTACTCGCCCACGATCCCTTCCCTGGCTACCAGGGAAAGGATCGTGGGCGCTGTCTTACTGTGCAATTGCGGCCAAACCACCCTTGAAGGTTCAGCAACCGTCACCGCAGGCCCATTAGACAGTGAATGCCACAGCATCTGCTTTCCCGCATTATTTTGCCTCCGTGCGACCGGGCCGTCAACGGTTTGCTGGAGATGGCCCAGTGTGCTACTATTGTGGGATCAGGGGCCAGATTTCTCGTTTCTGCCGTCGGCGTCATCAAGATGAGCGAAGCAGCTGCGCCCCGTTCCAGCGTGACTACTCCCGGTTTCGCTACGGCTATCGGCGTACCGAACACGTTTCCCCTCCGCGCCGTCCTTAGTCGCCTCCAGAGCCACTCCTGCCTTCCAGTCGTCGTTCTGCACGCCGGCGCTCACCTTCACTGTACCCCCGTTCTTTGTCACCCCTCCTTCCTACCACCAACGCTACTAACACCCACCAGGAAAACTAGCTCCTGCAGTTTTTGGAGGGAAAACTGCACTAGTGGGAAAATCGACAACTCCTCCAGACAGACCCTTGAACACTGTAAGAGCCGATGTAGAAGGTGTTATTGATTATGCGCTAGTGGACACAGGAGCCGGAATTTCAGTGGTTGATGAACAGGTATGTTTAGAATTGCGAAAAGTGAAAATTCTGTACACTGGGCCTTCTTTATGCAATGCGAAACAATGCACCATCGAACCTACTGGATATTCAGGGCGTGGATTCAACGATGAAATTCGGCAACACATACAGAGCGCGGTACCGCCGCATTTCGCCCATCAGCTCATTTTAGGTTTGGACTTCCTCTCGTCGGCATCCGCTATTGTATAATTATACCGCCAGGACATGGAACTGACGAAAACCGATAATTCAACTATGGACGCGCAACAGCAGCGCCTAGTAGCCAGCGCGAATTACGTCCTTGATCCCGGCAATGAGGAAGTCATCTCGGTTAGTTACAATGAGTTTTGCGATGGTGACGTTCTCATCACTCCGTCTCCTCACTTTCTTCCCAAAGGGCCGGTGATCGCTCCGAGTCTCGTGCGCATTTCAAAGGGAACTGCTGCTCCTATCGTAGTTAACACCAATCGTGAGCGAAGGATGCTACCTCGGCGCACCTCAATTGCTACTGTTGCTGGCTCTGCTGTCGCCTGTATTCCCTCTGTGTGCGGTCTCATTTCCTACTCATCTCAATTCCGCCTCTCCTGATTCCGCCCAAACAGCCACAATGAGCTCTTAGCTTTCCCCGGCTTAAACTGGATCGTTACTGTAGCTTCTGAACAAACATAAATCTATATTCGACTCTAATTGTACTGTACTGGGTAAGATGTCGGTGGCAGCGCATCGTATTGAAACCGGCGGGTCTCGCATTATTCACCTCCGTCCTAGCCATGTGTCTTCATCAGAAGTGAAAGTTATCACTGACAATGTCACCGAAATGCTTCAGCGGAACATTATTCGGCCTTCAACTTGTCTGTGGTCTTCTCTGGCAGTGCTAGTGCAAAAGAAGGACAGATCGGTGCGATTTTGAATCGATTATCGCGCATTGAACAAAATTACCAAAAAGGAAAGCACATTTACCCGATGCCACCGAACGATGACGACCTAGATTGCTTACAAGGCGCCGAATATTTCTCAAGTCTCAATCTGGGCTCGGGGTACTGGCATATCCCCATGCATGAGGCTAATAAATACCGCGTTCGCCCCTTCCGATGGGCTCTATGAATTAATTATCCTGCCATTTGGGCTTTGCAACCCCCCTGCAACATTTTAACGAATAAACGGCACTGTCCTCTGTTCTCTCAACTGGAAAACATGCTTCTGTTAACTCGACAAAAGCGTTATCTTTTCTTCACGTTTCGCTGAGCGAGCACCTAAAGCGACTGGATGATGTTTTCGTCTGTCTTTCCAAGGCGGGGCTTCAGCTCAACACTAAGAAATGCCGCTTCGCTAGTCGAAGTATTAAAGTTTTGGGGCATGTAGTAAGCAAGGATGGTATTCGGCCTGATCCTGAGAAAAGTCCTGCTGTAATCAACTTTCCGCGCGCGTTGCAACAAAAGAATCGGTGCAACTTCTAAGTTCTGGCCTCGTACTTCCGTCGCTTCATCCAGAATTTTGCTGCTATTGCTTCCCCCCTCAACAAGACCATGCACTCCGGAGCATCCGTTGAGTGGCCTGATGCATGTGAACAGGCCTTCCAAGAGTTCAAACAAGCACTTACTTTCGGTGCAGTACTTTGTGCAGGCTGAAGACCAACACAGAGAAATTCTTGTTGCCTACGCGAGCACTCTCTCAGTCCCACTGAGAGGAATTGCACAATTACCGAGCAGGAGTGTCTCCCTGTTTTTTTGGGCGGCTCAGAAATTCCACCCACACCTATACGGCCATTCCTTTACAGGGGTAACAGACCATCATGCTCTCTGCTGGTTGCAGTCGCAGAAAAACCTATCTATGTGGACGACTCGGACGCTGGGTTATTCGACTGCAACAATGTGACTTTACCGTCGTTTACAAGTCCGGAAGCCAGCACCTTGATGCAGATGCCCCCTCACGATGTCCGCTTGAGTCACCCGAAGCTCCAGATGCCACCACGTCGCGTTGCACGGAATTAACCATCACCCCTTTCAGCCACAAAGCGCCCGACAACGTGTCTGCCTTTGCAGCACTTCATCAATCACATCCCTACTGCCGTTGAATAATTGACTATTTTACCAGAATTAAACATCCTGTGAACAACCGCTACCATCGCCAACTGCCACATTTTCACATTTTAGATGTAGTCCTTCACCATTCACCATTTGCGGCTTAGGCTAGCAGCGCAAATTCCCGACTTCCTCGCCTGCAGGACTCCTACAGCCCCTTCCTTGCCCGTCGGTACCGATCGACACTGTGGGAATGGACCTGTATGGTCCACTATCTCCAACGACTGCCGGATATCGCTGGTTCGTGACAGCCGTAGACCACCTCACAAGGTACGCGGAGATAGCTCCAGTTCGTTCTGGTTTTACTACTGAGGTCGCAGATTTTTTTTTACGCGTGATTCTCTTGCGTCATGGCGCCCCTCGAGCACTCTTGAGCGATCGCGGCAGGTCTTTTTTGTCCAACCTTCTCAAGGAAGTTCTCCGAGCCTCTCATGCAGTTCACAAAACTACGTCCGCTTACCACCCGCAGACAAACGCACTAACTCCGCACTTCCACCGTACCTTGTCTGACATGCTTTTCATGAACATTCGACCCAACCATTTTAATTGGGACACAATTCTCCCACATGTTACATTCGCATACAACAGCACTGTTAAAAAGACCACAGGTTATTCGCCATTTTTTCTCGTTTTTGTCCACCACCTGTCTTTTAGTATGGATACCACCTTCTTTACTGCTAGCGTGTCTGCATTAAGCCCCTTCTCCGAGAAGTTTGTCTCACGCTTTGCCCACGGCCATCGCCTTGCTCGCCTGCAAACGGAAGCCTGCCAAAACGACCGGAAACTTCGATATGACGACACGCATCGTGGTGTCCAGTTCCGCCCTGGTGACAAGGTACTCCTTTGGACGCCAATTCGGAAGCCACGATTATGTGAGAAATTCTTTCATCGATTGCTTGGTCACTACACCATCGTGGAAGAAACATCCCTCGTCAGTTATCGCGTCACGCCTTGTTGTCCTCTTTCGGACCACCGCTACAGGGGCACAAAGATCGTGCAGGTGTCCCGGCTGAAACTATTAACACCTCCACTTCATCAACTGCTCCCAGGTGGTCGCTTTGCGAAGAGGGGGAAGTGTGAGCATCAATCTGTCCGATGCGCTAGTGCCCACCTCAAGGAGAAATAGATAAGTGCCCTTGTAGTGTCGTGGCCACTCCTTCGTGTACTTTGTCTGCCTCTCACGACATTTTTCATCATCATGCCGTAACTCATCTATTCTTCATACCCATCCTCATCATCATTCCTGGGGCTGGAGTTCTGGGGTGCCGCTCAAAATAAACGCGCTGTTTCCACTGCATCTGCTACGTCTCTTCTGGGGGATGGCTGCCCTTGACGTCTCCCTCAATATTAAACAGTGAAGGCATGAATATTCATCAAGTGTTTTTGAGAAGTCTCAGAATAATACCATCACAGCCTGCCAAGCAATTAGCTTTGAGGTTCGGAATCAGGGTAAAGATTCTGTAATGGCGGATTTCGAAACTCTGGGGAGTAGGGGAGTAGAGATGGAAGCAGTTGCATTCGCGGGAACAAATGATGAAGTGAAAAAGTCATTTAGAACGGATGCGAAATCTTCACTATGAATTCGTCAGCTGCCGGGATCAAGCAGTTAGATTTGTGTGGTGCTTGATTTAGGGGAACGCAATCGGCGCAACTCATCGCAGTTCAACTTACAAATTGATAGCATATTGTCAGGTTCGGGACAATAATATTCACAGAAAGAAAACCCTTCGGCGAGACTAAGTTCTATTACTCCAAACCCCTCAAAATACACACAACAAAAACGGATACAGAAACGTAACAATACCAAAAGGTGAGGGTGGCTAACTATTGGCAAAACGTTACAGTAAAAACAAAAGTAGAGAAAGTACGTGTTTGTCACCGTAAATGGTCCGCTCCACCTCACTTCCGGGCAGCACAGTGAGCGCGTGACATCTCGTGGCTGAAGGTAGGGCAACGAGCTCCGAGCTCCCGTCGCTGAAGGGCCGACGCAGCTCTCTTGGGACGTCGGTGCCGATGTCCGACAAGACAACTTGCTTGCGGGAGTGGGCGTGAGTTGCTTCGTTGTAAAGGACCTCTCGGACGTGGCCCGGGTCAGGGCACCCGGCCGCCAGCGTGCCGGTCTCACTTCACTCTCGGTCTTCTTCGGCTGCTTCTCCCCCACACGATTGCGACTGCCCTCCGGCCGCTGTCGCTGCCTGTTTCCCATTCGCTGGTCGCCCCCTCAATCTCGTGCCGTGGTCGCGAGTCCTCGGCGCCGTAGCCAAAGTCGAGACCTTCGCGCCGCGTGCCTTTTGTCTTCTTTGTTGTCGTCTTCTTTGGGCGTTTCTTGTGGTGTTGGCCTTTTCTGACACACAATTCCTTCACCTGACGCGTCCGGCCACTTAAGCATTTTTCAGTTAAAAAATGTTTTTTTCACGGTTCACTAAACACACGTCACCAACCCTAACCAAATTGGCGCGGAACTCTCATAACAAAGTACCAAAACTGGCGGCCAGGTTTTAAACAGCACACGCGTGCAGAATACATAACAAAAACAAGTTCACGACGTCAGGCTGGCGGTAGACTCGTTCCCTTTCTTACAACGGCTTTACAGAACTGTTTGCCGTCTATAATTAACCAAGGCGCCAACTTCATGACGTAAATGTTTACACGCGACACTCAAGTGATCTACACTGACCAGATATCCGCCGAACAAACTCCCCGGCAGGAAGACTGTACCTTTTCCGAAAGTGGCTGCGGTGCCATCCCCTGCCGCTTTGATATACGCACGAGGCACGGCTGTAATTATTTCTGCTTTTACAAGATATCAAAACGCGAGTGAACTCACCGTAGCTCCCATAGAAAAGGTGACGGGAACCTTTTTTCCTGCCGGTGGCTTTATTTTGTGAACTGTTGTCTTTGGCTTTGCCCTTCTTGCCTTCGCGAATATCTTTTTAAATGCAGAGCATTTCAGTAACTCACGATGTCACCCGCGTTGACGTCCGCAGTCGTAGTCCGCACCCCTCCTCCTACACTATATAAAAAAATACTATCCGGCGCCTGGTTTCGATCCCTCGACCCTGCGGGCTGAACGCAATGTACATGGTGCTCTATCCACTGCGCCCAAAGCCGACACAGAATAGGAGGCTACGAACGCGCCTTATATTCTTGACTCATTCAAACTACGTCAAGAAGCTGCTGATACAACGCATTCACTACCACCAACTCCCCAAACACTAAACGTTAATGCAATACACCCACCCCCTATGCGACGCATTTACTCGAGTCCCCCTCGGCCCAATTACGATGGCAGTGCAACGCCGGCACGTGCGGGGAGAAAAGAAAAAAGACAACAGAACTTCCGCTGGAGCAGTTTCAAGCAGGGGGCGCGCGAGCACTGCGAAGGCGGGAAATTTGAATTGCATGGGGTGGTAGCAGTAAGCGGATAACGGCGGTACAGGCCACAATGGCGAATCACTGCTCTGCATTTCCGACAGCTTTCACATTGAGTGGAACGGCTTCTAATTTTTCTTTGTTGTTGAACGTCGCCCCTTCGAGGAGCCCACTGCATTGCAGTGGGACACGTTTTTGTATCTGGCTGCGGTCCTCAGGTAGGATGTAATGCAGGGACACTTTAACGTCGTCACTACCCGCAGGTTCACATGGTTGGTTGACCTCTAGTGCTCCATTTAAAGGCAGCAGAATCTCCCCTGCGCTAGAAGTCGGTGGTAAGAAATGTTGTACTTGATCAAAGTTTCTCCAGACATCCTTAGATTGACAAGCCACCTTTCGCACCGCCTCCACCTCCGCGAGCCGTAGACGCAGTAGCAAGGTTTCCTTTTAAAATTCCAGACGCGCTCGTACGTGCTCATAGCGCTGCTTTTCCATTTCTGCTAGCTTTTTGGCCGCCTCGAGATCTAGAGTTATTTCCTCACGCCAGAGCCTTTGCTCCTCGAGTGCCCACTCTGTCAGGTCGTCGCCGCTTAATCCCAATCGCTTTCCCAAATCAATTAGCTCTGCAAGTTCTATGTCGGGTGTTTAGAGTATACACAAAGGAACTAGCCTCGTCTGTCGCGGACGCCAATTAGTCTCAGGTTGGGGACAATAATATTAAGAAAACGAAAAACCTTAGGCAAGACTAAGTTCTATTACTCCAAACCCCTCAAAATACACACAACAAAAACGGATACAGAGACGTAACAATACCAAAGGTGAGCGTGGCTAACTATTGGCAAAACGTTACAGTTCAAACAAAAGTTGAGAAAGTACGTGTTTGTCACCGTAAATGGTCCGCCGCACCTCACTTCCCAGTAGCACAGTCAGGGCGTGGCATCTCGTGGCTGAATGTAGGGCACGCGCTCCGAGCTCCCTTCGCTGAAGGGCCGACGCAGCTCTCTTGGAACGTCGGTGCCGATGTCCGACGAGACAATTTGCTTGCGGGAGGGGGCATCAGGTGCTTCGTTGTGAAGTACCTCTTGTACGTGGCCCGGCTCAGGGCACCTGGCCGCCAGCGTTCCGGTCTCTGTTCACTCTCGGTCTTCTTCGGCTGCTTCTCCCCCACAGGATCGCGACTGCCCTCCGGCCGCTGCCGCTTGCGGCTTCCCATTCGCTGGTCGCCGGCGCAAGCTCGTGCCGTGGTCGCGAGACCTCGGCGCCGTAGCCGGTGTCGAGACCTTCGCGCCGCGTGCCTTGTGTCTTCTTTGTTGTCGTCTTCTTTGGGCGTTTGTTGTGGTGTTGGCCTTTTCTGCCACGCAATTTCTTCGCGTTACAATATTTATGGAGCTATAATTTTTCGTTGTCTTAATACCTGTTTATTATCGTGATATGCGCACCGGTGACATTTTGCCAAATCATCAGTAGTATTTCTTATTTCGCCGACCTGTACAGGCGCTTTTTTCTCTTGAGTAGTGATTTTATTCCTGTATTGAACAACGGATTGTGGAATTTCTTTCAACAGAAGTTTATAAAATGAGTGGATTTTAGGCGTATAGGTTTACCCTTAAATAATTCACGGTCATCATTTACGGTGCCATTTTGGTAGGTATCCAGTGAACGTTCGTAGAATAGTGCTACATTCCTATAACTGGCATCGTAGTTAATTCTTTTATAATCCTAAAATTCATCGTTTTTTTACAACAACCGAAATCACCTTCCTGAAATGACCAGAGAATGCCTCCTCATCTTTTTCGTGTTAACAAAACACTTTCTTATTTCACTAGTGTGTCCTAAGGCTGAAAAAGTTCAAGTTACGAAGGTTTAACAGTTCGAATATGAGCAGATCTAGATGGGCGATAGTGCTTACTTTGAGACACGAGACAATATCTTGAAATTAGCAGTTTTGTTCTGAAACTTTCATTCTGTTTCTTCTAGAAAACATGACGGTTTCTTCTAGAAATAACTGTGGTTACTATAATCAGTCGTGTTTAACGGTGTTTAAAACGCAATAAAGCGTAACGTTGCAATTGCAAACAAATTCTTAAGAAATTCTATTTTAAGGATGTAACAGCAGCACTTATAGATGGAACTGTGTTGATCGGCATTTTAAAACCGTCCACGGTTTTTATTGTGTATTTTACTCATGCATAATATTACTAGGAACTTTTACGCGCTCATTTTAAACCGGAAAACATTACCCATACATGTGCCTTCATGATATTTATTATGCAGTCAAGCCTGACACGTCCGGCAAAAAAGTCATTCTCCTAAAAGTACTGCGTTAGAACGGTTGTATGGGCTAGTTGGTGGTGCATACTGAAATTCGAAACAGCATAAAAAGACGGGACAAGGAAACGACGACACAAGGCGGTGCGTTGATCAGCGCCTTGTGTGCGCTTTTTGTCATCGTTTCCTTGTCCCGTCTTTTTGCGCTGTTTCGAATTTTAGTTCTTAAAAGTTGATTGATTGTGGGGTTTAACGCGCCGACGCAACGCAGGCGATGGGGCGCGCCGTAGTGGAGGGCTCCGGATTAATTTTGACCACCTGGGGATCTTTATCGTGCGCCGAAATCTCGTACACACAGGCGTTTTTGCTTTTCGCCTCCATCAGAAAAGCGGCCGCGGCGGCCGGGAATCGAACCCGCGACCTCAGTTCTTAAAAGTAGTTCTTAGGGATACGCCGATAACTGCTTTTCCGCTTGTACATCAGACGACTTAGAGTGGCGAAGAATATTAGGAGCACTGTTACATCTGAAGCCGTTCTCTTCTTTAGTGTTATCACGTAGCCAAAGTTGTCCTTACTTGAAGCGTAGCAAAGAAAGCTTCCACAAGCAAACGTTATTCACGAGGAGTAGAAACGCGGTTGCGGCTACGGAAGAAGCCTCTTCCAAATGGGGTACATATAAATGTGAGCCACGATGGTAACGTTATAACAATAGTTTAGCTAGCGCTGTGCAACCTCATGGTGGAGAATGACTTGCCTCGAAAAGTTTTGCTCATAGAAGCTCTGAATGATCCCTCATACTTAAGTTGACTAAAACGGGAAATAACATAACGCAGTGCCTCTTGAAGCTGGGGAAATTGTACAGAGAGAAATTTTCTGGGCATTTGGTAATTTTAAATGTATTCCTGAGCAGGAACAAAAACTAAAATGCGGCGATAAGGAGGTTTTTAAGCTAAACTACCTGAAAAACTGCGCTCACTAATCTTGATAAACACGGTGAGCTACCAGTCCTTTATATTCATCATCATAATCATCCTCATCATTATTATTACCCTGGTTTTGTCCACTGCAGGACGAAAGCCTGGGGAAAAGATGTCCAACCAGCTATCGTGTGCGAGTGGAGTCCATGTTTTCCCTCCGAATTTTCGCAACCTGTGTCGCCATCCTGTCCTCGGCCTACCCCGATTGCGTTTGTGGCATATTTGAATCCAATCTTTTATACGAAGGTCCACCTGTTGTCCGTCACACGAATTATTTGAGACTAATCTTTAACAAATTTTCCACAACCAAGACGCCCAACCAAGAGCAAAGCTAGAAAAAGAGCAATGAAACGGTAAGACTCGTGCAAACCCGGATCATCCCCGAATATTGTGCCGCCTACCGCACCATAAATTAATCGCCCAGATAACGTGAAACACCATAAGGACAGCATATAAGGAAGTCGTGAACCTGGCAATTTTGACTGTATGACGAACCAAAAAAGGCCGGGTCACCAGGGTATCCGAATGTACATGCATGTACGGGTGTAGACGAAGGGGAGAGTCATTAACTTAATGGAGGGATGAAAAAACAATATTTGGTGCAAAGGCCGACTCTGACAGCGGAGAATAAGAGCGGGGGATGGTCACGGAGAGATCCAGCAAAATTCGAGCGCTCCACTGAATCTGCAGAATTGCGTAATAAGGTGTTGGTTATACTGATGATGAATAGGCCCCTAACTTTTGTCTTGCTAACTCATTTAAAACGGTAGGAGAAACCGCTCTCCCAGCACAAAGAAAAGGGGACGCAAAAAAACGGAAAGGGCAATCGTATAGAAGACATGCACCTCTGCCCTTTAAAAAGCAAGTACTGCACGCCACGTTATTCATGGTGCCGATTCAGCGATTTAGACAAAAATTTTGCAACACCTACTTCTTGTAGCAATCTCCGTACTTGACAACATTGTTGATCAAAATAAATACTTTAGGCATATTTGGGGAAGACATCAATCCTTAGCTCGCACTCGGCAGTGTACTTATGAATATAAATACAGGTGTGGCTTCGTATTCCTAGGACCAAAATACGAGTTTAAAATATCATTTTGACCCCAGTAAACAAAACAATTTCTCGCCCGACCATAGTACCTTTGGGAGCATGTAAGTCGAGCCGTCAAAAAACGATTCAATAGCTGGCGCCAGAGAAGGCAAATGCAGAAAAATTCAGTTGAATTGATAAAGCAGCGTGGTTGTCGCGGCTAAATTAAACATACGGTGAATGATGAGACCTTTAAAATCCCGTCAGAGAGCATTTGCTTGCTACGGGTGGCAGGAGTCTATCCGCCTTCTATGATATTTGTTCGTTTCGTTCCTTCTGTTTTCTTTCTTTTTTTCTCTCTGTCTTTCCTTCTTTGTTTACTTCTATTTTTCTTTCCGTCTTTCTATCTTTCTATCTTACTGGCCATTTTTCTTCCTTTTCTGTTCATTTCATTGATTTTTTCCTATTCTTTTCTTCCTCTTTTGTTCCTTGGTCTCCTTCTGGCTTTAGTTCGTTCAACCCAATTAGAGAAATTCCCTCGGTGACGAATTATGCGCTAGTGGGCCATGCCGCCCCATAACTGATATAGCGGAGCCGAACGGCAGGGGTTTTTTAAATATTCCTAAGAAAACGAGCATCCCTACAGACCAGGATAAAAAATCATATCATGCCAGGATGACAACAACGAATTTTCTGTGCATGACCTGTTAAGCACAGAAAATATCAGCTGTGAGTTTTGGGTTCATAAACTAATTTTATACAAAAATAACAAACACGCGCAAGTGAAGCTTCAACATAGAGCACTACGGATACTCCGCCGAACATTTCCACTATAAATTACCTTGAATTGTTGTTTTTTAAAAAGTATAATCCTAAAGACATTTTGAGTCTGTTATATAAAACAATTTATATTTATTCCAGTTAGTTTTCTATTATCGGCGCATGTATTTGAGATGCTAATCTCAGGGCACAATATTTTTATTTAGGAGTATGGTATTTTATTACTTTTCATCTCACTTGTTAGCTGCTGCTTTTTGTTAATTGGTGAGTGTACACGATGTACGGCGCTGCGCTTTCAGTTATAGGCGTGTTTGCAATAGCAAGTACTACTTGTTCTTACAGGTTAAAATTTATTGTTTGGTGTGAGTTGTATTACAGGCAAAAACGGTGACTTACATGAGAGTTGACAATCACTCAATATATTTCGCATTTTACGCAGCATCTTCCTTTGCGCACTCAAGTGAGCAGACAGTCCTCTGATTGTTAGTTACTTTTCTCTTCGGTGTTTTCTTTCGGAAAATGAGACCTCTCGCCTCAAACGCTATTTTTGTGTAGCTGAAACCACTGCCAAAAGGAACACAGTACGCATAAAAAGGTGGCAGTGCAAATATATTTATTTTTTGGATTGACCCAGTGCTCATCCCTCTAAAAACGAGTCCTCACCACTTTTTGTTTAGCGATCCTCTTTGCACCCTCCGTTCGAGTACTAGCGAATTAGATTAGAAATTGCATGTAGATCTGTAGATATTTAGGACAGGACCATACCCTCGGCAAGCCATATTAAACGGCTGGTCACATTGATCAGTAGCAAGCGGCCCACTCCTCTTTCCCTTTTTACGCAGCTGGCAGGATGTGAATCCAGTTCCTGGAAAAGATTAGAGAAATAAAGGGTCATATAGTGTTTGCTTTATCATGGATACAAAAAGGACACGATGCGATAAGGACCTGCTGCTGTGCTGACAATGAACCGTCTTTTCATTGAGGGAAGTAATTGAAATGATTGAAAATATTAAGCACGTCTTTTTTAGTGTACAGCCTTGTTAGGAGAAGCTAAAAAGTTTATAAATTGTTACCAGGTGTTTTCATTCAGAGGAGAGGTAGCGGAGTCGCCGTAGAATCCTGTTCAGGTCCGTGGTGATTTTTGACCGTGTTTGTTGTGCCCGGCACCACGAAGAAAATGGCATTGTTTATTCCATGATACCTGGTCCTAGTACTTTGAGCAGAGCAAAAGGCTTGCAGAATCGTAGGTTTAAAGTTAAGCATTATTGTGCAAGCGCTGTGATTATTGTAACGGCGTGTCTTAGCTACAGAGAATAATCGAATTGCTATTGAATAGTCTTGTGTTTTGGCGCGTTTCAGTGAACTCCGTAAAAAAGAGAAGACATTTTGATTTAGATGGTCTTAGAAGAACCTTTTTTTGTGCGCAGCGTAGAGCCTCTAATATGTCAAGTTTGTGTTGTCTGCGTGCAAGCAACGTTGTAATGTTAAACGCCTGCTGAGAAGGACATACCCGCCGCAGTATATTATGCACGCTTCGGTGTGTGGCCGAATCTTGCGGGAAAATATCTATGTACTTCCACGGCTTCCCGGATTTCCCCGTACAAGTCTAAACTTCCCTGAACATATTTAGGGTGCACATGAATATTACTTCGCTTAGGAGCACCAGCAGACATATTTAATGAATACTTCTGTGTATATTAGGATGCTCACTTCCGGACGTTCTTATGGTAATTACAAATACCAGTTCAAAGTACGGTACACATAAAGGAGCACGTACCTGCCGCGGAGTCTTGGCAAAAGCCCACCACTGTTCTTGGCGTGCCGTGCACGATCTAAGTAACTGTTGCATACTAACATTTTGAAGACCTTAACGGCAAAAAGAACTTTGTGCTGGGTTTGTTGATGGTAGATCGTATTCTTTAGAGACCATTGATAAACCCAGACAGCGAAGCCACAGAAGAAAGGGCAGGGACAGCGTAAACCGTAGCCTGTCCTGTGTGCTCTGTGGTCGCCGTCCATGTTTTTTGTTGTGGTTGATACCATGGAAACGCAGTCAGGCAGCTGGTAAAACAATGTACCTTATTTGTTTAGTTTAAGTGACAATTTCACACGAACTTACGATACCAGCATATATCTGAATGTACTCGCAGCAGCCGGATCAAATGCTTATGCTAGCGGTGGTAAGGTAATGAATCATTTGAAAATATTGACGCTTTTTAGCCCCATGTGTACGCGAGCAATTGTAAACTAACACCAAGCAGTCGTTCTTCTACAGATGAGCATTTTGAAGCTGAGACTAGTCGGGATGCAGGACTGGTAGCTAGATTTGGTCTTGAAAACGCTCCGACTTGGAGGCACTCTGTCGGTTAAGTCAATGAGCAATCCCGTTCGTCTGTGTATGAAATAGGTCTGAAAAGTATGTAGCTTAAAAACACTCTCCTAGAAGGAGTAGGGGGAGATTTTTTCGTGGAGAGAAGGAGATTTGTTCGGAATTTGAAAATGTAGGGTCGATATGAAGGTTGGGGGCAAGTAAAATGTGTTTAAAGAAATTTCGCTGCTCTAGTCCCAAGCTGTTCGCGCACCGTAAGCGCACTATATGGCTGGCGATGAAGGGGCTCGATTGCGCGGTGATAAAATGCTGTTGTACGAAAGTGCCTAGCGCAAACAAGACCATTTGGTGAATTGAAGTGACTACAGTTTAATTCTTACCAACTAACATTCGTAACAATATTCTAGAAAAGAAATTCAGACCCCAGGATATTAGAAAGCTTCACGAAGCGCTTCTACAGTGTAGTGCCGGAAAAGGGCGGAGTTTTCTGCAAGGAGCTCAATGCTCACTCTTACGAAGAACTTACGGGAAGACTAAAACAGGGTGAACGGGTAAAAGCATCAAGGTCGACTAGGCTGCTGAGAGCCCTGTTGTGGGTGGAAGGACTCCATTACAGTTTTTCAATGACGTGTTAGTTGGACGGTCTCGCAAGTGAAGCTGGCGCTATGAAACAGCCGTTATGAACTGTGTAATGTGCATCCAAGGGTACTTGTGAAAGCATTCAGCATCGTGAATGTAGCAAGAACCGCGCCATGAAAGGGATCCTGATCAAAGGGCGATATGCAGCGGTAAGCTTATTGCGCCAGTCTGAGCCAGGGAAAGGCTGCAACACGTGTTGCAAAGGGATAGAACGAGGGTGGTAAGCAGGCCCTTGCAATTCATGGCCTTCCGGCTGCGTTTGCTCTAGGTGCACCTCTCCAACAGCATTTGGAGGAAATTGAAAGTCATGTGTTATTCGGCGACCACAGCCACGTTGTCGGCGTCTTGGAGTTAACAAATACTTCTTGGAAACTCCCGTATACTGGCCAGGAAACAATGTCCGCCGTATTCAAAATAAATAGTGCAAAGCAAGATTTAACACACTCATGAACTTGCCATAAAATGAATAGCCTTAAACAAGTACCAGAACTAGTGGCTCGTGGAAAGAGTGTCTAGCAGCTCATAGAAATTTAATAATGCTTCTTTCCATACGTTGGAAAGTGAATGAGCAGCGAAGCTTTAGGGCACGTGTTAATAATCAAGAAGAATTTAAGTGAAAGGTGGAGGAATGTTTCTTCCTCTTGAAAATTTAAGAAGGTGATATTCATGAGCAACGAAATACGCGTATACATGCATTCACTTCTACTCCTAATGATCTCAAAATGGGCTGTAGTTAACAAAAAAAGTAATGAACGCATGCACGTATGGACGTATCGAGCGTATACGTATCATAAGTGTTTATGCACAATGCATAAAAGGTGACGACACGTATACGCTCGAGACCAATGAAGCATGGCTGATTTTTCGGTACCTCCGAAAGTTTTAACGTAGCGTACTATGCCTCTGTTTTAAAGGGACGATGTATGAAATATTTGTACTCGTCCAGGAACCTTTAAAGAATGCCCATAGAAAAGAATAATTGAATCAATCATGTACAGCCTTGGAGTGTCGATTGTAAGGCCTGGAATTGGTGATTCTAACATTTTGCGTTTTCTATCATCCAGGATGCATCTTTCAGCAAAAGCATTTTTTTGCTATGTATTGCTTCTATATTACAAAAAACCTCCACTTAATTTGCTCACGATAACGTGAAGTCATTACTGCGGCAGGTAGTGATGCCACATCTGTGATCACAAATCAGCACTGAACAGAACATTGCCGTTTTGCAAGAAATGTATAGGAGCGCTTTTATACCAGGCAATCGTGTGTTTTGTTTAATTCTTTACTCTCAGATATCCAATTCACAACCGCAACTGGATGGACTTTTGTTGTCGTGTTATTCTATTGCTGACGTTCAACAAACAGTGTTGAATTTTTTGTTGTGCTTTTAGAGGGGAACACATCACCGGCTTTCAGCTGCAGTGGAACATTTGTCCTACATGGGCAAAGAAATAACAGTATAATACCATCGGTTCCACAAAAATGCGGTCCGGCTCAATCCTGGCAGAACCACTGCTGTAATTATTCCCTCCAGCCGGATAGCCCATGAAACTTTTCGGAGTGGCGTGTATGTATAGTTGATCTAGTTGCCTTTTCTCTTTATTTTCTCTCCAACAGATATCACTTGCTTCACATAAACCACTGGCATATTCACGCTACAGCAAATGAGCCTTTCATAGTCTCTAGTATGGGCTCTATTTCTATCGTGTTCTTAGGAGTTTCGCAGACCGTGCACCGCTAATATTTCCCCGAGACAGTAGCCCACGACGTATTGGTACTGTGGTTATACAGTACAGTACGTTTATGGTTCACAACGTAATGGCACAAGCAGTAGCGATATGAATTCCTGCCGAGTACCAGCCGAGTACCAGGTATGAATTCCTCAGAGTACCATTCTACGTTATAATGAAATAATTGCACTGGGCATTCCATCACTGCCGTCACTGGTCATTTGTTGCTATATGACCGCGCCTGTAAACACAAAGTTAGGAGAACAATACCGCGTACGCATGTTTGTGTGTTATGCAGTTCTGTGTTTAGTTGTCAGAATGAAATTGCAAGGATACTCATGATGTTTTATTCTTAGCTTTATTACCTACGCTGTGTTTTATGGCACAATGTGGATCTGAAAGTAAATTAGATGTCAAGCTCTATCAAGAGCTTTACGCTCATTTTCAAAAAATTCTCCCTTCTGTTGTCTTAGTAGTTAGAGGCGTCCCTTAATTTGACCTATATTTCAATGTATTTTCAAAAGCCATTGTTGTTAGCCAGGGCTGTCCTGATAAATATAACATTCAACGTTTTTTAAAAGAAACGCTGCATATTCTTTTACACAGAAACCAAAACCGTGTTCAGATAATAGCGTGTCCTTCCCATCACATACTCACTTTTGTCAACTTCGTCAGCGCAGTCCTGGGTTTGCGGCTGTGGGTGGTTTGTTTGCTCCTTCACACACTGTGGTACTAGAAAGAAATTTAAATTAAATACGAGAAACTAATCTAAGTGGCTACCAAAGCAATAGATTATGCACAACACGAATAATTTTTGTTTCACTTTTGAAGAATCTATGAATTCGATAAAAAAACTTAGTTATTACTCGTAACAATCACCACTGCCGAGCACATCACTCAACTAAACCTTATTTATGGTTCATAACCCCCGCCACGGCAGAGCCCTTTGCATATTTCAACCAATAACTTGTAACACATCTCCACCAACGTCTAATCACAAAACAGTTGATCCTATTTATCTTTTTTCGGGATAAGACACTATGCTTCCTATTGCACCTGCGCCACCAGCACCCACTTACCCACCTTGCAAAGAAGACAGCCAAGACAACGCAATGTCTCTATACCCTTGAAATTAAAAAAATAAATATCCTTCTTCATCAAGCACTGTGTCACAATTCCCCTGCACCTCCTCTGCCTTCTTCACAAAATCGTACTCAATTATTTCTGGTCCAGCAAGCACTACATCACAATTCCTCTGCAGCTCCTCTGCCATCTTCACAAAATCGTACTGAGTTCGTTCTATGCCCAGCACATTTTACTGATTTCACAATAGACATAATCAGTTCGAAAATCAGATAGGTCCCAGCTAACCTTTATCCTGTTATCTAGACCACCGTTACACGTCATTGCGTTCAGTATGAGTACACCGACTGTAAGAACGATCACCTGAAAGAATATGGTGCTCAGCTATCTGGTATCGCTCACTAACAAGCTCGACGACTTATTATTCGTGCGGAGCAGATGGTGCACCGGAAAAGAACGCCAAATAGTCACCCTCTAGACAATTACTCAGACCCCAATCCAGATGTAACTCACCGTCGGGGATCATTCCGCACCAGGACGACTTTGTGGCATTGGAGCTTTGGTACATTTACCCATGAACCTTTCTCTCTTGTCCAGCTGCGTTACACCATTTTAGTTTTCTCAAGGATGCAAAACCGCGTCACCTATTCCTTCTCAGCTACATTAACACATTCGAGGAGCCTAAATCACACATTCTTTTCTTTTCTGTAATTTATTTTATCGTTCCCAATTCTTGCCTTAGTAAGATATTCTAGCTAGGGCTAAGTAACTGCTAACATAATTGTCTGTCATTCAGTTCAGTCGGTCATCGAAAGAAAGTGTACTGTATCTTCATGTAGTAATATGCAAGGGTAATAATTACTATAGATAATGTAGCAAGCATTTATATTGCTCCGGGAAACAAAAACATCGTTTTCGCAGGAGCCACTGGTAACGGTGTCGGGGCATATGACAAAACAACTTCCCGCCCGACCCTTCACTGGCCTGCCACTCTAGGTGCGTCAATCTTCGTGCCGCACGGGATGCGAGGTGGTGATTAAGCACCACGAATGTGCCGCGCGTCCTTTACCTAAAAAACGTTAACCCGACAGCCCAACCGCAGCGTGAACCACGTCAAGGGCGCTGTTGGCTTTGCATTCTTGGTAATGATTGTCAGTTTTAGTCGACTAGATGCACTCACAGGGACTACATGGCGTCATTCATTAGTTTATTGTACGGGCGTATATAGTTATATTATACGGGCGTGTATATTTTCGTGTACCACCATCAGAAAGGCAGTGTGTGCATTTGCGTTAGTCCTACAATTCTTGCGTATGCACTTTTATACTAAACTCGGAAATGACTCTGGAGAGTTCGATTTTAGCGTTTTCAGCGTTTTCGTATGTGCAACGCTAAATTTATGTGGCCTGCTTGTTCGGCACTCCGACGAGAGTTTTCTCAGAACTTCAAGACAGTGTGTTGTAATACCGGAACACTTATTGCGGCATCTGCTGAATGTTTTGTAAATGTTTTTGCATAATGATTCATCTACGTAAACGGTGCGTAGAGCTTTTGCGAGGGCTAAAAGCTCTCCTAACAAACACCTTAGCATCAGTTTGAAATAAAAACATATTATTAAAACAGAAATATTATTTTAACGAAGTGCTCAACATACTGAAAGAATATCAGAAAACAACGACTTGATCCAAAAGTTTGATTTGAAGTATACATTTTGTTGAACTTCATGAGAATTATTAAATGGAAATTTCGAACAAACACATCGCAATGGCATACGCTTTGATGCTGAAGCACGATATTAACAGACTCATGGATTGCGTCCTGCCCGTTGTAAGGGTAGGACTGGCTTCTAGCAGATTATGTAGGAGAAGTCTCTTTACTCCTGTGCAAGCCGAGGAGGTTTCTAAAATGCACGCGCTCTATCTTACGAATGCAGGATGGATTGTCTCTAGTGATAATTTTAATGTAATAAGTCAGTCCAATCGCCGGTGCGCGCCGTCGCATTTCATCGAGGAGCGAAAGCCGCCACAAGACAAACACAGCGTCGGCCACAGGCTGGTTGCGAAGCTCCGCGAGGGCAACGTGGACACTACGTGGTGCATTGAAAAACGCACCAGCAAAAAACGTGTTATATAAAACTCAAATTACTACACACAGAAGAGCTAAACCACTGAGAGCCGATGTGCTAGTTGCCGTCATGATATAAACAAGAACATCTGAAAGTCTGCTAGCGCACGCCCGAACAATGCAAGAGAAATAGCTTACACTGACTTTTTACGTACGGCGGTGTACGCTTAAATTATAAATTCAAGTTAACGGATCTCGAGATGGCTGATGCAGCGCAGCCTTTGTATACGTAAATTTTGAGGTAACAAGCATGTACCTTCTGCGAACCTGTAATTACCATCGGGACAGCCACCGGCACCACGGCACGGCTGATTGCCACTGTCGGCGTGGCTTCAATTATACCTTTACTTTTTTATAATTCACTGTTATAAAGGTTAACGCCATCGGAATATTCTACGTGTTTCTTTGAAACCTTGTATACGCGATTGTCATTTTTTTGTTAGTCGCGTAATTATTGGTTTTTCTGCTCAGCCGCCGATTACGCTATCTCTTCTCACCGAGTGATACCGTCAGTGTCTTATTTACGAACGTTTGTGAAGGTACTGCAACCAGAGACTGCTAGACTTGTTTTTTGATGTGCCAGTTTGGCCTTCAGAGCAACTTCGGTTCTGATGTTAGTGTCCATCTATGTGGGGCGGTCTTCATGCTACCGTGCGACAAACCTGTATTAAACTGGCTGCAAGCTATTGCAAGCTATTGCCAGTCTACCATAGCGATCACAAGGCCGAGATGATCAATGTTCATAAGAAACTATAGGCCGCAGTTATTGGGGATGATAGGATACATCTAAAAGTACGACCACCAGTTGATCCTACCGAAGAGCTACAAAAAGAAAATGTAGTGTAGGCCTTCAACAGCGAAGGAGCCCTCGACGAATCTTTTGTGGCGGCGGACAATGACGTATATGAGGAATAAAAAGAGCATTATACATAGAAAGTTGTTAACACCTTAATTCGCTTTTCAATTGGAATACTGCTGACGAGTGTTTTATATTTGCGCAAGGCAAATGGTACTCAATGTCTTAATAGAGGTTGTGGAGTGGCGTAGGGACACAAAAAATATCTGGTGTCACATTACACTTTTACCGTTGTGCAAGCTGGGTAAAATTTTTCGAGCCCTCGACCCGCCCCCTTCCCACAAAGGTGTGTTCACTTTCGGGCACGCCGACCCGGCTATCAGATCCCGCTCTTATTTTATGTGTGATTCTGTCCACCACATCACAAATGTTGGAACTTCATGCGTGAAAAACGCGCTTTGGAGTAGAAAGCATGGCTCTACACTGCATGTGCAATATTCGCTTGAACAAGACAGCACGTCATGGCTTAACCCTTGAGAGTGATGCCTACTGACTCGCTGCGTGGTGAACTCTAAGCTGGGCGCAGGCTAACCTCAGCATTCTATTAATCTTACGCTGTGGGTATATGTACACCCCAGTGTAGGAAGACCGAGAAGGGCAATGGAAACGGTAACCGTGCCCCCGTTTAGGCCGCCGCGGTGGCTGCGGCTTCAATAGTCATAGGCGCTCAATGAATGCCTTATCATGTCAATGCCTAGTTGTGAAAACGCCTGTTAGCCTTGTGTGTGGTTTATGGCACCTTCTCTTCTTTAGTTTAGAAACCTACTTACGTCGTCTTGAAAACCTTTATCTACTGACTTGATAGACAACAAAGCCTCCAGAGATACCATCACCCTTGAGCGCCTGATGCCTGCTTACAAGGCTGGCCCAGCAGTAGACCCTGCGGAAACCCCATTCAATGGGCGCCTAAACCATCATATGTGCATGTAATAGCCGCAATAGTCATTTCTAGATGGTCGTGCGAAAGTAATTCACAGACGTATTTGACTTTGGTGAGCAATCTCACGTATTTTACTTTCAGCTGTCTCTTTTTGCCTTTCCATCCTCTACATAGCACCTGCCTGGGGCGCTTGTAGCGGTATCATTAGCAACATCACTGCAGCACCCACCACAAGCATCATCTGCACTTTAGCACCTTTTTTTTAAATGCGATGCCCTAATGTGAGGATGAGCACCGCGCAGGGCATAAACCAGGAAGCCATGGCTGAGTCACCTGATTGCACTTGAACCACCTGCCAAGCAAGTGTTCTAATTCAGATGAAACCGGATAATGTTCTGTCGGACTGTTTTGTGGCAAGCGACAAGTGCCTTAGACAGACGTAAATAGCCCATCAATGGAAATTTTGCGAGATTTTTAAGTTCCATGTTGAAAAGGCCTCAGAACCGAGAAAAAGAAATCTGAAGAAGCTGATCGGAGTACAAGGGTCAATAGCAGCATTATGGAGGCATTTTACGGAGACTCACATTACGGAGACTCACAGAACTATTTTCGTTTTAATTCAGAACCTCTTACGTCCTGTTCAAAGGCATAAAACTTGAAACCGCAATAATAGTAACTAGAATATACGCCTCACAGAAACTACGAAAATGCCAGCCCCATCTGTCGTAACCATGCATACAGTTTTTTGAAAGTACTACCTATTAAATACGTGACATGCTGGAGTTTCACCTGGTCAAAAAACAGGCACGCAACATAAAACTGTTACATTAAAAATTACTTAGTCATTCAGTTTTCTAACGGAAACATGTGCAGAGTTTAATGAACCCTTTATATTTGGCAGTCCCGACAAAACTGAGAGAAGTGCCTAAAAGCCTTTATGTTATGACATCTCCAAACCAACTGAGTAATGCGCTGAGATGTCTTTAAGTTTAGAACCTTATAAGTAGTCCACCTGTATAAGAATTGTGAAGGGTGCAAACGTACCATATTTGTTACTAAAAAAACTACGTTTCATTCTATAAAAAAAATAAACAGACAGTCGAAATATTTTCTAAAATATTACCATCCTGCAGATGGATATCTAAACATCCTTCAGAAATGTCAGCAGAAAGAGTGAGCATGAAATACATCAGCAAGAATATTTCCCTTTAACATTTTCGTCTTAGTTAGGACCCTGACAGGCATTTCTAAAAAAATGTGGGCGAACTGAGCTGGAAAAACACTTCTGTAATGCTAAACCGGCGTTCAGAAGTTAAAGGCATGGTTGAACACATAATGCACCCGAATGCACAAAAAACACTATCTTGGACTAATTGTTTTCGGTTATGCAACTCCCTGAAACAAAATAGGTGCAAGAATATCTCAGACTCTATTAAAATATCACCAATTTGCTGCCGTAACATCCACTGTTCACCATAAAACAAGTCCATAAACATCGAATACCTACAGTTATGACGTACGAGGTTATATCTTGAGTTGTCATCACGCAGCATAAAAGAAAATTAGCTTTCTATGCGAGAAACTGAAAGCACAGTGCAAGAGGCAGTGCTTGGACGTAAGAAAGCAGCATAGTGGTACATTAAGAACCATTACAGTTAAATTAGTAGAGTTTAGTGTGTGTGGTAATGCAAATTTGACACAAGTACACCGTGAGGTGTATGTAATCGCTAAAACGAATGAAAAATCAGGTAAGAGAAGACAAAAAACATTGAATTGAGAAAACAATTAGACAGTTTGGGGGAAGGCTTGCTGCAGAAAACAAAAGACATAAGTAATAAATTCTCGTCAGAACCTCAATCGGTAAAAGAATCAATCAGGGCATGAAAATGGAACTCGTGCTGTTTGACCACTCATTGGGAAAGGGTGCATTTTATTATCACCCGAAAACATATTGTACGCCTCGAGATCATACCAACGTGTTTATTTTGAAGAGGTCAAGCATTTCAATCTGTATGATGCAACCGATGGAAACTGTTTTAAGGGCAAGCGTTTTATTTCAATTCATAGGGAAACAACATCTTTGACGATATATCTCCTTTTTGCATGCCAATCGAGCTGGAGAACAAATGTACGGAAGTACTTTACATCCTTAATTTTATCAATGGAATTTTACTATTTTGTGTTGCTGCCGAAAGCCTGACGGTCACAAAACGTAGAACACGTGGATGTGATTGTGCTCGTTTGAAGGACTGGTCTTCTATTGCTTGCGTTCAGTGTTTGTTGGTCTTGCCCTGTTTTTGCTGCATAGGGTTTATGTTTTGTGTTTAATATATGGTTGTGCTAATTTAAACTACCCGATAGTTCAAGTTAGAGCACGCAAGATTGAAAATGTTGAAAATTACTTTGGGAATGGATTTATAGAATAAAGAACGGGAGTTTGATACACCTATATTCGCCGTTTTTGAGCCACCTTAAAAAAATATTTTCCTTTGTGTCACGCAGGGTCGGGACGATAGAACCGCACAAGGACCTTTATTAGCACGAAAGTATTTATTATTCTTAACACATTTTATCTCCCTGACAACCCGATAAAAATGACTTCGTATTTGCTGACTTTGTTGCAAATGTCGTTGAAAGTTGATAGTTCTCTGACGCCCTTGTCAAGTAACCGCCTCTATTCTCTTTCCCGTTCACCTCTAATGTTGTTCATTTCCTGTCTCACTTGTCCCAACAAAAACATGCTAGACGTTTCCTCAAGAGTTTTTAATTTACTGCGTTTCATGGCTACAATCTGAAAGCTTCTACGCCAGCGTCACCGTTCAGCGGAGGTGCATGTCAATTTGGGGACCCTGTTCTATACCATAAAACATCTTAGTAAGGAAAGGATACTATAGAGAAAATTCGGCCTTGAAATTCCTGTCGGCTTGGGGCGGATAAGGCTTTAAGGGGCTGGCTTGGGCAGGGGCTGGCTTGGAAAGGAGCTGGCTTGGCACGTCCAGCAGATTTTTGAGCGTCTTCGTGTGTCTGGTTGGTTCACTATGCGTTGCTGTGTCTACAGCTAGCCGCCTGATCCAAAATGGCCGAATCTCGCTTCGCTCCTGTCGCTACTATTGAAAAATCGTAATTTGGTGTATTTGTTCAAATTAAACAGTTGTGTTTTATTGCAGGAAAGTGGGAGGACTAGTGCCTAGAAAACCGTCAGTACCTAAATACACAACCGAAAATCAAAAATGAAAACACCTTAGTTTGGGTATTGAGAGAGTGCGTTAACAATGCCCGGACATCTTAACCGCGCTGGGAATTAGCCGCCGCGAACGTTTAGCGAGAGTGTCGTTAACGAAAATACGAATGAAATCACCGCGAAGGCGAAGTTTTTATGCATTCGCGAATAAAACTGTTCACAACAATCAAACAATTGATTATTCAAATATTGGCAAAAACGTTCAATGAGTTTTTACAGAATTTTACATTTTTGCTAACATTGAGATGGGTCGTCAAAATATCAGCCATAACTGTTCTGGCAGACTCTGAGAAAAAAGACATCATCTACTAGTTTTTTTTCATCTTTATAACAGCGTGGTTGGTTGATAATATATATATTTATATATATATAAATATATATATATATATATATATATATATATATATTTATATATATATATATATATATATATATTTATATATATATATATATATATATATATATATATATATTTATATCCACTGCGTTTTTCCGGCTTTGTATTTGAAGTTACGGGCACTACATTCTTTCAATCCAAGGCAGTGTTGAAACTACGACAAGCTCGTGCTCTAATGGAGGCCCAGGACGATACAGACAGTCTTTATGTAGGGCGCATAGAAGCAAGTGACAGATTCCTCTCTTGCGTATATTGCAAGAACCCCTGTGCTTCATTGTGCTCTACGAGCGTTATACGCGTATCTGTTGAAGCTGCGCGTCACTGTTGCCGTTTGAGCTCTTATAATGCGGCTGGAGGTTCCGGGTGTGACCGCATTTGTAGTTATTTTGGCGCTTTTTTTACGTCAAGCATAGGTGTATTTTCATCAGAAACACTGCAAATATCACTTTTGTATAAAACTTTTCATCCGTTATTCTTTGAAAAGATCAGAGGATGCTCTGGCCAGTGATGCGCATGCACAGTCTCATCTTCCTGTCGAGTGCGCCAATTGTAGGGCCGCAAGCACAGCCCACTGATAAAATGGAAGCTCCCACGACCAAGAAAATAAAATGGTCTATATAGGTATTGCCTGAGATTTGTGTCATAATTTCTTTTCGCTGAAGAATATTGACAAGTGTGAACACTTCCACGAGAAGCAGATGTTTACCAATGGCTTGGGGTATATAAAAGTACCATTTTACCTCGGCACTTATCTGCCGGGTGGCTGAACTAACTTCAAAAAACAGACAAAGAGATACGCCGAAATTTTCGTGTTCAATTAGCGCAAGAAATACCATCGTCTGGAAAATAAGCTTTTTGCCCTGTCAATCACGATTAAGAATTTTCCCGCCCAAATATTTTTGCAATGGTAGGCGAAATGAGAAGCAATATAACATCAACAGCCTCAGCAGTGAGAATTCTTATTATCGACCCGTATAATTGGAACCCTCCGACATATGTTTAAATTAGCACACAATGTCATTATTGAGCTTGCCAAGTTCCACAAGACCGGTGAAGCCTGTTGCCGGTCTTACGGCTCGAGCCGCATCAGCAGCATCATGCTGCAGAAGCTATACCAGATCATGATCCAAGGGCAACCCACGAGTCTCCTCCAAATGCTGCGGCATCGCCGGCATCCACAGCTGCGCCTGATCCGTCACCAGCTAGGACTCCAACTCTAGCTGGAGGGGCTGCAAAATCTCCTCGTCGGGCGTCTATCCCCGCGCCGCGTGCGACTAATCGAAGCACTGAGGGCTGGCTTTCTTTTGCGGTCCCCTGTCGTAGACGCCGTTGGAATCTTTCTCTCCCCCCCCCCCTCACCTCCCCCGTAGCTGTGGCGCTCTTGACTCTTCTGAACTTTGTCTCTCCTTTCCATGCGCAATGGCGGTGGTTGCTACGACTTGTGCGGTCATTGCCGTCAGAGTCCCGCAAATTTGTGATAAAGCTACTATTTTTCAGTGGAATGCCTGTGGACTCAGCGTCTTTCGGATCGGCGTGAACTCGCTCTGAAGCACTAAATTCGAGTGATTAGTATTTAGGAATTACGATTATCGAGGGATATATGCCGTTCTGGGTACACAGTTGCGCAGTCGACAACTGGCGTAGCTATATCAAGTGTTTTACTAGCCCTGAGGAACGACCTCGCAACAGTGGTGCATAGCTTACCACGGGACATACCACATCAATCCGTGGCAACAACTTTGTGGGGTGCTGGTTTCTCCTTCAGAAAAAATGCTGCTTACATACCGCCTGGAGTGTCATTGAATATAAACCGCCTAGAAACCATCATCAGCGGCACACCACGTCCGCTCATTTTCACTTGGAATTTCAACGCCTACCATCCCTCCTGGACGAGTATAAAAACGACACTCAAAGAGCGGCACCTCCTTAGGGACCGGAACCTGGAGTTTGCCGCGTGACACTAGCGCCATGTTTTTGCTGTAGTGGCGGAAAACGGAAGTTATGGACGAAAAAAAAAAAGAACGTGCCACAGCTGTGAGCGCAACGCCGACAGCTGCGGCACGTTATTTTTTTTTTTTTTGAGCGCGAGCGCTTTTTTTGCTTGCCGCGAGTTTTTCCCGAGGCAGTAGGGCTCGAACTTTAATCTCATTTAGGTTAATTAGTTAATTATTGAGTAGTCAGATTGGGTTAAAAGACAAAGTGATGTCAATAGGGGTTGTGAGGTATCGAAATAAAGGTCTCGATTAGTGGAATCACGTGGTATTAGTCATGAGATAATCACTTGAGTCATAGATTGGGTTAGAATTCAAAGTGATGCGACTAGGGCTTGTGAGGTATCAAATTAAAGGTTTCGATTAGGGGAATCACGTGGGTGAAATCAAAAATTTCCTCCCGGTAATAGTCATGAGTTAATCACGTGAGTTATAGATTGGATTAAAATTCAAAGTGATGCCAGTAGAGCTTGTGAGGTATCAAATTAAAGGTATCGATGAGGGGAATATTGGGGGACACATTAAAAATCGCTTCATTTTTATAGTCATGAGATAGTCACGTGAGTCATAGATTGAGTTAAAAGTGAAAGTGATGCGACTAGGGCTTGTGAGGTATCAAATTAAACGTCTCGATGAGGGGAATCACGTGGGGGAAATTAAAAATTATTTACTTGTTATGATCAGGAGATAGTCACGTGAGTCATAGATTGCATTAAAAGTGAAAGTGATGCGACTAAGGCTTGTGAGGTATCAAATTAAAGGTCTCGATTAGGGGAATCATGGGGGACACATTGAAAATCGCTTCCTAGTTATAGTAATGAGATAGTCACGTGAGTCATAGATAGAGTTAAAAGTGAAAGTGATGCGACTAGGGCTTGTGAGGTATCAAATTAAAGGTCTCGATGAGGGGAATCACGTGGGACAAATTGAAAATTGCTTTCTGGTTATAGTCTTGAGATAGTCATGAAGTCATATAATGGGTTAAATGTCAATATGATGCCACTAGGGCTTGTGACGCATCAAATTACAGGTCTCAATGAGGGGAATTAGGGGGGACAAATTAAAAATCGCTTCTTGGCTATAGTCATTGGATAGTCACAGAGTCATTGAATGGGTTAAAAGTCAATGGGAGGCGACTAGGGCTTGTGAGGTATCAAATTAAAGGGCTCAATGAGTGGAATCATGTGAGACAAATTAGAAATCGCTTCCTGGTTATAGTCTTGAGATAGTCACGGAGTCATAGAATGGGTTAAAAGTCAAGTGATGCGACTAGGGCTTGTGAGGTATCAAATTGAAGGCCTCGATGAGGGGAATCATGGGGGAAAATTAGAAATACCTTTTTGGTTATAGTCATGAAATAGCCACGTGGGTCATTGAATAGGTTTAAAATCTAAGTGATGGACTAGGGCTTGTGAGGTATCAAATAAAGGTCTCGATGAGTGGAATCATGGGGGACGAAATAAAAATCGCTTCCTGGTTATAGTCATGAGATAATCACGTGAGTCATAGATTGGGTTAGCAGTGAAAGGGACGCCACTAGGGCTTGTGAGGCATCAAATTAAAGGTCTCTATGAGGGGAATAATGGGGTACAAGTTAGAAATGGCTTGCTGGTTATAGTCATGAGATAGTCACATGAGTCACAAATTGGGTTAAAATTCAAAGTGATGCCACTAGGGCATGTGAGGTATCAAATTGAAGTCGCGATTAGTGGAATCATGGAGAAAAATTTAAAAATCGCTTCCTGGTTATAGTCACGGAGTCATAAATTGGGTTAAAAGTCAAACTGATGCCACTAGGGCTTGTGAGGCATCAAAATAAAGGTCTCAACAAGGGAAATCACGTGGGGCGAATGAAAATTGGAGTCCTCGTTGTAGTTATGAGATAGTTACGTGAGTCATAGATTGGGTTAAAAGTCAAATGTTGCCAATAGGACTTGTAGATATCAAATTAAGGGTGTCGATTAGGAGAATCACGTAGGACAAATTAAATATTGCTTCCTGGCAATAGGCATGAGATAGTCACATGAGTCATAGATTTGGTAAAGTCAAATTGATGTCACTTAGCTTGTGAGGTTTCAAATAAAGGTCTTGACGAGGAGAATCACATAGGACAAATGAGAAATTGCATCCTGGTTATAGTCCCGAGCTAGTCACGTGAGGTATAGATTGGGTGAAAATTGAAATTGGTGCCACTAGGGCTTGTGAGGTATCAAATTAAAGGTGTCGATTAGGAGAATTTTATGGGTCAAATTAAATATTGCTTCCTGCTTAGTCATGAGATAGTGACGTGAGAAATAAATTGAGGTAAAAGTCAAAGTGATGTCCTAGAGCTTGTTATCGCCCTCCCGAATGTAAAAAGAAAGTTGCACATTCGAGAAGGGGGCTGATGGGGTGTTGAAATGTGTGCTAGGAGTGTGTGTTCACGCTGCTAGTGAAAGCGACTATACCATATCTGCACAAGATCCCGGCATGCCAAAATCCAAAGTCGGCCATGAGTCGTTCGGGGAAAATTCGTTTTTTAAGCTCGCCGCGAGCAGACTTGTTCAGTTTGTGCTTCCTTCAAGCGCCCCTATTCTAAGGAAAGATTTTGTGCGTCTTCAATATTACTGGGGACTTTCTGACTGGTTTCGGAATGAGAACAGATTGAGCTCTGCATGCTGAGTGGTCGACGCAGCTCCGGTGCTTCCGAATAGGACGTTATTTACCGGGCCCCGATCGCGAAAGGAAGCCACATCTCTTACCGCACATTGGGCAGGGGTCGTTATCTTTCGCAAAAAAAAAGGCTGTTTGGGTGCATTTTCACAAGCAATAAACACCTTTTCCTAATTTAGCGTCAAGAATACTATAGAGAAATGCTACCAACAAATTTTTGGAAAAGCTCGTCAGCAGCCCTTTAAAAGCATGTCGAGCTTTAATTATGTTTGGAATCGTGTTTTTTCTATTTCCGATAATTTAAAAAAAAACATGAAAAGAAAATTTTTTTACGCCCTTCACTATTTGACGGAAATTACAACTCTACTGAGGTGGCATCTCCTTGCAATTCGAAATGAAGCTTTTGTCTTATATATAAAAAGTAAATATATTCATTTGTTTTGTTTCTTTATTGCTACTTTCTTACTTGTGGCTGATACGCCATGTGGAGCAACGTATGTAGCACCAGCACAAAAATGTACCAGAATGGTAAACAGATCTATGGTGTGCTTTACGCTTTTATGGTAGTAAACAAATATATACATGACAAACCAGCGCGCTTCGGAAGCCTTTTACATCCCCTGGCAGTCTTACAGCAGTAACTGAAAATAGCACCCGCTGCAGTGGCTCAGTTATACTGCTGAGCCCAAGGCCGCGGGTTTTATCCCGTTCGCGATCTCTGCTTTTCTTATGGAGGAGAAAAAAAGACGATCGTATGTCGAGATTTCGTCGCGCGTTAAAGGTGCGCAGGTGCTCAAAAGTAATCCAGAGCCCTCGTGGCCCAGGTGCACAGCCGCGGTGCGTAAACTCTCATAACTTAAATTTAAAAAGGCCCTATATCTCCGTCCCTTACTGCAAATGCCATCGCAAGACAGTAGTCTTCTGCCATCCGAGCCTGTAAAACCTCCTTGTGTCCCCCCCCACCCTGGTCTCTTCCGCTCCCCCTCCCCCACCATAGATGCAGTCGAAGTTTGCTCAATCTGATCCGACTCTCCTGCGTTCGCTGCATCTGTTCAGAGCTCTTTTTCTATGGCTCTTAGGTGCGAATTAACAGCTCCCCAAAAAGGCAACACACAGCGCCTCAAGAAAGCAAGCAGTGCTTGCTCCAAAGTAGTGGATAGGGAGCGTCGTGCTGCTAGGGGGAAAAGAAACTCGAGTCACCGTCGGAAAAGAGTTGTCAATCACGAAGCTGAGAAATTAGAAAGGCCGGTGAAGCTAAATTATAATCTTTTCCAGCAGTCTCATGACGGCACCTGATTTCAGTGCCAGACTTTCCTGTAGTGAAATTTGTTATAAACGACTTTATGCTCCAGAGAGTATGTTGCAAGCCACCGACGGAACGAGTAACGCAGTCACGTGATGCGCCGTCCAGGATGACTGTCACCAAGAATACTCGTGGCGACGTCACCCTCTTCTTAGGGAATGCGCGCCGCAACAGCGCCATGATGCGCCCTGCAAGACGTTTCGCAGGGTTACTCTTTTAACGTGACAGCACTATACTGTCTTTTCTGCTCCTTAAGAGTGCAATAAAAAAATCGATATGCATGTATTCCAATATACAGATACCTGTTTGTGGCGCCTCGGTACAACAATTCACAACTACCTGAACACTGGCACCACGATTTGTGAACTATTCCACCATAAAAATAAGGAATGTTTAGGAGAGGCTGTGACCACCTCTTTCGTGCAACCGGTAACCCCATCTTAAAAGTGTTCACTTGTTCTTGTATTTTGAGCCCATTCTCCCTTTGGTTCTCCTTAAGTCGCTTCTCGCTTCGTCTTCTCCAACTGTGCCTCTGAACCCGTGGAAGCAATTTTGTAGCTTCAGCAGCAACGAAAATTGATCGCTTGGATTGTTTTAGCTTGTGCAGAAAAACGGCATATTGCCGCACTAGCGACGCCGCAGCTGCGAATTTGTTTGTCAATTCGTACCATATAGAGCAGGCTTATGGCACCCTACTTGCATTTACGCTTAGGGCAATCGATCCATTTTTGCCACAAGTGTGGTTCAAGAACATGAATACTCATCCGCCAACTTTCATTCCAATACCGTATGAATTCGAGGCGTACACAAAGAAGTGTCTATGGTTATCATTGTAACGATTGTCCTTCTGCAGCTCAGCTGGACATCTTGTACCTCATCACATAGCTTAGCTTTGAGGCTCACTTCATTCGACTATTACAGTATATATGCCCAAATACGAGTAACGGTTTTTTCAGTGGCTCAGAAAAATCATCCCGTATTTAGCAAGATCCCCGTAAAAATATTTTCCGGGGTAGGCTGACAGCAACACAAGTGAACTTCCCACTGCGTTTTCTCCTCGCCCTTGTGTTACTTCACCATCGCGCCCCGCTTGGGCCAACTATATTATGCAACCGGCCAGCGCGAACGGTGTGCAAGCCATGTATTGGCACGAAGTGTTCTGAGAAGGCCGCATTACCTTGGGTACACAAGCGGCTGCCATAGAAATGCTGCACCTTATCAATATTATTTTATTTTATGAGCAATAATATGAATTACGATCGAAAATGTATAGCATATGTTATACGACTCCCAGACGGCAGATCAAATTATCTTTCCAGCGAATGACATTTGCTTTAAATGTCAATGTTTCAGCGCTACACGAAAACACCGAAGGACGTTTGAGATGAATGATATTTAGCCGCCAACATTGGTTCGGGAGCTCATTCAGCGGCGAATAGAGTGGCCTCGACAGCAGTGCCGCATCAACAGTGAAGAAAGTTCACTAATACACCAAAAAAAATACGGTTTCTAAAAAGTGTCAGCAAACATATTTCCCCTTCATATTGTGTTTAAAATAAAGAAAGGCAAACAAGTACTATGTAAAGATAAAATCGCGCCCACAATGTGCACTGTACCCTGATACGGATTTTTCGCGGACGTGTGTCGGCTTGTAATATCAACTGATGTCACCTAAACTGGTGATCTTTCTAAGTTTATTTAAAGATATTCCTTCGTTATCTTTTCAAAATATAGATTGTATGAAAACATTCTAGATGGAGACCTTTCATTTGATCTCCCCCAAGCCCCAGTAGCGTCACACGCACGTTTACCCTAACCTATGACTCACGTGACTATCTCATGAGTATAACTAGGAAGCAATTTTTAATTTGTCACATGTGATTCCCCTCATCGAGACCTTTAATTTGATACCTCACACGCCCTAGTGGCACCACCTTGACATTTCATCCAATTTATGACTCACGTGACTCTCCTGACCATAACCAGTAAGCTATTTTTATTTTCCCCTGCGTGATTCCCCTCATCAAGACCTTTGATTTGATACCTCACAAGCCCTAGTCGCAGCACTTTGGTGTGCCATGGACACCACGAGCCCCGCACCGGCTCCCACCGCCACCGCACCACCCGTGCCACTTCTGGTGCCTCCGACATCACCGGCGGTGGCGGCTCAAACGAAGGGCCCCCGAAGGGGGGCCAAGTCCGGGGGGCCTGGTTCGACGGGCACACCCAGGAAATCGGACGACGAGATGGACGTCGTGCCGTTCTTGCCTGCAACGCAGCGCAAGGAGCGGCCTCCGACGTCCAAGCCTTCAGATCGGCCACCCAAAAATCCCAATCCAAGAGTCACAGCCCCGAAAGAAGACACATAAGCATACACACTCCAGTAGCTCTCACACTAAATAATGGGAAGAGAAAATATTGTTCAATGGAACTGCAGAGGCCTTCTGAATAATCTTGACGACGTGTATGAGATTCTGCATACCAATCAGCCAAGTGTAATGTGTGTTCAGGAAACACAATTGAATTCTAAACACACAAATTTCTTGAATAGTTACCGGGTATACAGGAAAGACAGGGATGGCTGCACACACTCTTCTGGCTGTGTGGCATAATCGTCCAGAAATCCTTAGCATGCCACCCTGTCACCTTGAACACTATCCTTGAGGCTGTAGCAATACGCTTAATAATATTTAATAGGTTGATAACGGTATGCTCCATATACATTCCTCCTGATGTTTCACTTACGAGCTCCGACTTCGAGGCGCTGGTTGACCAGCTGCCCGAACCATACAACCTTACAGGCGACCTTAATGCTCACAACTCTCTTTGGGGCTCTTCCAGAACGGATGCCCGAGGTCGCCTGATAGAAAAATTCCTTACATCTTCTGGAGCATGTCTTTTCAACAATAAACAGCCTACATACCATAACATAGGTCACAACACATACTCATGTCTTGACTTGGCTATTGGCTCCGCAGTTCTCTTTCCTCTTGTCGAGTGGGGAGTGGGAACTGACCCATATGGCAGTGACCACTTCCCCACCTCACTCACATACATAGGTAAAGGCCCAAGCAGTCCATCTTCCCATAATAGGTTCAATGAAGCACGAGCTAACTGGAATACATTTACACAGACATCCAAACTACACCACTCATCCATAGGACACCTACACATTGAAGAAGCTACCCAACTCCTCACGGCGCACATCCTCGACGCCGCCGAAAAGTCCATTCCCCACGCCTCTGGAGCCCCGCGCAACCAGCGGAGGCCGTGGTGGAATGAGGACTGTAGGCGGGCGCGAGAGGCCCAGAACAAGGCTTGGGGTATCCTTCGTCGGTACCCCCAGTCGGGTAACCTCATTTTGTTCAAACGGGCCAAGGCGTTCGGAAAACGTGTGCGCCGTGAGGCAAAACGAGAGAGTTGGCGCACCTTCCTTACATTCATTAACTCATACACAGATGCACATAAGGTATGGACAAGAATACGCAAACTTAAAGGACAACATACACATAGCCTGCCCCTGGTCAGTACAACAGGGGACACACTTGAAGACCAGGCTAATACTCTTGCACAACACTTCCAACACGTTTCCAGCTCCGCACACTACACAAACACTTTCCTGAAACATAAAAATACTTGTGAAAAGAAGTCCCTACATGACAATAACAGGTCAAAATCTGGTTACAATTCTGAATTTACACTCTATGAGTTGAGGGCTGCACTGAGCACGTGTAAACCTTCAGCTCCCGGTGCAGAAAAGATTACATACACCATTATACAACACCTACACCCGGACACTCTTGAAACACTCCTACACCTATACAACAACATATGGCTTTCGGGGCACATCCCAAAATCTTGGAGGGAGGCTATTGTAGTGGCGTTCCTGAAGGAGGGTAAGGACCCTTCTTCTCCCGCCAGTTATCGACCCATCGCCCTCACAAGCTGCCTGGGCAAGCTTCTCGAGAAGATGATCAACAGGAGACTTGTGTACTTCTTAGAGTTCAATGGTCTTCTCGAGAGCTGCCAGGCCGGCTTCAGGGTGGGGCGATCCCCAAACGACCAACTCGTCGCCCTTGAGTCGTATATCAAGGATGCGTTTGTCCATAAACAGTTTTGTGCTACGGTGTTTTTTGATCTCGAGAAAGCCTTCGATACCGCTTGGCGATACGGGATACTTTGCGACCTAAAAGCCTTCGGTGTCTCGGGAAATATGTTTAATACACTTTGTAGCTACCTGGCGGAGCGAACCTTTCGTGTGAGAGTTGGCACTGCCCTTTCAAATGTTTTCCTGCAGGAAAACGGCGTGCCTCAAGGCGGCGTCTTGAGCTGCACATTGTTCATTGTCAAGATGAACTCACTTCGAAAGGCGTTGCCACGAACCATTTCCTGTACAATATATGTAGATGATGTGCAAATATCTTTTAAATCATGCAATATATCAATCTTCGAACGCCAAGTCCAGCTTGGTGTCAACAAACTAGCAGGCTGGGCAGATCAGAACGGTTTTAAGCTGAACCCAGTCAAGAGCACTTGTGTTGTGTTTTCCAAAAGGCGTGGGATCAGGCCAGATCTAGACATCAAACTGAATGGTGTCTCGATTCCGGTCAAAAAAGAACACAAGTTCCTCGGTATAATTCTTGATGAAAAACTTTCCTTTATCCCTCATATGAAACAACTTAAACAAAAATGTCTTAAAACAATGAATATCCTTAAGGTTCTCTCACACCAATCCTATGGTTCCGATAAAGAACTCCTGCTGCGCTTGTATACTGCTTTGGTTGGGTCTCGTTTGGACTATGGCAGTGCGGTGTATGGGTCGGCGAGCAAAACGGCGTTACGAATGCTTGACCCAGTACTACACTTGGGGCTACGGCTTGCGTCGGGTGCTTTTCGCACTAGCCCTGTCGAGAGTCTGTATGTTGAATGTGATAAGTGGAGCCTTGAGAACCAGCGAACGTACATGGACTTACTTTATGCTTTTAAAATTTCATCGCTGAATAATCATCCTTTTTATCCTGTCCTTAACGATACATCCACATCTGTGCTGTTTGTAAATCGCCCGTCCGTTACTCCACCTTTTTCTCTTCGAGCGAGAGAGCGAGCCTCGGATCTGAGTGCTTCGTTTTTAGACGTGTACAGGACATCCTCTTTAAACGTTTTACCGCCTTGGCAAGTTCGCCCTGTGTCCTGTGACCTTTCTTTTATAAAGCTTGACAAAAATCGGGTACCGCGTGCTGCGCTACTGCAGCACTTTCTTTCTTTGCAGTTCAAATACCCACGCACTGAATTCTACAGTGACGCTTCTAAAACCTCCACTATGGTGTCTTGCGCTGCTCATGGTCCGAATTTCAATGCAGCCAGAACCATGAGCGTGCACACAACAATTTTTTCAGCAGAAGCGTACGGAATTTTACTGATTGTACGACATATCCTTGAAAATCAAATTCCCAATTCTATCATCTACACAGATTCTTTGAGTGTTGTTCGCGCATTGTCATCGCATACACCCCCCAAAAACCACATAGTTAAACTTGTATTCAACACTATCATGTCGGTGTATGCGGAGAAGCATCGGCTGCTCCTCTGCTGGGTCCCAGGACACGCTGGGATCGCTGGGAACGAGTTGGCAGACGAGAGGGCCGTTGCTGCTGCACTCAGGAACACTGTAGACATAACAAGCGTACCATATACAGACCTCAAGCCACACATAAGACAACATCTGCGCAGAACATGGCAAACACACTGGAACGAACAGACAGACAACAAACTACATGTAATAAAGCCACACTTGGGACGGTACACAGCTGACTCACACAACAGAAACACAGAAGTCGCTTTGGCTAGGCTACGGATGGGGCACACGCATGCAACTCACTCGTATCTGCTGACGGGATCTCCTAGACCCCAGTGCGGCAGGTGCGGAGAGGCCCTATCCGTAGTGCACATACTAATAACATGCAAGGCACTTCACACCACACGACGCAAACACTTTCCAGAAATCTACAGACAACATATCCCACTCCACCCATCGCACTTCTTAGGCGATGAACCAATGTTTACTATCAAACGTGTTTTTAATTATCTATCAGAAGTTAAATTTCTGAATCTCATATCGTATCATGCATAATCACAACCTGGCCCTCTACACCAGCCATCCTCATTGTCTTTATTTGTTTTTACTTCTGGTGCTATTCACTTCTAGTATTGACTTTAATATGTGGTAGCTAACCATCTTTTTTTGGCGCTCTTTGCCCCAGTTGGCCTTGCGCCATTAAAATGCAACCATCATCATCATGTATGTGGGACCCATCACAGTGGCTTAGTGGCAATTGCATTGTACTGATCAGCCCAGGAACGCGGCTTCCATTCCCGGCCGTGTGGAGGCTTTTCTGATCAAAATCAAGAACCCCCGTGTGTTCGAGATTTCGACACTGGTTAAATATCCCCCGGCAGGCAAAATTATTTCGCAGCTCTCCACTACGGCGCGCCTCATCGCATGTGTATCGTCGGCGGCCTAAATGTTTGTATGTATGTATGTATGTATGTATGTATGTATGTACGTATGTATGTATGTATGTATGTATGTATGTATGTATGTATGTATGTATGTATGTATGTATGTATGTATGTATGTATGTATGTATGTATGTATGTATGTATGTATGTGTGTGTGTGTATGTGTGTATGTATGTATGTATGATGTATGTATGTATGTATGCATGCATGCATGGATGTATGTACGTACATACGTAAGTAGAAATGTATGAATGTATGTATGTATATGTATGTAGTTATGTATGTTCATACGTACATTGTGGGCACATTGGGCCCTACGGGCTGTGGGTTCTGGACTGACTGTGCATGTCTTAGAAACAGGCGCGGAAAGCTCGTTGACCAAGAAAAGAAATACATAGGATAGGTCTTAATGCACACGGTAGGACGCGAAAGGAGGTTATGGAAGCTTGGAAAATCAGCCTAGAGTGGTTGATGTGCATGAGTCATCCTTCGGTCAATCTATAAGACGCAGAGTTGTGGTTTTTGGGATGACACGTGCGGTGTTAATACACTAAACCTCATAGATTACATTTAGATGCAACGCATCTCATGCTCGCCCCTCTGTCTTTCCTGCGTCTGTGCGGCGTTGTCCACACAGCTGCTCCTCTGCTCTCTCCGATAGCGAACACTCTCTCCCCAGCAGCCTGGGGGTGGGGTCAGCGCGCTCTCACTCCCTTGCTAGGCGCCGGTGGGCGGGGCTGCGCGCGCTGCGCTTGTGCAGTACTCACTCTCTCCGCGCTCTTTTCTCCTTCGGGCGCTGTGAATATAAACCGGCATGCCGCCCTCCGACGGTCTCAGACGAGGGTCTCAGACGACGGTCGTCCGCGTTACGCTTGCACTCTCTCGCAGTACTCGACGATTGCTTGATGCATCCGTCGAGCCCCTAACTGTGCACTTAAAACCCACCACGAGGCACTCATTCTCGTCTGCAATAAAGACCGTACCTGAGCATGCGTGTACTGCATGTGCATTGCATGGTGAAAATGGAAAATTACGCCCTCTTCACATTCGCGTGACAATCCCTGCTATAAGCGTAATCAATACGATAGAAAACGCCAATGAAACCCCCTATGAGATGCGTTGCATCACACCAGGGTTCCCGCGAGGGGAGGTGGGCGTAATTTTTTATGACTTGGGTATTTTTATATCGATAATCTCTATATAAGTGTAATCAGTTGTATTTTGGTCGGTTGATTGCCGTATATATTTCTGTTCCTTATAAAGGTTTCCAGTTGCTAATAAAAAAGCGCGTCGTCCCAAGTATTTCTTTTCTGGTGAAAGTCTTTTCCACGATTGTTTTCGAGATGAAACAACACCAACTGGCCCAACTTTCCATCCTCTTGACTTTGCGTTCTCCACGTGCTGCGAACACAGCCGGGCGAAGCGCGAGGCCAGCAGGCATAAGCCCAAATGCACCTGGTGGCGCGGAGAAGTGGGCCTCATGTTGGCGGAGAGGGTAAATATCCTTGACGGTTACACGCTATAGCAGCCTGCGGCTACGGGCGGCGCACGACAACGAAGGGGGTCGGGGAGCCACGACCACGACTCCCAGACAACGAGGAGGAAACAGCGCCTCGCGTGGACGCCCTTGACTAGACGTCAGCAGAAGTTGCTGTAGACACCCTGGTGAGTGAACGGCACCATGCAGTCACTTCCTGAACAAGCAGAGCTCCCTGTGTTGCAATGTTTTGTTTACGCGCCTTACCCGCACGCTTACTGTACTAGCATAAAGTGCTTCCTAATTGACTTTCTTTGTTCTTTCCCCCTTTACCTTCCGGGATAAACCGGATATACACACACATATATATATATATATATATATATATATATATATATATATATATATATATATATATATATATATATATATATAGGAGACCTGTCTCAGGTCGAAACGTTGGAAATAAAGTCTCCGAAGAGCGTACTTCTACTTTGTGTATATATATATATATATATATATATATATATATACGTCAGAAGATGACGCAATGGGCCCGGTGAAAATACCGTAGAGCGAACAGACGAACGGGTAACACACAAACTTTATTGACTTTTCCGCCTGGGAGAGGCCTTCGTCAGACGAAGGCCTGTCCTAGGCCGAAACATCAATAAAGTTTGTCTGTTACCCATTCGTCGGTTCGCTCTACGGTATATATATATATATATATATACATATATATATATATATATATATATATATATATATATATATATATATATATATATATATATATATATATATATATACAGTCGAACACGGATATATCGAACTCCAAGGGGATCGCGAAATAGTTCGATATATGAAAAATTCGATATAAAATTTATGGGCTCTGAGACCTAATTTGTGGCGGACGACCACTTACCGATCTGCGCATTCAAGAATGACAACTAAGTCCGCACTAACGACGCAACAGGATGCTTTATTTGCGTGAAAAAAAATCGCTCATCTTGGCCTGCTTCTTCGTCCTGTATATGGAATTAAAGACGCTGGTCTCGATCTGCTCAAGGATATCCAGGTGCAACAGCCCAGTTCCTCCATGTCGCCGCAACTACGTCGAATGAAGCTGAACGCCGCCGCCAGTTCACCGGTGGAGTACGATCGTGTATCCGCATCCTCGTCCGGACGATCTTCGCCACTCGAGCTATCAGCCTGGGTTCCTGCAACCGCAGCTACGATATCCTCGTCACCGGCGCTCGGAACAGCCTAAACATTCCTGTCATCATTCACGAAGTTGCCGGCAGACACTCCGGCTGGAACAGCAGCCGGGAAAAGGGATCACGGCTCGCGAAACGTGTCGTCCATGCCCTGTTCGTCGTCGTCGCCGTCTTCGCAAGCTTCCGAAAATTCAGACGTCACGAAGCCTGCCTTCCGGAAGCAGTTGGCCACGCTCTGCTTTACGCTGTTCCAGGCACCAGTCATCATGTGTTTGTTGCCCAGCTGGTCAACTTTAAGCTCGGTGCCCATGCGGAGGTTCATCAAAAGCCTATCGAGGAGTCGCCTCCTGTACCCAACCTTGAACGACTTTGTCGAGTGGTCGAGCGGCTGCAGCCTGGCTGTTGTGTTCGGAGGCAGAAACTTGAGCTCGAAGTTGTCGAGCCCGCAGGTGGTTTGGTTGGCCGAGCAGTTATCCACGAGGAAGCAAGCGTGACGCTCCGAGACCCCAGCTTCTCCCCCTGTCGGGTTTTGGCGAAGGCACTAAGTGACCGCGGAAATCAGGGGTGCAGCTACCGCCGAAGAGCACCTTCCAGCTCGCGTGGCGTTCGATATACCCAATGTCGGAAAAAATACCGTTCGATATAAACGCATGAATTCCTATACTTTAACACAGAATTTTCAAGGGGATAATTCATGAGTTCGATATAGACAATAATTCGATATATCCGTGTTCAATATATCCGTGTTCGACTGTATATATATACAGTCAAACCAAGCTATAACGAACCCGGGTAGACCGAATTATGCTATATATCGAACAAAAATATTTCAGTTATGAAAATACATGGGAAACATATTATCCTATAACGAAGTTCAGATCCAATATATCGAATTCTGCGCGCCTAGAATGGCCGCCGAAATACATGGTCTCGGAGCGGTGATTGAGATGTGGATGGGCCGCGACCACGGAGCAAGAGCCACGACTGCGACATTGCGCCAAGCACGGAGCGACGTGACGCCCGACCCTTTCCGTAACTGTTTCCGACGAGCGGGACTCACGATAGAACCCGCCCACTCAGCGACTCCGGACTAAGACACCAGCATCGGTGAACTGTCCGGGAAAAACAGGGAAAAAAATAATGTTCCGGGAAAAGCTCGTCAACGTTCCCAACGATGTCGCGAGGGAAAATGGTCCTACGCTTATAATGAAGCGCTTTCGGCAGCCGATATGCTCCGCCAATGCTTCTTGGATTTTGGTGGACGCGGACTCGAACTGGTGCAACCAATGTTTCGTGTAGAGAATGCTATGCTAGTTGAACTCACCAAAACGAAAGTGAAAACAAAAATCACCACTTTTTTTGCAAAGTAGGCAGTGAAGCGCAAAGTAGCTTCATTACATGCAACAAATGAATAAATTTGGTTATGGTAATGGGTACTTTACTGTGTTCATTTTTGCATGCAGGGATGGTGGAGTTGAGGAGCAGAAGGGCGGCTCCGGCGGATTGCGAACTTGTAACGTTAAGTTTATTATAGGCGGGATCGGCTATATCGAAATTTCGGATATATCGAACTAATGGCGGTGCATATTGCAGTTCTCTATACACGGGTTTGACTGTGTATATATATATAAATATATATATATATATATATATATATATATATATATATATATATATATATATATATATATATATATATATATATATATATGTATATAGGGAACGAGAGGGCTTTGAAGATGGTCACCAGATAGAAATAATACTTTGGAGAAGGTAGCTGCCACAGACCGTTGCCAACGTTTCGACAAGGAGACTTGTCTTTTTAAAGGCAATGCCTTGAAAAATTGCCTTAAAAAAGACGTCTCCTTGTCGAAACGTTGGCAAAGGTCTGAGGCCACTAATATATAAATATATATATTTATATATATATATATATATTTATTGGTAGCGCTGTCTTCACATTGATTGCTTGAGTGGTCATTCTCCCTATTGTGTCCAAACACACTATCATCAGCATCGTCTCGCCCACACATCGTTTGGTGTCATCATCGTATCGCTGGGCTCACGCGATCGTAATCATCATCGGAGTTCGCTGGTTCGGCTGGCTGCTGAGTAACGACCGCCGGAATAAACACCGCCCTGCATTAGGCCTGCTTTCCTGCTTTCCTCTCTCAAGTGGTGGAGTTGCTTGTCGGCCCCGTCGTCTGCCGCTCCCAGCTACACCCCTGGAGCTCCGTTCGGGTCGACGTCTCCCGCTCCATGAGCCAACGATGCAACGAGAAAGCGCGTCGGAACACAGCGCTCCACCGCCCTCGGCATGGGTGATCACAGGCCACCAGCGGGACCCTCCCTCCTTCGCTGGTCTTCGGGGTGAAGACGTTGAAGATTGGCTCGACCAGTATAATCGAGTCAGCCAATTTAACCGGTGGGATGATGCTTTTAAACTGCGCGATGTTCCATTCCACCTAGACCGGGTCGCAAAGACATGGTACTTCAACAACGAGGCAACCTTCGAGAACTGGACCGATTTTACACAGCGTTTACGCAAAGCATTCGGCACCCCGTCAGCTCGCGTCGATGGCGCCAAGAAAGATCTGGGTTCTCGCGTCCAACGTCCCGACGAAACATATGCGGCTTACATCGAGGACGTCCTCGCCCTCTTCCGCCGGGTGGACGAAAGCATGCCAGAGGCTGACAAGGTGCGGCACATCTTGAAGGGCATTGCTTCATTTGCCTTTAACGCCCTCGCTATCCAGAATCCCCTGACAGTCAGCGATGTGCGGGAGACCTGCCAACGCCTTGATCAGTTGCAGTCACTTCACCTTCAGCCTGAGCCGGCTCCTCTGGATGGGAACACAGATTTGCGTACTCTGATACGCGCAATCATTCGTGAGGAGCTAGGCACCCGTGCCTCACCGTGTCTCCAACGCGATCACTGCCTCCATAGCCCATCTCCACTGCGGGATTTAATCAAGGACGAACTGGCATCCATGACAGCGTACCCACCTGCAAATTCGACCCCTCCTGCCCCTTACATGACGACATACGCAGAGGCCGCTTCAAAACACCCCTTCTTCGTGGAATCGCCTCCGCTTTCGACTGCTCCCGGACATTTGACGGCCATTGCCCCCTCTCGGGGTGCCCAGGCGTACTACGCGCACGTGCGCCCCGACCGCCAGCTTTTCCCTCGGGACCGCCCGGTTTGCTACTACTGCGGAATTCGGGGCCACATTTCCCGTTTTTGCCGAAGACGCCAGCAGGATGAACGCCGAGGGTACGCTCCTGGTGAGCGGGACAACGCCCGCTTTGCTTATGGTACCGGTAGAAGCACATACGTCCCTCCTAATCGCCGTTCTTCCTTCTAAGCGCTGTCTTCACATTGATTGCTTGAGTGGTCATTCTCCCTATTGTGTCCAAACACACTATCATCAGCATCGTCTCGCCCACACATCGTTTGGTGTCATCATCGTATCGCTGGGCTCACGCGATCGTAATCATCATCGGAGTTCGCTCGTTCGGCTGGCTGCTGAGTAACGACCACCGGAATAAACACCGCCCTGCATTAGGCCTGCATTCCTCTCTCAAGATATATATATATATATATATATATATATATATATAATATAGGGTTTGGAAATGAGGGGCTCGTTTGGAAATACAGGAAGAAATGCCGGCCGTCTACAACGCCAAAGAAGGCATAGGAGAATGGTTACACTATTTTTTACCGTTAATGAAGTTGCATTATTCTTTTTATTATTTACGTGAGAAAGAAAGAAAAACGTGCCCAGGGTGGGGACCGAACCCACGCCTTCCGAATAAATCTCGAATGCCTTACCAATTCGGCTATCTTGGCGACTGTGTTCTCCTTCACTTTCTGGGGTATTTATATTTACTACTAATGTATCTGATGCGTGAGGGTAGTAGCCAGCGCCACCCAGACTACACGGGGATAAGGAGACCTTCTTTTCAACCCCCGGGGCGTGACGCGAACGTCTACATCCTGTCCTAAGCGGGCAACTGGCGGAAAACCCTCTAATGCTACCTTGGCATCAAGCCTGCCAGAACCGAGGCCCTCGCTAAGCTTTTGCGCGATAATAGGGTTTGGAAATGAGGGGCTCGTTAGGAAATACAGTAAGAAATTCTGGCAGCCTACAACGCCAAAGAAGGCATAGGGGAGCGGTTAGACTATTTTTTAATCATAGTGATGTTACATTATTTTTTCTTAATAATTACTGGAGAAAGAAAGAAAAACACGCGCCCAGAGTGGGGACCGAGCCAACGCTTTTCGATTAGATCTTGAATGCCTTACCAATTCGGCTATCTGGGCGACTTTCTTCTCCTTCACTTTCTGGAGTATCTATATTGACTACAACTGTATCGGACGCTTGAGAGTGCTAGCCAGCGCCGCCCAGACTACACGGGGAGAAGGGCACCTTCTTTTTACCCCGGAGTGGGACACGAACGTTTACAGCCTGTCATAAGCGGGTAAATAGCGGAAAACCCACTTATGCTACCTTGGCATCAAGGCTGCCAGAACCGAGGCCCTCGCTAAGCTTTTGCGCGATAATAGGGTTTCGAAATGAGGGGCTCGTGAGGAAATACAGAAAGAAATGCCGGCAGTCTACAATGCCAAAAAAGGCATAGGGGAATGGTTGGACTATTTTTTATCGTTAGTCACGTTACATAATTTTTTTTATTAATTACGTGGAAAGAAAGAAAAACACGCGCCCAGAGTGGGGACCGAACCAACGCTATTCGATTAAATCTCGAATGCCTTACCAATTCGGCTATATGGGCGTCTGTGTTCTCCTTCACTTTCTGGGGTATTTATATTTACTGGAACGGTATCTGACGCTTGAGGGTGGTAGCCAGTGCCACTCAGACTACACGGGGAGAAGGGCACCTTCTTTTCAACCCCCGGAGTGTGACACGAACGTTTACAGCCTGTCATAAGCGGGTAAATGGCGGAAAACCCTCTTATGCTACCTTGGCATCAAGGCTGCCAGAACCGAGTCCCTTGCTAAGCTTTTGCGCGATAATAGTGTTTGGAAATAAGGCACTTGTTAGGAAATACAGAAAGAAATGCCGGCAGTCTAAAACGCCAAAGAAGGCATAGGGGAATGGTTGGACTGTTTTTTTACCGTTAGTGACGTTACTGTATTTTTTTATTAATTACGTGAGAAAGAAAGAAAAACATGGGCCCAGAGTGTGGACGGAACCCACACCTTTCGATTAAATCTCGAATGCCTTACCAATTACGCTATCCGGGCGACTGTGTTTTTAAGTGCGAATGCACTTTATAAGCGACCCCAAACCATCCACCACCGGCGGCGGCGGCGTCGGTGGCGTCGGCGTCCGCAGTGCTCCTTTATATTTAAAAAAGAAACAGCATCCGGCGCCAGGTTTCGATTCGAGGACTTTGCGGCCTCAGCGCGACGCGCTACCGACTAAGCCACGGACGCCACGCTGATATCAGTGAGAGTAACGCGCCTTATATCTTTAACGCATTCAAACTACGTCGTCAGCGGCGTGCGTTGGCGACTCAGCGGCGTTATAGCGGCTTAATAACTGCGTGGTGTACACGTGATACTACAAACCCGATGGAAGAGATGGAAGAGAAGGCGGCGAGGCGGTGGGCTGCGGGGGCCGAGCGCAAGCGCCGCAAGCGGTCCGACAACCGTGCCTTCGCACTTTCCCATTCTCCCCCTCGGGGAAATGCGGGGGAATTTCATTCACTTGCTGGGGTATTTCTATTTGCTACTACTGAATCTGACGCCTGATGGTAGTAGCCAGTGCCACTCAGACTACACGGGGAGAAGGAGACCTTCAGTAACGGTAAAAATAGTCTAACCATTCCCCCATGCCTTCTTTTGCGTTGTAGACTGGCGGCATTTCTTTCTGCATATATATATATATATATATATATATATATATATATATATATATATATATATATATATATATTTATATATACAGAATAAGGATTGGCAGTCAAGAAAACCTTGGAAACCAAAGCAGGTAAGGCGTTAGGTGATAGAAGCAGATGAAAAATTTTTTCAGTCTGAAAGAAAGTGTTGAATAAATGCCCGCCGGGTGAGTTCCGAACTAACAACCTCCAGAACACCGGTCTGGTTGAATAATCCCTACGCTACCGGCGGGGCTGTTTCCCCACTACTTTCAAGGGGTGGGGAAACCAAATGATACGTGTCTTTCCTCCGATTAAAATTTCGGCTGCATTTCTTAGGCTAGTGTTATGCCTGTACATTTCTTTCCCTCGATAATATTGTGGTATCAGTTGGCGACACCCCGTAGATGGTTATAGTTACATGCTGGCACCGCGTTTTTTAGCACAATGGCTTCACTAAACCAAATCTGACAAGTACGTCTGGACATTATGTTCTGGGTAGAATCGGCGGTACCATTACATTGTTAGCTTTGATACTCTCACCGTCTAATCAATTTGTGAAAGCGAGCGTGTTCAAAGTGTTTCGTGTTCCAATGCCAGAAACAATGGGGCCAATGCCAGACAGTGCCAATGCCAGAAACAATGGGGCGCCCTGGGTTGTTCACCTTGTGAATCTTTGGGAGAAGACAGAATTTACCGGCTACTGGGCTTAAGGGGATCAGGGAACGAGCCGTGGTTTCATTTATTGTTTTATTTTTAACAAGCTCAGCAAGTTTATCTTTGACAATTTGCTTATAATCTTGAGTGGGATCATTGGGTAGTGCTTTATAGAACGTCGATACTGATAGTTGCTCATTGGCCTCGTTAACATAGTCGGTTTTGTCAAGGATTACGATTGCGCCTCCCTTGTCGGCAGGTTTAATAATTATGTCTGGACAGCTTGCGAGTTCCTCTAGGGCTTTCGTTTCGTTGGTAGTCACGTTGTGGTGGAACGAAATTTGTGTTTGGTAAGCTTTTCGCACATCGCGTTGGACAGCTTTGATGTACATGTCGAGGCAACTATCAGGCTGTGTGGGAGGGGTCCAGTGCTTATAGCTAGGTAGGGTTCTGCGGGCTTCTTCCGTCGCGGGGTGATCGTAGAAGTATTCTCGTAGTCTCATGTTTCTGGCGAAGTTATCTAAGTCCTTAAAAAGTTGAAATTCATCAAAACCACCAGTAGCCGGGCAAAAGTTTAGGCCCTTTGACAAGACGTTCATCTGAGCTGGGGAGAGGGTTATACTTGAAACGTTCATTACATTCCCGGTAAGGTTTTCTTCAGTGACGGCAGGCGAGGAAAAAATATTAGTACAGGGATTTACCTGAACTGTTTAGGGTGCAGTAGTCGAAGCATTTATTACAGTCGTAGTGACATTATCGGCCGTATTGTCAGAGTTGTGGCAGTTACTAGTGCCGGAGGTTCTTACGCATGTGGCCAGTGTTAGAAATCTTATCTCGGTTAAACTTTCGGTCTTTTGTTCGGGATATGGCGGAGGCCGTCTTAGATTGGTAGTTGCTTAAAAGGTTCAACTCTCTTTTGCTTAGTTCCTGACTAAGTAGTTCCTCTTTCTTTAGGAGAGAATGGGCCGTAGTTTCGTAGTGGTTGAGGATTATTTCAGTTAATTGTAAGGATGCTTTATCGACTACCTGTTTCCACTTATTCATGTTGGACGGGGAGAGTTCGGTAGTAGCAGGTTTTATTCTAACCCCAAGACCCCTGGGAGCGACCGCGGCAGTCAAGTACTGTGCAAGAGCGGAAACGTGCAATTCGGAACGTGAGCGCTTTTCGCTGATTTTTCTTAGCTTTAAAAACTGTCTTGAAACGGGGAAGGAGACCGCGTTACCTGTTGTTTTGTGTTGTAGTCAGCTGCTGCTATGCCGATTCTTTCGAAGGTTGTAAGGGCATGTGGCACGGAGGGCTGGACTTTGGACCCCGGAAGGTCCGGCGGACGCGCTGCTGTTGGTTTTCGTGGGCTCGGTGGTCGCTGAAGGTGCGGAGGTTGGGCGTGGCATGCTGTTGGTGCGGCGCCGGCCAGGGAGCTTCTTAGTGTAGCCGCGAGCGTTCCCTCGGGGTGCTGTGGCCGCTGCAGGTTTGCTAGCAGGGGTTGGCATGTCGCTGGCGCGACGCTCGTCCGTGGACTTCGGGGTTGGGGCGCTGGCGCTCGCCCGGGGCGCCGTGGTTGTGGTGGATCTGGGGGGTGGTGGCGGTGGGCTGCTGGCACGACACTGCTCCGGGGTCGTTACACTGGATAGAATTGGAGGCAGTGGTGGAAAGTCGCTGTCATTTGGCAATATAGCCGGGGCTGCAACTGGGTCGGCGGTGCATGCGAAGTCACGCCAGCGCAGAGGATTGCAGCGCTGTTGCATGAAGCAGAGTGCACGAATGTGGCCGGCCAGCAAGGCCACACCCTCGAAGCTCGGGTGTAAGCCGTCCGCAGCGAGTACTCGGCAGGCTGGAAGGTGCTCAAAGCCATGATCGACGAAGCGGACAAAGCGTGAGTGGCGGCAAAATTCGCGGAGAAGTGAGTTGAAACGGCGTGCCTTTTCGTTGCAGCAGCGAGCGAAGCGAGAGATGCGGTAGTCGCGGCGGCGGTTAGCGGAGCGGGGAAGAATGAGACTGGCGTTAATAGTGGAAATGTTCGGTCGAGATTCTAGAATGAGGTCAGTCAGTGAGCGGTAGTCAGAGAAGGCATGTTCAGCGGAAGTAGAGGTGAGATAATTAGTACAAACATGCAGAAAAACTGCAGTGGCAGAGGCAGGGATAAAGTCTATCAGTAAGCGTGCGTCAGCAATGCATGCGCCAGGCTGAGAAACAAAAGCGGGGGTTCCAGGGCAGAGGGGATCGAAGTGATGATACAAATACTTGGTCTGGGAGTCCCCGATCACAACTGTTGTGGTTTCGGTCTGCGGAAATTTCCAGATGATGCTCTTTGCTGTCGTCCTGTCAGCGCTCATGGTAGAAACAAATCTAGAGAAAGATAAACTCACAAAGCGCGCAGAAATAGTATAAGTAAAGAGTCGGATACACAGCAAGAACAATAACAAACAATGTTTACTTACGTAGCGGCAACGGGACTTGCCTTCATCATAGTAAAGTTACATGATTTTGCTGTCGCAAACATTTTGAACACATTTCCTATATAGGTTTGCATAAAACTGTGAGAAAGAGCGGAAAATGTTTCGGAAATGGGGAGTGTGCATACAGTCAGGCTACGCCTATGTTACAACATCAACAAACAAACAAGAAAAAAAAAATAATTAAATAAAAAGGGGGGGGGGAGCGAGAGAGAGAAAAAGGGGTCGTGTTACAATGCAGCGTTCAAGGTTGCACCATGACGGGTCAACGTATGCCGCGCGGGCTGCAAGTACAGACAATGGGGGAAACTGGACAACCGCAGTTTGAAAAGAAAGGGAAGAGTATACACTGAGGTATTCAGTGACTGCTGAGACTGGTTCGGGGAAAAGCGAAGATGGGTGTGCCCCCCGCGGGTCAAGAGAATAGATAGGGGGCACAAAAGAGCATTTCACAGAAGCTAGCAATTGAACAGGAAATAGGTAGGGTCACAAAAGGTTAAACATGAATAGATCACAAAGAGATCACAAACATGAATAGATCACAAACATTTTGAACACATTTCTTATATAGGTTTGCATAAAACTGTGAGAAAGAACGGAAAATGTTTCGGAAATGGGGAGTGTGCGTACAGTCAGGCTACGCCTATGTTACAACATCAACAAACAAACAAGAAAAATAAAAGGGGGGAACGGGAGAGAGAAAAAGGGGTCGTGTTAACAATGCAGCGTTCAAGGTTGCACCATGACGGGTCAACGTATGCCGCGCGGGCTGCAAGTTCAGACAATGGGGGAAACTGGACAACCGCGGTTTGATTTGAAAATAAAGGGAAGAGTATACACTGAGGTATTCAGTGACTGCTGAGACTGGTTCGGGGGGAAGCGAAGATGGGTGTGCCCCCCGCGGATGAAGAGAATAGATAGGGGGCACAAAAGAGCATTTCACAGAAGCTAGCAATTGAACAGGAAATAGGTAGGTTCACAAAAGGTTAAACATGAATAGATCACAGAGAGTTAAACATTCTTAAGTGATGGTGGGAACGAGGCCTCCCTCCCCAGGACAAATGGCATTGTTGAGCCGCATTAGGCTAATAAAGCTGCTGTATTAGGAGAGCTTCTGCGAATTCTGATGGCAAACTCGAGGTTAGGAATAATGAACATAGTTATAAAAATTATGAAGCCGCTAATTTTAATCGAGGGATAAGCACGTTAGTTTTCCGTAACTTTCATTATTTCCAAGCGTGGCTGACCCAAACTTATAAATGAGATAATATTCCCGAACCTCGCGGTCGTGGTGCGTTTTGAAGGCGGATTCTAAAATCGTTGCTTTAAGATGTTCAAATGTATGCCCGGGACTGTTCACATGTCTTGACAGGGGCAAATAAGGGCAGCTTTTTTCATGAGAGCGGTGATTACTGAACCGTATTCGGAAGGGCGTTTCAGTTTGGCCGATATATTGTTGCTTACAAACAGTGCACTCTAGAAGATATACGACATTAGCGGAGTCACAGTTAAAGTTACCTTTTATATTTACGTAGTAGTCTGAAGCCGTGCTGGTGGCGCGCTGTGTAGTAGTCATGTGTGGGCATACTTTACATCGGGGTTTATTGCAGGGCATGCAGCCAGTAGTTGCCGGTCGGTTGATACGAGAGTTAGTAAGAAAGTCACCTAAATTCTTATTACGCCGGTAGACAACGCGTGGTGGTTCGGGGAATATGCTTTTTAAGCGGTCACTTTGCATTAGGATATTATGATGTTTTTTGAGCACGGTTGACACTCTTGGAGCGGAGGATGAGTGGGTTAAAACTAAGTTAGTTTGCGGGTTCCCGTTGGGGGCTTTTTTCTTACAGATTTCGTTACGGTCTAATTGGTTGGCTCGCACAAGCGTCGTCGATAACTTTTTCCGGGTATTTTTTATTCAGGAGGGCGGTCTTGAGTTCTCGACAGTTTCCAAACCTTCTGGCGGTTTCCTCTTTCTTACAACTTGGTAAAGAGTAGCCCCGGTATGAATTGTTTTGCGCCAGATCATTGAACGCCTGAGGAACGCCCTTTCGGACCCATCAGTACGAGTTTTCCAACTCAAGGACAGTGTGCTGCTCTATGGTAAGAATTGACGCACCTTCGTTTGGACGTCCTGGAGGAACTGCACAACCATCCAACTGCTGCTCATTTAGGAGTTTCAACAACATACGGCCGTGTCCGATAGTGTTTCTTCTGTCCAGTGTATAACCGCCGTATTCGCCGTTACGTCGCAGCATGCGACAAGAGCCAACGTCAGAAAACACCAACGACGCGGCCCGCCGGCCCTCTCCAGCCACTGGACATACCGGTCGAACCATTTTTCCGCGGTGGTTTAGACCTGCTTGTCCCTTTCCCCAGTCTGCGGCCGGAAATAACGGTGGATTGCAGTGGCCACTGATGACGCGTTCCGTTACGCAATAACACGGGCCCTTTAACCAGCTGCGCTACTGATGTCGAACATTTTCTCCTTTACTAGGTGATCCTTCATCATGGTGCTCCTCGTCAGCTATTGACTGACTGCGGACGCAACTTCCTTTCGCGAGTAGTAGACGACATCCTGCACTCCGGCGCAGCCACGCAACAATTTACGACTTCCTACCAACCGCAGACCAACAGTCTTACGGAGCGACTTAACAGAATCCTAACGGATATGCTTTCCATGTACGTTTCAGATGACCATTGCGACTGGGAAATACATGGCTTTACCGGTTATTACATTCGCATACAACTCGTCCCGTCATAATACAGCCGGATTCTCGCTTTTTTACCTTCTATTCGGTCGAGAGCCAGTCTTGCCCCTAGACAGCTTAATTGAACACAGCACGCCGCCTCCTGGTTATGCCCAAGATGCCATTGCCCTGGCTGGCTTTGCCCGCCACATAGCACGCACCAGGCTTACGTCATACAAGGATTCTCAAAAGTCCAGTTTCGATCGACGCCACAGCACCCGCCACTTTTAATCATGTTCTCTCGGGCTGCTCTGGTGTCCTGCGCCCCAAGTAGAGCATTCTGAGAAACTGCTCGCCCGTTACTACGGCCCCTACCGTGTCCAGCGCCATGTGACTGCTGTAAACTATGAAACCACCCCTTTCGTTCCGGCTGACTCATCGTGCCCTCTGAAGAGTGACATCGTCCATGTCGTCCGTCTAAAGCCCTACCGTCCACAGCCTACAGTTTTGCCCTGAGCAGCACCGAGACGGTGCTTTTATGGGAGGGGGGTTCTGTTTAGAGACAGCACCATCAAGTCGGGATCATCATCAAGGAGGGAAGAGGAAAAAGACAATGAGAGGGGCGCGCGTGGAGTTTGGCCCCTTGTTTGGACGGCGCTTAATCAGTCTTTCTATGCCTTCTGTACATACCGGACTACAGAGTGTATATATATATATATATATATATATATATATATATATATATATATATATATATAGGAAAGCAAGTTCTCTTTGCTGAAACGTAGGCCACAATCGTGCTTTCACCTTGTTCGAAGTTTTTCTTCTCTTGTGTTCTCTACCATCTTCAAAGTTCTACTACTCCCTCTATTTAAATATATATATATATATATATATATATATATATATATATATATATATATACGTATATACAAGCATAGCGAGGGCCTCTGTTCAGGCAGTCTTGGTTCCAAGGGCTTGGTTCCAACAAACCCTTTAGTTCACCCTTTTCCAAAGGTAACTTAAGAGGATCCAACGCTGGTTGACCACTTTCGACATGTCGTCGAAGCTCGAGGCACAGCCCGGGGGTTAAAAAGAAAGTCCCCTTCACTCCGAGTAGTCCGAGTGGCGGTGGATACCACCCCCAAGTGCAGAAAACAAAAATACCTTATCATAAATACAAAAGAAAGTGGTGGGGAAACAGCTCCGCTGGTAGCGTAGTGGTTATCGCACCAGAGCGGTATTCTGGAAGTCGTGGGTTCGGATCCCACCCGGCGGGCATTTTTTCACCACTTTCTTTTTTTACTCAAAAACTTCTTCATATGTTTCAATGACCTACCGCAATCCCCCCTTTCCTTTAACGCTTATTCTGTCATAATACACCGAGCCAGGTTTTCTGAATAGCTACACACACACGCAAACAACACACACACACACACACACACACACACACACACACACACACACACACACACACACACACACACACACACACACACACACACACACATATATATATATATATATATATTTTTTTTTTTTTTCTAGACTTATATTTTCGCTCATTTATCAATGAATCAAAGAAACGTGACAAGCACACGTCATTCGGCCCTATTAAATATTTCGAAAACAGCTGAATAGCACTAGCAATGACGACTGCAACCTTGATATGTATCTTTACCGAGTCCCTCGTCCCGTATCTCTCTGTTCTGCTACATGCATTACGAGGCACTGGCTCCAGCAGTTCGGAAATGCCAATTGCTAACCCCGACCTCCGACCATGTTCTACGTGGCGGCCGCTGGGTAAGAAGACGTTCTACGTCTCCCGCGGTAATCGAGGGGCGGTGCTAATTGACCGGCCTCAGAGCTCTTGTAAATATAAACCCCCGCTTTAAAGTCGACAGAGAAGCCGCTGTGGGGATAGCGTAATGGCGAACGCACCGCACCGGTTATGCGGAGATATGGGTTCGAGTCCCGCTCCCGGAAAAACGGCGGATTTTTTCTCGACTTATATTTTCGCTTATTTATCAATGAATCAAAGAAACGTGACAAGCACACGTCATTCGGCACTATTAAATATTTCGAAAAAAGCCGAATAGCACTGGCAATGACGACTGCAACCTTGATATGTATATATATATATATATATATATATATATATATATATATATATATATATATATATATATATATATATATATATATAAGATATAGGTCAGAATTGGAAACAAAGGTTTCCTCTTTATAGCAGCGATTTCATTTAAACCGTGTTGTTTAAAACTGCGCGGCAACATCACATAACTCTACCTGTTGTAGGCACGTTCCATTTTCGCTACATCAGTCAACCTTCTTTGTTATTGTTTTTGCCCTGTGTCCGACTGTTTACTTATACTATATGTATCTATATAAGCTATACTGCTTGCAAAGGTTTAACAAAAAAGTTGCGCAACGCAACACCCCAGCAATTGTCTGTTCTGCTCATTATAAGTTCAATGGAGTGTTATGCAACGCCTTGTTCTACACAGTTAAGCGAGCTGTAAATAATAAAGCGCACCTTCTAGCTGCAGCAGATCGAGGCGTGGTACAACCTTCGGAAGCTATGCCGCGCCAACCACCTAAAATGGCGATATCGGAGAAAAACATCTCGAGTGATATAATAGAGCCCAAATCCATAGGGTCTGTCGACTAGTTCCATGGAAGCTGCAGTGTAAGATACCCCCTCAATATAACTGGACCGTACACAAAATTCCTTCTCGCCGTAGTAGGAATTCTGTCGTAGCAAACGGCGTCGGCCACCAGATGACTACACACGTAATGAACAGTACTTTTAAATTAATGAAAACGCTCTGAAAAGTTATCCTGCAGGTAAACGATGGGTTGGGCTAAAAGGATGACTGTGAAGGCTACCATAAAAATTAAACCAAGGCGCATCATCGGCAACCACGAGTGTCTTGAATTCTAAAAGGCCGTTCAAATTATTTTTCTGTCGTTTCTACAAGTTCTGTAGTCATTCATACACACTCAGCCCATTTGTGGGCGCGCTGTAACGACAAAAGCCACTGCCGAACATGGCATTGACTTTGTGAATGTGTAGCGTGGTAGCCACATAATTTGTCCTGATGCTATGTCTCCTAGGAGAGACAAGGGTTTGAAACCACACTAAAACTAAATTCCTATGCCACCGCAAACCAATGGGCCATAGTCGCCGTGGTGGCTCAGTGGCTAAAGCCTTGCGCTGCTGAGCTAGAGGTCGCGGCTTGGATTCCCGACCATGGCGGCCGCTTCTCTGGTGGAGGCGAAAAGCAAAAACGCACGTGTGCAGGAGATTTCGCCGCACGATAACATCCCCAGATGGTCAAAATGTATCCGGAGCCCTCTCAAACGGCGGGCCTCATCGCCTGCGTTGCGTCAGCAGTTTAAGCGCAACAACCAATGACTACTCGCTTGATTGTTTGGCCCAAACAGGAGTTCATTTTGTGCGATCCTACAGGAGCGCCGAAGGCGACATTATATAGCACAGGACCCTTTTAAATATATCGTGAATACGCAGTACAAGAGAGATGACAACTTCAATACGCAAAACGGTATCGTCAATGCACAAAAACCCTCTTGACACTCTGAACGCGACAACTTCAATACGTAAAACGGTATCGTCAATGCACGAAAACCCTCTTGACACTCTGAACCGGGTCGAGATCTGAGAAACGCCCGATGTCTGCACTCACTCAACCATTTTCAAAACGAACGTTCAATGTGGCATTTTGGAGCAGAGTGCCTTCCTTCGCCACATTGAATGCTACTACTTGCTTTGGTTGCGTTTGCGCCGACCAAAACTGGGACTACACTGAAACCACGTAGCAAAATTAACTAAGTGAATGAAGTGATCACCGAGCAAAACCGACCGCATCGCGACGGGAGGTGGCCACCACCTGGAATTTAAAAACAAGTGGTGCGGTCATCTACTTTATCCTACTTAGAGGTGTTCATTTGTTAAGCTCAAAATAAGCGTGCGTTGCCTGCGCATGTCGCAAAAGCCTTTTTTTCTCAACGCAAGTGGCGCCAAGTGCGCACGTTAAATAAATTTACATCAACCCCAATCCGTGCGATGACGCGGATTTTGCTCTGGGTGTATCGGATGCTCCACTATCCCTACTTTGTATCCGGGGCAGCTGGGAACGCGGGAGAACCGCACATTTTGATTCGTGGAGTAGCGCCCCTGGTCTTGCCGGAACTCAGGGTTCGGAATGCTTAGAATTGTTTATGTCGCAGTTTAAATAATCGCAAACCATCTTTGGTTTGCCACAGACATATCTTGGTCAAAGAACATCCTGCCGCACGTGATGATGTGGTCCAACGTTTGATTAGATGGAATGTCTGTAAACCGGAATTCCATCCCAAAGATTACAGCTGACGAGATTCAATGAGCTCGTTGCTGCTAACCAGCAAACGGTGTCTTCCAAGACATAGCATGTTGCCCTTTCAGTGTTTTCATTGCGATGACTTTTCTCCTTGGGCGTTCGATTTCCCACACCATGTCAGCGCAATTGGCAGCAATCGTGGCAGTACAACACGAGTGGCATACCTTGATACCACAAGATGCCTCTCATTTCTAATTTGAAGAACAAGATGCCGCTCATTTCTCGTCACTCGTGACGAAGCTCACTTTCCAATACCTGTTAACCTTGCCGCTGAAACTTTCTCCTGCAGTTCCTCTATTCAAGCTCACGTGTTTTCCTGATTTCCATCCCCGCCTTCTTTCCCCTGCCACAGCCATACGGCTACAACGTTTCTCATTTTGTAAAGTCAAATGGTTGCTCCCGGTAGCTTTTATTTTTGCTTTTCAACCCTCTTCTCCTCGGCTACCACAATACATGTAATAACTCCTCCAGTGAACTAAAACAAGCTAGTTGGTGCATGATGCGACTTAGAAAAAACAGCGCCAGAAATGACACGACAGAGAGTAAAGACAAACACTACGCTGAACTGCCAACCGAGTTTTACTTAGAAAAACCAGGGATATGCACTACAATCATAGACAAAGAAGCGAGCAGAGACTCTATTACACAAACACACAAGATGGAAGTTGAATGTGGAAATGAAAGCAGCCACGTGCAATGCGTCGATCATGATCTTTGGTATTTTATCTCCCTCTCGTACAATTCGATACAGGGTATGCTCACGCACATATCTCCCATTGTGTGGATAACGAATGTCTCGTGTATCTCTGGTGCGCTGTTCGCCATAAGGTTTCATGATGACGGTGCTATCGATTGCTGGTGGGGATAGCTGGCACTGCTGGCACTTCGCACAGTGTGCAGCTAGCTTGCTGCCAGTGCCTGTTCGCAAAGTGTTGGCGTGCTCCCTGAGCCGATCGCTAATGCGGCGGCCAGTTTTCCCTACTTAGATTTTGCAGTCCGGTGGAGCATCAAACGGAGCTGAGACTGTTGTTTCCTGTTTCTAGCCTGACGTCCGCTTGGCCTATCGTCGTCACCTTGCTGCCTATTTTCCTGCTGATCGTCCATCCCTGCCTTCGGACCGGGTTCAAAGTGGGCGGCAAGCAACGGTCTGCACAGCCATGAACACCGGCCTGCAGAAACGAAAGATAGCAGCAGCGTTGGTGCACGAGGCGGTGTGACGTCACGGCCGGGAAGCTACAAAAGCAACTCAAGGAATCGCCGCCTTCGCAGTCCGGTGGAGCATCGAACGGAGCTGAGACTGTTCTTTTCTGTTTCTAGGTAAGAAACGTCTGTGATACTTTCATAGCCCCGATTCTATGCTCCACTGGACTGCACTGTTCCGCCGTTAAATATGCCGTCGAGAAAAGTGTTTGTCTTGTTCCAAAGGTTTCGAAAATGATGCACAGCATCTCGTTTGTAGCTCGTGCAAAAAGTGGTTTTATGTTGGAAAATGTTCAGGTGTTCCCAAAAAGAATCTAAAAACCATGGCTTCAGCCGCTGTTCGTGGTTGGAAATGTGAAAGATGTACAAACGAAGAGTTAGAGGCGTCATCTGAATCCGAAGAAACCGATGAAGAGAACGCTAAGCCAGCTAAAGACAGCGGTGCTTGTGACTTGAGTAAGCAGATATCTGAAATGAGCAAGATGCTAGCAACAGCTTTAAGTAGACGAGAAAGTTTGGAAAAGAAAGTCGATAGGCAATGTACAACAACGGAGGCTATTGAAAAGTCGATGAAACTCTTAGCCTCTAAGTATGACGAACTTCTGGTGAAGAACGCCGAGCATGAAAAGCAAATTGACTCCTTAAACAAGGAATCAACCGAGCTTTCCAGAAAGCTTGCGGAAAAAGACGCGGAAATAACGCAGCTAAAGGCTACAGTCGATAATGTTGAGCAGTATTCTAGGCGAAAGAACGTTGAGATACACGGTGTAGCCCAGCTGCCAGAAGAGGATTTATATCAGGTTCTTGTAGATCTTAGCCGTAAGCTGGAAATAAAGGCACCCGAAAAGCAATCTGTCGAAGCGATACACAGGCTCAAGGCGAAGCAAGATAAGATTCCAGCTATCATTGTTCACTTCAGAGACCGAGACGAACGCGACCTATGGTTATCTAAGAAAAAGACACTCAGGAACGAAAAAATCTTCATCAATGAAAACTTGACAACAGCGCAAAAACAGCTGTTCTGGCAATGCCGTCAAGTTGGCAAGCAAAAAAACTACAAGTTTGTGTGGATGACCAACGGCAAAATTTTCGCACGGAAAATTGAGGGAGCGACTGGAATCAGAATCAACACTGAAAACGATCTTGCAAAACTTGTTTAATGACCTCTTTTGATTCATTTTGCGAATGGGAGGACTGTCTCCAATCAGTGATGGTTGAGGACTCCCTTCAACTAGACGTCGCCGTTTTGCACATTACATCCGAAGCATTACTAAAAACTGGGATCAGTTATGCGCGCATCTGAATGAAAGAAAGATTGCTATCGATGTAATTGTTTTAACTGAAGTGAACATTGATGCGCAACGACAGTTTTCTTTTTCACTTAATGGGTATTCCAGAGCGGTGCTGTGTCGTGAAAATCGAAAAGGTGGAGGAATCTTCGTATTCGTAAAGGAAAATTGGCTGTTAGGTTCCACTGAGCTAAACTTTGAATATGCAGAGGCATTGCTGATTTCGATCAGTAAGAAAAACGTGACGTACACGATATGTGCACTTTAAAGGCCACCTAACATGAATGTTAACTTGTTTTTAGTTGAAATGAAACAAATGCTTAACCGTCAGATGAATGAAAAGAACCTTATAATAATAGGAGACATTAACATTGATGTTATGCAAGAATCAAAAATTGCAGTAATGGACTACCTCAACTTATTATCGGAATTCGGGCTTTCAGTGGTCAACGGTGAATACACAAGGGAAGAATACTTAAGGGACCAAATCACCAGATCATGCATAGATCATATCATAACTCGTAGAGCGGAGCAAAGACATCAGTCTGGAGTGATTAGGCTAAAGTTTACTGACCATTACTTTATAGCAATAGCGATCTATTCTAAGGTAGCGAGTGAAAATGTTGAGCATTTTACAATGAAAAAAATTTTAGACGATAAGAAAGTTAATGCCTACATAAGTGAGACTTATTGGAACACCTTGCTGTCTCTGGATCACGTAAGCTTGTACATTTAGGGTAACTGAAATTTTTCGTGACATCTATGAGCGTTCCAGTAGGTGTGTAAAATTAAAACAAAGACAATTGAACAACCGATGGATCACAACTGAAATAATGGAACGTTGTTATTTGAAAGATAAAGCATGGCAAAGATGCCGGAAAGAACCGCAGGATACGCTAAAGAGGCAGGAGTTTCGGACTTTGCGGAATTTGGTAACAGCCAAAATACGCCTGGCTAAAAGCAAATATCTTTTGTCCCAATTTTCCCAACATAAGAAAAACAGTAAGAAAACGTGGAATATGGCGAACGAATTAATGGGAAGAAATAAACAAGCGAGCGTAGATGACACAATCAGAAAGAACTTTCCGAAAGAAAACACGCGTGAGTGTTGCAATAAATTTAACGACACGTTTATACAAGCCGCTGAGGCATTGATGGAAAAGGGGGGCGACGATGGAACGCGCACGCAAGAGTACAGGCCACTACGCGCGTGCGCTAGCACAGCTTATCTGCCGATGATTACTGAAGCAGAGCTTTGGAACATCATCCGCGGAATGAAACCGTTTAAACCGCCCGGATTTGACAACATTAGACTAAGAGACTTGTTGTGTCACTACAGCAGATTAAAACATGTGCTTCTAAAGATTCTTAATGGAATATTTGAAACGGGAAACGTACCCAAAGAAATGAAAGTTTCCATTGTGAGGCCGATTTACAAACACGGAAAAAAAGGCGAGCTCGGTAACTACAGACCGATTGCAATATTATCAGTGTTGTCTCATGTAGTGGAGAAGCATATAGCGTCTGTAATGCAATCCTTTTGCGAAAAGTACAACTTAAATAACCCTGCACAGTTTGGTTTCACAAAATACAGAAAGAGTATTTTACTCTTAGAAGAATTTTCGGACCTCGTTAACGCCTGTATTGAAAATAACGAAGCCATTTTAGTGTTATTTTTAGACCTATCGAAAGCATTCGATACAGTAAACCATAAATTGATGTTACAAAAACTTAGCTCTTTGGGGTTTCGTGGGCAATTTCTTAAGTTCTTTACGAGTTATTTCTCACAACGATTTCAATGCGTAAAACTCCATGGGGAATACAGCGAACTTAAGGAAATACAATGTGGAGTGCCTCAGGGCAGCACGCTAGGGCCCATACTCTTCAATGTATACGTTATCGATCTTAGCTTACTTCCACTGAAGTCGAACGTGTTCCAGTATGCAGATGACACTGCTCTGGCTCTGAAAATCACTGACTCCTCTTGCGGAACAGACACTTTTCAAAATGACATTCACAAAGTCATGGATTGGTTCAAACAAAATTCAATTTTTGTAAATCTACAGAAAACAAAATTGGTATGCTTCAGGAACCCACATAAAGCTGTTTGTCTCGATAGGCCTGTATATTTGCATACGTCACAGTGCAGCTCTTCTAAATGTCGGCCCCTTGAATTAGAACCCGAAGTAAAATATTTAGGCCTTTTCTTTGACCAACACTTCACGTGGAATAAACATGTGCTGTTTGTATGCAAGAAATTAAGGGGTGTAGCAGCTATGATTCATACCTTAAGAGGGAAGGCCCCATTGAAATTAAGACAAACCATATATAAATCACTGGCGGAAGGAATTTTGAATTATGGAATTACCCTGTATGGTTCCTGCTCAGATCATAAACAACAATGTATAAACCCAGTAATTAACAGAATAGCAAACAGTATTGCCTATGGAACAAAATTACAAGATGCAAAAATAGAGGACAAGTATTCTTATTTAGGTATACTTCAGGTGCACCAGCTTTTTCGGTATGAGGTACTAACTCGATATTACTTCTGCAACCAGTTTAGAGTTCCGGTTAGGAAAAGTAGAACGCTAAGAAAAACAGAAAGGTTCGTGAAGCCGCGAGTGTTCACAAACTATGGGAAAAAAATGCGGAAACATTACGTGCCAGAATTTTTCAATGCTCTCCGATACGATTTGTATAATTTAAAAACACGGAGGAAAATGTTTAAGAAAATTTGCGAATATTGTGTCTCAGGAAACTCATATGGGTGAAGAGTGGAATACATTTGTGCTGTCCACAAGTACGTTTTTACTGTTTATATTGTGTTTCAATGCATAATTCGGCTATGTTATTTTTGACTGAGAAGTATTTGTCATGTTCAAATTTGAGAGTGTGCTTATTCTCTTTTGTGTATGTTTACACCAACTGCCTGGAAAGCCAACAAGCATTCGGTGCTTAGGCAGACCAGAGAAAAAAACTATGTAAAACAAAAGTGAATAAAGCTGAATGAATGAATGAACATGAAAGCTCAATCTTATACTCCACACCTTCTATAGACTCCCTAGAGCGATTGGTATGTTTTTTGCTGCATTGTTTGCTGTTTACCAGCCCGGATTCACATGGCCGCACATACCGCTAAGTTTTCTAGGAGCCGAGGAAACAACGCGCACGCCCGTGCGACCACCCGTCTTCTTAATCCGATTGGGCTCGCTATGAACATACGGTATCACCGCAATTCTTGAAGCCCCTTCTTCCCTTGTGTTGTGCATGGTGGCCGTTGCTTGTGGGTTTGCGAAATCTGTCTCCGCTCGCGCGCTGAGCAGTTCGTGCGGAAAACCTGCATCGGTCAGACTTGCAATCTGGTCCTCAAACCTGTCCTGCACACCATAAGAGAACGACCTCTCTAATTCATTCCACATTACCGAGAGAGCAATGCCACGCATCACTGACCTCGAATGGGCTGATGTGCCCGACGGCGGGCTCTTTGAACCAGGCGCATATTTCCAGGAAACATAATCATGGCAAAAGTAGAACACCCGATCAAGAAACCAAAGGCTGTTTTCCGATGGGAACTGATACGTTAGCGTGAAGTAGCGAAGGGTGTTCTCCAAGGTGGTGACTATGTCACATGACAGCACTCGTGACTCGCCTCGTTTGGGGCGAAATAAGGGAAAAAATTCCCGCGCCTTCCCGCGAGGGGAACACGAGTAAATGCAGAGCATTGGGGTCTCAGTACTGTGTGAAGGCAGTGTTTCTTCCATCGCTTCTTCCGTGATGCTGGAGTAGCAGACACGAGTAAACATGGGCACGAGCGTCAACCAAGGAAGGAAGGAGCAACGCAGTGACTGAAACACGAGCGACCGCTAGCCGCTATATTTGCAGCGCGCGCAGTAGAGGGAGAGCAGTACGGGGGGGAGAGCGCGCATGCGCAAGCAGCGCGCGCCCTTCCACGCTCCACCGCGCTGCTATCACGCACCTGTTACGCCGAGACCGCGACGGAGCGAACGGGCTGACTACGATGCATGCGCGCGCCAGCTGCTGTTGAGAGAGAGGAGAGAAGGAGGAGAGGCGCACATGCTGCGGACGCGAAACTGTTGACACCGTCCGACGCAGGAACAGGCGACGCTAAGAAATGCTCTGCATTTAAAAGTCGTCTACGTATCGAAATATGCCTACAATGTTATTTCCATCCAAGCTGTTCAAGAGGGCGCAGTCATACCGAGCTAGCAGGAGGTCAACTAACACGGGTACTAGGCAAGCCCCGATACACACGCCTGACTTTTGAACGTGGTGCTCGCCAAAAAGCTCCAGCAAAGAGTAAAGCAGGTAAAAGTAATGCAACTCCATAAAGCCACTGGTGGTGATCCCGCAAGCGTTCAGAAAGCGGACGGGGCCAAACTGGTCAGTGACTTCCTGGAGCACATCAAGACTTTTTTCCTGCGATAGCGAGTAGAACAAGTCCCTATTGTCCACGGATAGTGCTGTCACTTCGGCCGGACACAACTGCTCGAGAAAATGGAAACTTCCACGGGAGCCCTAACAAAAAACGGGTCTCCTAAGAAGAAAGCAGAGAGATGCTTCTGAACGTAGGTCCCCACCAACCGTTGCCAAGTGCCTGTTTCGGAGATCATCGCGCGAAAGGGCACCCCTACTTATGAGTCTTCGCAGAGAATAAAATGCTGAGGCAGAGTTGCTTCGTCTTCGCGGCAGATTCCGCTAACCTTGTAAGGCTCATTGCGTCACATTGACTAAAGGCATCTCTCTCAATTTGGCTGGCTTGACGTGGACTCGGAAAAAATTGCTCTCCCCGGTAGCTTGTACCCTCTGCTCGTAGTTGCTGGAGTCGAAGATGGCTAAGCCACCTTCCTTGTCCGAGAGCACCAACTTGCTGCGGCTATCCCGAAGATAACTTTACGGACAGGCACTGGCAGCAATCTAGCCGCACACTCTGCAAAGTGCCAGCAATTCCAGCTACCCGCACCAGCATTGGATAACACCGTCACCTTGAAGCGGTATCGTGAGCAGTCCTAGAGGGAGTTACACGTGGCATTCGTTATCCACGCAATGGGAGATAGGTACGTGAGCACACTCTCTATCACGTTTAGGACAGGGAGATAAAGTACCTAGGATCGTGATCGACGCACGAGAAGTGGCTGCTTTCATTGCCACCGTCAACTTGTGTGTTTGTGTTATCGACTTCCTTTTCTCTTCCTTGTTTTTGATTCCAGTATATATTTCTTTTTCTTCTAAATACAGCTAAAATCTTAGTTCAGCTCAGCGTTTGTCTTTATTCCCTGTCGTATTGCTTTTTTGCATGGTTTTTTCTAAGTTGCAACTCCTCCACTTGCACCGCTTTTCAAGTTTGGAAAAAAAAATCGGAAGCCTTTGGCCTTATTTTTGTCTGCCGCTTCAAAACGTTAAAAATACCAAAACGTGAAGTGAAACTGCTAGCATGAAACTAGACCTATCTTTCGTTCTTTTGGCACTCTCCTATTTTGGATGCAACAGCATCGTTGAGCGCAAACCCCACAGTTGTTCTTCTGACGACACCACCATGATTAATGACACAACGCACACATGCGCATTTAGTGTTTTAAAGTACTATAGTATTTCGTGTGAGTGTAATATAGCAATTGTGCACTTCTCATACTTACTTTCGGATTTATCGAAGTCCCGGCTTAGTACAACTCCACACATATTATTGTCGCCCGCAAACAGAAGTATTTCAGCAAGGGCCTTTTTCTTATCTTTGAGGAAAAATTCCATCAAATAATCAATAGGATGCCTGATTTCATAGTTTTATGTCTCTCTAGTTTCTCAACACCAGGAAAAACATTGACTGTAACTGGTGATCACATTGTAACTCCATTTGTAAAACAGAACTTTTTATATGCTATACACAATTGAAGCAGTTGTATTGAACCTACCGAAAATCTTGGTTCGGAAAATTTTGATTATAAGATTACCTTTGCTAAATATTAGCCGGCTTTTCTTTCTTTACGTAACTTTTTGGGATGTGGAAAATACGTATGTACTTCGTGTAACACCGTATGTTTGCGGTAAATTTGAAAATCATCATCACTTCAACTGATCAACTCAACTCAACTAGGCTCAACTAAACGAAACTGAGCGTAAGTTTCACAGTACAAATATTATCTAAGATTCTACAGGTTTTTCCATTAGAAGTACGAGAAGGGGGCTCAAAAACCTCGCAGAGTTTCCAGCCCCCTTTGGTACAGTTCACTGAAAAACCAATTCCAAACAAGCTGCTAATTCAAATGTTTGAACAATGGAAATACAAGCAACATGTAGAGCACAAGACATGAAAGAACAATATGGGAAAGGTAGTGTAAACTGATTAGAGTACAAAAGAGTAACGTAACACAAAGTACAGCCGGTAAAAGGCTTGTATATAACACAGCTTTCGTACTCTCAGCCCTGTCCTGCCCCGTCGTGGCGGGATTTGAATAAAACTACTGCGGAATTCTGAAGTCTTAGCCCTTCGCTTTTGCCTCCGACATGTTTGGAACGAGTATGTTTTGGCAGTTTTCGTATGTAGCTGGTTGAAGTTGAAATCGCGGTTATAGACAAGCGTTTTACCGACTATACAAGGGGACAATCAGGGTAGAACTATGCCTGAGTTTTAAAGATAGACACAACTAAAAACGTGTGCATTAAACAAGTCTAAGCAACATCGTCAGTTATAGCCATTGAAGCAGATATTCTGATTTAAGAGGTATTATTTTTCTTTTGCTTTAAATGTCTTTCGGCTGCATTTGAAATTATTGTGGTCTCGAACTGGGTTGAGTATGTTCGCAATTTTGCTGTATGTATTTTTGCATACCTAAAAAAGTATATACTGCTATTTTTGCTATGTTTGCCATAGAGATTTTTTATGTGTATAACTTTCCAAAGATTCATTTAATAAATTTCGTCAGCTTTACGCATCCTGTAGGGAACAAATAGGGGACCCGTTCTCAAGTCATCATAGTGCTGGTGAAAATTGGCAGATAGACAGATAACTCTTTTTTGTAAGATGATCAGCCGTTTTAATTTTTTTTGTTCTTCCCAATGCAAAAATTCCGTAGCTAAGACTACAATAGACAACAGTGTTATAAAGGGGTGTTTTCAACAAAATCGGAATTAAACCTCTCAATGTGTAGAGAACGCCAATATTTTTTTTTGAAATTTCATTGATTTAAGTGTTCTGTATAAGGATGAAAGATAATTCTTCGTGAAGCCATACTCCTTTGAACTTCCGTTCTTTGACTGGGGTGGTCATATTGCTCCCATATAAAATAATGATGCTATGAGCTATCTTTTTATTAATTGGTATACAAATCCCCCGCACAGGGCACCTTGAGCAATCTTGGTGACGGTATTGGCGACACCGCGGACCCCGAGCCCCCAACATAAGCTGCGACCCACCATGGTGATGTGTTTTTAAGGTGAAGGGTAGAAACCTCATACGGTGGCCATCGGAGCACAGGTCAAGCTCCGGCGGATGGGCTCGCCGTCTGTTTTCAGGCAGGGAACTCCGGGACCTCTTCAGCTATCAGGGTAAGGTTGACGAAGAAAGCATCCCCGTTCCCTGCTTTCCACTATATCATAAGGCATTTCCCCCCCCCTGCACCCCCCCCGTAAACGTGATCGGCCCCCGAAAAGGGGTTGAATCGAAGTTTTATTCCCACATGTTTCAACAACTGTCTTTTGAACAAACGTGAATACCTATTTTCGTTTTCTTGTGACCGAGTCTGCTGACCCAACAATACCTGTCGCTTCACTGTCGGTGTTCCTGGTCTCAAAATTTCTGCATAGCACATTACGTGAAAAGTATCAAGCTACAAAATTAGTGCCAGTCCATATTTTGCGCTAAACCAAGCACGTTTACTGTAATTTGAGATGGAGCATGCTTCCCAGCCAATTAGCTGAGTGAACCTTTGAAGGATCCAAGCTTTGTTCTTGCAGATAAACTTGGAACTGTCCGTCTCCCTCCCGCGTCGCAATTATCTTACTGTTTGTGTAATGGCGGGTTCAGACTTGCGGCAACTGTCGTAAGAACTTTGAAGAATGACGTCATTTTACGTCTCAGCCAACTGAATTTCGTGATGTGCCATTTTTTTACGTCCATAAATCTCGATACGGCTTTTGCGTCCATAGTCTGAACATAGCCGAACAGACGCACCCAATCCACACTACCACTAAGGAATCCGGACCGGTCCCATTGGGCCGTTTAATGTCCGCGTGTAAACCTTGCACCAGCACAACCGACATGCCATCCATCAGTACGGGTATAAAACCTATAGCTGCTCGTGCACCCCCCCCCTCACTCTCCCTACACTACAAACTTACGCACCCACAAAGCGGCAACCGGTCATATGCGCCGCCTTAGAAGAGACAGACGCCGTCGAAAATATCCTCTGAAAGTCCCCTGAAGATGTGATAATGGCTCACGCCGGCGTGCCAAGCGGGAAAGTTGATGTTCATCCAGAAGGGATTCGCCGCTACTCAACGCGCTGAACTTGAGGCGGTAACGACGGTGCCATAAGCTTTCCGTTTTTTCGGCCATTCGCGGTTGAGTTCAGGCCAACGCTTCACTTCTTGCTCTTCTTCTTCCAAACAAACGGCACACATCCGTCCCAAAACAGTTTAATACCTGGAAGCCATTGAACTCTATTTTCGCGTACAAACATGTTACTTTCAGTTCTCTTTTCCACTCGTATGCATCTTACGGTGTGTGTAAGATGTCTGCGTAACACATAATCCCACACCCAAACAACTGGATTAAGGGGAACAGCCGACTAACCACAATGAGCCATGTAATTTCGACACCTCATTGTCCCACAAGCACAACCGGCAGTTAATTGGTAGCGGAATGAAGCCTAGCTGTACGTGCACGCCCTGCGTTTTCCACTCGCAAACCATGCATGCATAAACTGGCAACCGGTGATCGCGCATACTTAGGCGTGAACGACACCGGAGAAGATGTCGCGCGGTAGGCCTTCCAAGCTAAAAAAGACATATGGGCTTAAGCCGACGTTCCAACTCGGGAACTTTCTCTTCCACCGGGAGGGATTCGCAGCTATAGGCGAGTGAATTTGTGCGTAAACGGCGACGACGGGTTTCGGTCTACCTTATGGGGTAGCCCTTAGGCAGCCGTTAACTGGGCTTTGGGAGAGTGGTGCCGGTTTATGTCCGGGTAACCGAGTGAGCGAACGCCGAAGAGACGAAAGAAAGAACACGGAGAGGAGCGTCTAGCGAAGGGTGAAGTGGAGTACGACGCGTGCGGCTACGGCGTCATCTCTCACTGACTTTCCCTCATACAAGTCTCATGCGTCGCCACCCAGGAGTGCCCTCCCGAAAGTTTCCCCAGACGCCGTCCATTCGCCGCTAATCCAAACGACGTTCGTTTCCGCAGGAGGTTCAAACACGATATGCAATAACATGCTCGTTGCTCCCTTGCGGGGCTAGTCAGAAACACGTGACATTTGTGCGGGCGGTTCAAACACGATTTGGAACATGCTGGCCGCCAGCGGCGGCGTTACACTGCGAGGTATAGCAGCAGATCTAGTAGCGCACGCCACCGTACGTTCGCTTATCACGTGACAATTCATGAAACGCAGCAGAAATGCACCGTTACCAAAAAGGGGGCATCTGGCGCTGCACAAAAATTTTATATTGGCACTGTAGTGATGGTCATTGCATTTATTACGCCCATCCGTGCGTCCGCTTATTTTTTGAAATAATCTAATAACCGCTCCACCACCGTCAGCTGCCTACTGCGCAACTTGCCAAAAGGGCATCAGTGGAGGGAAGGTGAAAAATAGTTGAGAAATAGGTGTCAGCTGTGGTGAGGGGGAGCCCTGGAGTGGCGTCGAGTAAATCGATGACACCGGAATGAAAACCGGGGGGTTCAACATATACTGCTTCTTAGTAAAAGCTTAGTACAGGAGAAATTCTTGTCGAACTCAATATTGAACAACAATCCAGCACACTTCTTCCCGAAACTCGCATACTTGATCTGGACATCAATGTCACGCCTCACCGGGGTCTGAACAGCTCCCAGGATGTGATTTCAGATTCAGATCCTCTTACACTACAGATTCCGACCTTCTTTAAGGGTTAAAAGAGCAGGGCGTCAAACCCATGCGCCGCATCCTGATCCGCAGGGACGATAAGATAACCCCCCCCCCCCAACACATTATCCTGACATTTGACCGATCGGCACTTCCGCAATATATAAATGCAGGCTACATCAGGTGCTCTTTTCGCCCTAACGTACCGAACCCGCACCGCTGCTTCACGTGCCAGGGCTTCGCGCACAGTACAACCTTTTGCCGCGGCAAAACAACCTGTGCGAAATACGTCGTCTTGGACCACCCCACTGACAATTACAATTCGGACAACCTCACTTGTGCAAACTGCAGTGGCCCACATGCGGCCTGCGGGCTATTCTAGGAAGTGCGAGAAATTCCAACTTGAAAAAAAAAATCTACGTGAAAGTGACAGAGATCATCACCTACCCAGAGGCGCGGAAAAGGTTCGCCTCTTGCCCTCTGGTGAATTATTCCGACGCAGCCCGCCGGGGGGCGTTGCAGCGTTTGGTTTCGGCGGGACCTAGTACCGCTAGTAGGACGTAGTCCCGCGCCGCCCCCCACCAGGTTGCCTCGGGTATCCTAACCTGCGTCCGCACCGCTCGCTGAGCAAGCAGTGGCTGTGGTGGCAACCACGTCTGGTGGGAGGGATGCTGCATCCTCCACTTCCGCTCCAGCGTCCCAAACCACATGCGAGGGCACAGAGGAGATGGAGATGGAGGAACCAGCGGCAGCTCCCACCACCACCGCACCGCCTGTGCCATCCGAGGCATTCCTGAAACCCAAGGCGGTTGCGGGCAAGGCAAAGCGCGCCCCAAAGGGTCCGCGGTCCAAGGAACCTGATCACCCAGGAAGTCTGAGGACATCCAAAGACGAAGGGGATGTCGGACCATTCTTGTCTGCGGTGCACCGCAAGGAACGCGTCCCGACGCCAAAGCGTGCCGACAAGCCAAAAAAGACCGGAGTCACAGCCCCGAAAGACGACACATAAGCGTACACACTCCAGTCGCTGTTACACTAAATAATAGGAAGAGAAAACATAATTCAATGAAACTGTAGAGGCCTTCTGAGAAATCTGGACGATATCTACGAGATACTGCACTCCAATCAGGCAAGTGTCATGTGTCTATAAGAAACACAATTAAATTCCAAACAAACAAACTTTTAGAATAGTTACTGGGTATTTAGGAAGGACAGGGATGGTGGTGGTACATCTTCCGGGGGTGTGGCCGTCATTCTTCGGAAATCGTTGGCGTGTCACACCATCCAATTACAGACTGTACTTGAGGCTGCCGCCATTAGAATCATATTCTTCAATAGGCTTGTAACAATATGCTCTATCTACATCCCGCCCGATTTTCAGCTTTTGAGCTCCTATTTCCAAGGCCTTGTTGATCAATTACCCGAACCTTTTATGCTAATTGGCGACCTCAACGCACATAACTCTCTTTGGGGCTCTGCTCGCACAGATTCCCGAGGTCGCCTTACCGAAAAATATCTAACATCTTCCGGTGCAAGCCTATTCAATAAAAACACGCCTACATAGCATAATATAGGACACAACACTTAATCACACCTCGACTTGCCTATTGGCTCTGCATTACTCTTTCCATCTCTTGAATGGGATGTTGGTAGTAACCCATATGGTAGTGACGACTTCCCAACCAAATAAACATACATAGCTGAATGCCCCAACAGTTCACCTTCCCATTACAGGTTCAATGAAGGTAGAGCGAAATGGAGTACATTTACAGAAACACCCAAACTACACCACACATCCATAACACACCTACACATTGAAGAATCTGCCCAACTACTCAAGGCGCAAATGCTCCACGCCGCAGAAAAGTTCATTCCCCAGGCCTTCAGTGCTGCGGACTACTCAAGAAGGCCATTGTGGAACGAGCACTTCAGGCAGGAGCGACAGGCCCAAAGCTAGGCGTGGTGTCCTACGCTGGTACCCCACGTCGAATAACTTCATTTCTTCTGAAAGGGCAAAAGCCTTGGGAAAGCACGTGTGCCGTGAGGCAAAACGGGATAATTGGCGCTTCTTCATCACATTCATAAGTTCATACACAGACACACGCAAGGTATGAACACGAATACGTAAACCTAAAGAACAGCATACACATTGCCTTCCCTGTGTCAGCACGACAGGGGACACATTTGAAGATCAGGCTAACAGTTGCGCAACACTTTCAACACGTGTTGAGCTCTGCACATTACACAAACACTTTCCTGAAACATAAAGCCTCTTGTAAAAAAAGGGCCCATCTCCCCGCGAGGGGGACTCGAGTAAATGCGTCGCATAGGGGGTGGGTGTATTGCGTTAACGTTTAGTGTTTGGGAAGTTGGTGGTAGTGAATGCGTTGTATCAGCAGCTTCTTGACGTAGTTTGAATGAGTCAAGGATATAAGGCGCGTTCGTAGCCCTCCATTCTGTGTGGGCTTTGTGGCGCGGTTAGTACAGCACCATGTACCTTGCGTTCCGCCCACAGGGTCGTGGGATGGAAACCAGGCGCCGGTAAGTATTATTTTTTTATATAGTGTAGGGGGAGGGTGGGGACAACTACGGACCACTGTGACATCGTGAGTTAAAGAAATTCGCTGCCTTTAAAAAGTCCTTACACAACAACGTCAAATCACTGAATTCTCACAACTCCCTGTTTTCACTACATGAGCTGAGGGTCGCTCTTAGCACGCGTAAACCCTTAGCTCCAGGGCCAGGCAACCTCATATATACAATCATACAGCACTTACACACAGACACTCGTAACACTCCTTCACATTTACAACAAGATATGGCTTTCGGGGCACATTCCAAACTATTGGAGGGAGGATATAGTAGTAGCTTTCTTGAGAGGGGAAGGACCCTTCCTCTTCCGCTAGCTATCGACCCATTGCCCTGACCAGCTGCCTGTGCAAGCTTCATGAGATGATAAACCGGAGGCTCGTGTACTACCTGGAGTACAATGGTCTTCTCGAGAGCTGCCAGGCAGGCTTCAGGTTGGGGCGATCTACCAACGATCAACTTGTTGCTCTTGAATCAAATATCAAGGATGCCTTCGTGCGTAAACAATTTTGTGTTACAGTGTTTTTTGATCTTGAAAAGGCTTATGACATAGCCTGGCGATGGGGCATCCTTAGGGACCTCAAGTCGTTTGGAGTGTCAGGCAACACGTTAAACACCATTTCTTGTTACATATCCACGAGGACATTTCGTGTCAAGGTTGGGTCCTTCCTATCCGGGGTACATGTGCAGGAAAATAGTGTGCGCAAGCCGGAGTTTTAAGCTGCAAATTGTTTATAGTAAAGATGAACTTCCTCCGAAAGGCACTGCCGCCATCCATTTCCTGTTCCGTCTATGTAGACGATGTACACATATCTTTTAAATCCTGCAACCAGTCAATTTTAGAACGCCAAGTTCAGCATGGCAACTTCAGATTGTATCATGCAATTTGTTTTTTATAAAACTTGATAAAAACAAGGTTCCGAGAATTGCTGTTCTGCAGCAATTCTTGTCCCTGCAGGATAAATACAAATGTGCCGAATTTTATAGCGATGCCTTAAAAACTTCGACAACTGTGTCGTGCGGCGCTCATGGTCCTAATTTTATTTCTTGCAAAAGCATGAGTGTACACACCACTATCTTCTCCGCAGAAGCATATGGCATTTCACTCATCGTTCAGCACATTCTTTAGGAAGAAATTCCAAAGTCCGTCATCGTCAAATTTCTAAGTCTTGTGCGTGCATTGTCTTCACACAGACCCAGAAAAAACCACATTGTCAATCTTGCCTTTAGTGCCATAATATCTCTTTATGCTAATCATTTTGAAGTAATCCTGTGCTGGGTTCGAGGCCATGCTGGACACGCGAGGTATGAGACTGCGGATCAACTGGTCGCCGCTGCTGCACTTGCAAACACAGTGGACATAACAACAATACCCTACACTCACCTCAAGCCTAACAAAAGACAACACCTCCAAAAACATGGCAAGCGAACTACAGTAAACAGACAGAAAAAAGTTACACGTAATAAAACCACACTTAGGGCGATACAAAAACGACTCACAAAACACATTCATCGAAGTTGCCCTAGCTAGATTACGGATAGGCCACACACACGCGAAACACTCTTATCTGCTCAGTGGATCTCAAAGACCCTTGTGTAGCAGGTGTGGGGAGGCCCTATACATAATTCACATTGTCATTACATGCAAAACACTCCACAGAACAAGACGCAAACTTTTCCAACAACTATACAGACAACACATCTCACTACACCCAGCACTTTTTTTAGCGGATGATCCCATAATTTCTCGGCCACGCACTTTTAGGTTTTTAGTGAAATCAAATTTTTATCCTTATTTTATATCACGCGTAGTTTTTGCACCCAATTTGATGCCATGTAGTCAAGAGTTCGACGAACGTTCGTCTGGCCAGGTATCATCATATGGACGAAGATGCAGTCACTGACCGTGAAAACACAGGTACGTTTGGGAACCCGTACGGGTTTCGAAACGTATCGGTTTTCACCTTGACTTGGTCAGCGACCACATCTTCCTCCTCATCAATTTCATGCCATGCTCTATCACACCCTGGCCTTTTACACCAACCAGCCTTATTGTCTTATACTGATTTTACGGATTTAATGTTTGCCTTTGTTGAGCATCTTTAGAGTTTACATCTACATCCGTCATACTTAACCATTGTTTTGGTGCTCTATGCCCTAGTTGGCCTTGCGCCATAAACATCGAGCCATTATAATCTGGTCTAAAAATGATACCGGTAGTCTTAGAGGGGTTTAAATGTAAAGATTTTTCTTGCAGCCACTTTGAAAACATTTCTTAATATCTAGTGACTTATTACTAGAGTTCTGTTAAACTGCTACCAGAGAAAAATATGTCTGTGTCATCTTCGCACATCGCTATCTGGGGTATCAGTGTATGTTTTGTATATCATTCACATGTATAATAATAACAATGGTCCCAACTTTGATCGTTGCGGACACGCTGTTCTATTTCCAAACACTCCGATGAAGCACATATAAATTTCACATATTTCTCCCTGTAACAGAAATATTTCCTTAATAGGCGAGCTGCGACTTTGCGTATTCGTAATTTGTTAAGTTTTCTTATCAATATTTCATTATTTAAAGAATAAAACGCTCTTTGTTCTCCCAAGAATAACACCATTGTAATTTTTTTCCCTCCATATTTTTATTACACTGTTATAAATACACAGTAGAGCCTGCTGTATTCGCTTTTTTTTTGTTAAAGCCTTACTGAAACAGAAAAATGACCTTGTGCATGTTGAAAAAGTTTCTAGTTTATTTGTATACTATGTATTACACCTTAAATTATTCTTGAAGAGGCACTGAACACAGAGATTGTCCTGTAATTTGACAACTGATCATGGCCACCACCTTTGTGCATAGGCCTAACTGGTGCTACTTTCAATTTTTGAGAAAAATTTCATTAGATAATTGAAATTATTAACATAAGCTCAAACTTCATTATTTTCAGGGGTGATGTGCTTAACAGGAACTAGTGCAATAGTACCACTGCCAGTAGCGACGTTGTTTTAAAGTATACGAATTAAAGACATAGTTTGGAAGTTGTGACGGTTCCCATATCTTACACTTTTATCTTCATCGGCCTGCGAAGTATGAGCCCGTGCTTTGATGAAATGCCTATTATTTGTGGATGCCAATTCGGCTGATTCTCCCCGTATACCATTCAAGCGAGCAACATGCGACTGCGTGCTCTTCTTGCGGCCTGCTATCACATTCTCTGTTTCCAATATCTTTTTTTAATTGTTACGTATATCGTTGAAGAGGCGTTCATAGTATTTGAGCTTGGCGCTTTTGAGGTCGCGCTGCTGTTTGTTTCGATATTTTTATAATTGTAATTGCCGGTTATGGTCCCGGATTAGCACAAAAAGTGGTACTTAAGTTTTTAACTTTCTTCAGTTTAAGGAGTTGTGTAATCTATCCAGGGTTTTCGATCCTTTCGGCACTGTCTTCGTTGTCACGCCGGCTGAAACGCTAAGTGGTAGCTCGCTAGTATGTACCTGAAAAACACGCCACAATTTTTGTTTCTATTATTTTGAGCGAAAACGTCCTTTCAGGCGAAAATTCCGACAAGGCCTCTAAACTGCTCCAGTCGACCAATTGGGTATTCTACGTCGAAAAGTTCATTCACAACTATTGCCGCTGGCAATAACTTCCTGCTTGCAAAACAAAACAATGGTAAATATTCTAAGATCAACGGAAAGCACGCCAGATTGAACCTCATCGATATTCATATCAGAAAGACAGATATCTACCAGGTTAGCACTACCAGAAAATACTTTAGTCGGCAGTTCTTCAAGATTTGTGCACGCATGGCAAGGCACTACGTTTTATTTATTTCCAGAGACCATTTATCTGCTAAACTCACGTCTATATTGATATCTCGTATAATAATACAGCAGTTGGTATTACTTCTAGCAAAATTAGCGAGTAGTTCAAGAAAAATACTAAAGTTCTATAGATGGAGTTCTATAGATCACTGACGCTGTGGTCTTTCCCAAATGAATTGTTAACCACCCAACGTCGTTATTACGACTATAAAAGTGGTCGATGACCGTATAGGCTTTCAGTTCTTTAATGTAAATTCCAACTACAGCCCCCCCCCCCCCCCCCATCCTGGCCGGTCTGAAAGAATGTTTCGATCGTTATGGGTTAAAGAATGCAATCGCCTTATTTTTAGTCAACCATGTTTTAAAAAATACCATATGAAGTTCATGCCTAATTTTTCAAAGAATATAAATAAGACATCTACCTAGTTTCTCATGCTCCTGCCATTTATATGCATCAAAGCTAGTTGACGACAACCGGGAAACGCTTTGGAAAAACTGTCAAAGTCATAATAAGATTTAGCGCTTTTCATAGGTGTCGTACCGAGAGATAATTTTTCATGCTGCCTCTAATAACGAATTCGGTACTTTCACGAACCGAGCCCCAATTGCCACGTTCCGGTCACATTTGGCGTTTTGTGCTTATTTTGCTCTGTCCTTTTTCCTCGTTCAAAGTTCGAAGCTGTAGTGACTGCAGCAATAGCACGTACATTTGTGCGCAGATGGAAGCTCCTGTATGGCAGTTTCAAAATTCCCTACCATAAGCCTACTCACGCGTTGACACAAAGATGCGGTCAGCCTCCTCCGCGATTCGCCGGAGGTTAGTGGGGTAGTCGCGTGAGGAGAAAGCATGGCCGGCGTGAATCTCCTCTACGCTGTCGTAGTTGTGCTTCTTGCACACCCAGCCGGAGGGAGGCCTGGAGCAGCTTTCGTAGTGGTAGTCGGCGGATCACCTGGACCCTCTTGAATCTAATCAACAGCATTGTTTCTCCAGGTGGCCGTAGACTGAATAATGGCTGCCGCGTGGGAGGAATGCGTTATCAAAAAAATGACACCCTGTCCAAGAATAGTTGAAATAAGTTTTACCCAGCGCTGCATTATACGCTTTTTTATTGATTTGCAGGATTATTGTCTTCCAATATTTTCTTTCCCACGATGCCTTTACCTTGAGATCCTCCTCCGAGCAGTCGAGATGGTTTTGCTTCATGAGACGCACTGGGATGGAGTGTGTCTCGATGTCCACTTCTACGTCGACTATTTTGATTGCTGAGAACGTTGGCTTCGGCAATTTTGTGGTGAACGTTTTTCAAGCTGTCATGTGTCTTGATAATTTTGTTATGTCTGTATGTTCCTGTTTTAAAAGTGGAAGAGATGACTACCCCTTCTCTTGACAGCCTGATATTAACTTCATTAAGGCCTTTACCAGCGGTGTCATTGGGCTTGATTTCTTTAATTACTTTCACGGGAGGAATGTTTCACTGCTCTACAAGTGCAGTTTTTGTTTTCTGCCTTGTTGCAGGTTTGTCTGCCTCAAAGTTGTTGAACTGTTTCTTGGGCCATATGGGAGCGCCTGTGATTATGATATACGCCTTCCTGAGACCCTTGATTCCCCTTGTGAAACTTTCAGTTCTTAGTTTGCTTGAAGCGCAAACGTCTTTACTCCGGAGTACTCTGCTAGTAGAAAGTCCTAGACTTTGCAGAGTTCGTGTTCTTGGTACTTATTTTAAATAGACATCAAGTGTCTAAGAATCTTCCATCGTTCTTCGCCAGCTTGCCCAGAAGCGAATCATTCTCGCCTAGATAACTTGCATGGGCTTGTTGTAGGTTGGGAAAACCTCCTCACAGTCTTCAGCGGTTTTACTCATTGTCGACTGTTGGCCTGGGAAGCCGCATTCTGATTCGGCGGCCTAGGTTGAGCTTACGTTTGTGAAGGGAAATATTCTTTCTTATTTGTATCGCTGTACTGGTCCGAGGTTTTCTGCTTTGTCTCGGAAAGAAGCATTTCTTTATTAACCACATCAGTGTACGAGGCCGGAAGTGACAGTTCTGCGCTCAATGTGCCTTTGCTTTTATGTGTGTGAATTTTTTCCCTACGGGATACGTGGTTTCCCTGCATTTTTTTAGTTCGTGCCATCATTCATCAGGCTTGCTCGGCTCAGTACTGATCGTTCGCGAGTTGCGAGGTTACAGCCAAATATGGCGGTTTCTTTTTGCTAGAAACGTTGGCTTTTACACAGATTTGGCTGCTGTGTATGTTTCCGGGAATAAATTACGTTTTCAAACGTTTTTGGCAAAATATGCTAAATTTGGCGCATTAGGATTTTTTTTTTTGGTCTGTAACTACTGGGCTGATGTCCTGATGAAATACAGGGGCGAAGTTCTACAGGGGCCAAGTTCTAACGTGGTTTGCACGGTCCTCTTCGTTCGATTTGCAATTACTACGAAGGGGTCTAGAACAGCAGTTGCTTAGGTATTAGGTGGAACTTTTTCGAGCTATATGAATAGATTTTGAGGTGTAGTCACATACATTCCGTCCACTGTTTTGAATACCCACTGAATCACTTGGCGTTGAGAGACAGGGGTACATTAGTAGGTTTCCTCGAGGTGACGAAAAGTGTGTCGCTTTGAGCGGGAGAGTTTGCTCACGGGAGCTACATGGAGTGACAGCGGTCCTAGGGGAACTAAAGAATTTCACGGCTCGTGGTCACACAGGCTGTTAAGGCATTTTCGGTGACGCAAACTTAGGCAAATGGTTTCCGAGTAGAGTCCGTTTTGGTTTGATTGGTGGTTTTGTTTGTGGTTGTAGCCGATGATATTGACCTGGAGTGTCCTCCAGGTGTTATTAAAAGTAGTGTGCGGTCAATTGTAGAGCAAACACTAGAAAACAGCAAAAGTAAACTTTTTCTGGACGAACGTGAACGAGCACGGACAAGCACGGGCCACTGGCTTCGGCAATGGTAGCCTAATGTGTACAATGCTATAGCAGCTGCCACATGGGTATTCTTTAGACCTTCCTTCCTCGTTACGTGGTCTGCGCGGATGCGTCGCAGAGCTGTGACACCCGTCATGACGTACTCGCGAATGCCCGAGCAGCCTCTCAGTGTTCAGAAAGGTATAGAAAGTTGCAGCAACACACGGCGATCGGCATGAAGATTTAATTGCAAATGAAGTTTGGAATTGTAGTACTTTGGATGTTGGTATAGTGATACTTTGAATTCCAATTGGAAGTACCACTACAATATTTTTGACACATAGGATATTTTAGCTGCGCACTACTGCTGAGAGGGCTCGGGTGTTTAAAAGCCACTTGCTTCTAGGAAATGCGGATGGAAGCCTATACCCTAAATCCTGCAACTGGTGCCGTTTGGCATCAGTACTCACACATAACCATTGGGAACCATTGGGCTGGATGCACTGGACCACTTCAACACCTTCAAAACGGCCACTCACCGTATATTGTGTAAGGCTTGCCTGGACGGGGCCAACTGCAGCCAGACCGGCCGTGTTATTCTATACAAGGGGTTCTATGATGTGCTTTATAACATGTCACTTTACGACTTAAGGGGGAAAGCATTGGTGAAACCGTAAATGCATTTTTACCCATTTTCTTACAGTGCGCAAGAAAACAGGTATACATAGTTTGTATATAACGGGTACAGAGTTGTAAATACCCACAACACAAAACGGACATTTTCTATCTCTTTATGACCCTTTTAATGATACCCGCACGTCGCAATTGTCAGCCTATTCTATTGGTTGTGAGTCCGCTCCGCTATTTACACGTGCAACTGTCCTCACGGCCAAACATATCGGTGCCCTAGGGTGATAGCCGAAGCCCGTTTCAGAAACAAAACAGTCTGACGAGCGCTATTTACACATTCACAGAATTGCTTGATTTAGGACCGTGATATCTTGACAGGCCTTGAGCTTCAAACTTTTCTATGGATGGTTGACTTGTACATATTAACATTCCATGGTGCAGTTTCTGGTGAGCCCTGGTGTTGATGTTTTCTTTCCTTGTCCCATCTGTTGGCGCTTTTGCACCATTAGGACAATGTAACAAAAGGCATGACTCTTGGATTTTTTATGCTAAACGAAGTCATGATTTTTTTCCTGTCAATGGCTGTACCCACCCACCAATGTCTCGATTGAAGTAGGACTGTCAGACTTGCTCAGTCTTGAGAATACCTTAGATCATTTTGGGCAAGAAACAATGGAACTCGAAGAAACGTTTCGGCAGCGTATAAAGGCTACACGTGAGCGTATGATATCCTCATTGTACGTTGTGGGCCCTCAAAAAAGGGTAACTAAAACGTCTAACCCGAAGACGGGACATGCATAGATCTTGTCAATCTGCGAGGGTACACAGTTTCAATGTATGCCCTGTAAAATAACAGAACCCCTTCCCCCGTTCTTTTAAACGGCAAGCGCTCTGGGGAGAGATTCCTTTGTTGTCGTCTGACTGTGTACTCTGACTAGCACACGGCTCCGCTTGAAATAGTTGAGTTTGGACTCACTCTAAGTTGTTATGATCACACCAGCTTTCCCTTTACCCTTTGCCATTTGATTTTTTTACGAACAAAGCATCGAGTTCTAACATCTTCGTCATCATATAGGAGGGTGCTAAATTTTCAGGGTAATTTTGCCCTTTGTGCCGGTCTCCACATTTCAACTGCTTCGAGCATCTCGGAATGTCGCAATCGGGTTAAACATCGCCTTCATAACGTGGTGCACCCATTCGTTTCTGACCAGAGTAAGCAACATTTCATTGATGTTTATGATACCCAGATGATTATCATCTTCATATCAACTTTTCTTTTTTCTAGTGCGTTTTGTTATGCGCACACATGCCATCAGAGAGACTACGAAAGCAGTGCTTTAATAGGGCCTAAACGCAGTAATACAAAATTTGACACAAAGGACATATACGGGCACGTTTCCAAGTATTCTGTCATAAGTACATACACTTCGAGTACGTGTAATATATAAAATAAGGTTTAGGCATATTGTTGAGAAATACTGTTAACACAAGCTCAGACATAACAAATCACCGCAGTTGAGTGAATTGGACCGAGATGGCAGGCACACACGCGAGATACTGAGGGATACCGATGTAGAAGCATTACTACTAAAGCAGGTTCAAAAGCGGGATACTTGACGCTATCTTTTGTGAACATCATACGTTCTTCATGTATTGCTAGTGACTGCGTTTTAGCGCACTCATTTTACACTCTGCAAAAATTCCCTCCGATAATCTTCCTTTCTATTTTGTTTGTCGAAATGTTTCTCTCTTGTTGGCTGGTTCTTCATAGTCTACAGCAGCAATTAGCACTTAGACGTTGTCCGTCCTCTTCAACGCTGTAAGTAAGGATTCTCACAGCTTCTATCCCCAATCAATTATTTTATTTTAGCTGGTGTGTATGCTCGAAATTTTTAGTATAGGCATTTCATGCTACCTCACTGGCGGTTTGGCGGGCGTACCCAACTCATACATCTGCTTAGTAGATTTTCCAACTGTTGTTTCAGCGTAGCGATCATAACAGCAACCGCAAGGAGCCATTAAACTCCTCGAAACTTGGTAAGACAGCAAGCACGCATCCCGTTTGAGGGCCAGTCTTCAAAACAGGAAATATAGAAAAAATAGCAAACCACTTTCTAGCATCTGTAAAGGACTCAAAATAGTGTTTTACTCAGTATTCTCGCTAAGGCGGTTAACGTTACAAGGCCTCAACCCATACTGAAACAATTGCAGGGCTACTACTTTGAAAGGTGTCCTTTTCATTTCTCGTTCTACAATGTGGCATCACGTCACTGGCTTCGCGAGAACTATTATAAAAATTTATCATTACATACTCTGCCAAAAAAGAGCATCGTAAAGACACCGTTTGAGCAGATTAGGAAGGCGAGTACGCGAAGTACTGCCCGGCGACGAGCCGCGCTCTTTGTTAGCTCCACTTGAGCATAGCCAAATGAAACTACGCGGTAATCATAAATGCCGATTTTTTACTTCAAATATCGAAGGGTTTACATGGTTGCAGATTGTGCTTGCGGCTTTTAACTTTCGTAATTTTGCCATTTCTTATCTATGTGTACCACTGCCAAAAGTTTATTAAATGAAGGAATGTGTTCGTGTATTTGTTATAATGTTTGACTCATAATATAGGTGTAAAAGTCGCTCGTTCTATTGTAAGAAGCGGAGGTTTAGGGGCAAACTAACACGGGAATGTGCATATTGTTAGCGATAGAAAAAAATATAGTTCGTAAGTGTAGTATAGGCATGTCCGCAGTTCCATTATTAGTGTTGGGGGGGTGATTGCAGCGTGTGCGTAATGTTTATGAACCTACTCACGAATCTGGCCCATCTGTGCTCATTGATGTCTGAGAAAAAATATCAAAAGAAAATTTATATTTAGCTGCTAAATTATGAATTTTATGACACCAGGTGCAGCGCGAGGCCAACAGGAATAACAGCGGCGCACGGGACTACAAGAAGGGCTATTCCAATTACTCAACAGAAAAAAAAAGATATAAGAAAATTTCAAAGTAAAGAATAAACTGCAGGCAGCGCGGGACAAAAGCACGAGAAAGTCAATGGGGGAGGCCTTAGTCCGGCACTGGACGTTGAAATGCTGTTCTGCATAAAGTGCATGGTTTATGCAATCTATAAAATCAATGCCATTGCGCTTTGCTCTTACTCGTCTCCTCGCTAAAATATCCCAACTCCATACCTCTGCGACCACTTTACCTCACTCATTCTATGAATACCTTCACCACGAAGAGCTTTGCTATTAAAAAGTGGTTATACTCAAAGCTCCGCTCAAATCAATACAGCAGTTATTAGAGCTAGCCCTTTTACGATCTCTCTTCCACTTGCTACTCTGAACAATCTTGTGTCATGAGATTAAAATTTCCAACAGATATTCTCCCGAGAATATCAGAAAACGTAATGGTCGTATCGGCAGAAGGAACAGCAAAACGATTACATTTAAAGAAGAAAAATTGGAATTTTCAACTGTAATTGTCCACTCGCAAGCTGAAAAAGCAATTGATTTTGTCTTTTGGCTTTTATGTTTTCCTGCTGTATGCCTGGTGACATTTTTATTTGTCCGCGATAACGATTTTGAATTCCTCCGCGACCCACAGGAATTCAAAGCTACAACGAGCATTGTTATTTGCAGAATTTTTTTCCCCATGATGGCAACACAATGCGGAAAATATTTATTTAAATAGGCCTATCACCAATCATCACCTCTCAGCAATACAACTTTAGCAAACCAAATACTTTGACCATCGCATGCGCCGCATACTACATTTGCAAGCATTTTTATAAAAAAACAGTGTGTGCTCCTTGCTTTGCGCTGTTTTTCCCCTACCCAGTGTGTGCCGCGGGAAAAATTAGAAACTTGTGATTCCATTTCACAGCCCTTCTGAAACTCATTGACCAGCACAAAAATGAACAAAAATGACTTTCGGATCTTTACAATTTGCAAAGATGACTTACGCCAGGAAATGTTTTGTTCTCTCATATCCCTGCAGTTGCTTCCTCAAGCGTTGCACATCCTTCGAAAACGTTTTTTTAGAAAATGGGAATATTATTACTCGTAAACACAAAAAATAATTTTTCTTCTATTCTCCCCCCCCCCCCACAAAAATACCGCGAATCTTACCTTTACTCAGACATTCACAAGTGTTTGTTCTTAGTTATAAAAAGTTATTTTTACCAACACCGCTAACTGCAGTAACTGACTATTGAAGGATATCTATCCTGTCGGCCCGAGTACTATCATCAGTAAATGACTAACCAAGCTCCGTATATCAAGGATGCGAGAATTGCGGTTCCCAACATCGCTCCTGCTGAGTAAATAATGTAAAGCTAACCCAATTCTTTATTATCATAAGGCTGATCGCAATTCTTTCGCAGTTCGTTATACCATAACGAACCCTCATAGCTGTGAGACGTTAACCTAATACCAAAAAAGTGGGGTAGTGCAGCCAACGCTTCCCAATTAAACCTAATTCCAGTTTTATAGACATAATTTTTTATTGACGGTAGCGATAGCTATCCTCTTGTTATCCAATAATTACGTCTACTATATATTCTGTTCGCTCATTTGTATACCTACGTGTGACATTGTGCAGTGACATACCTTAGGCATAGCATATTAGCGTAATACTCATTCATCATTGCCATGTCTTACTTATGACGCCCTTTTCTCACAGCATCTGATTGTGCAAAAACAGATTTAATCAGAAACTGAATAAAGCACCCGTAAAATCAACCCGGAATACGCCACTATATTGTTTGTATTTTATAAAATTCGAAAGCATACGTGCCGTGATTGTAACGAGACGTTCACTTTCGTCAAAACAACCCCAAATCCGTTTGACGCGTTGGTTGTGTACAATGAAGTATTTTACAGTGAAACCAACGAAGCCCGATGTCAGCACTCGTATACGCGAAAACAAATTTTGAAAAATAAGGTCGAGGACAGAGAGATTCACTTCCCGTGTCCTTGCGGATGCCCTGTCCTGTGGAGAAGAGTAAAATGAGCAGATGAAGGGTGCCCTAGGATAAGGCGACCAAAATAGTCATGCGGGACAGACACCTACAAAGGTAGTCATCGCCTCCTCTTTGCACGGCGTCGAACACAATCTTAAAAGGATAGGTGGTAGTGCCTGCCTTGACAAGTTGCAAAAAAAAATGTGGTGTTAAGCACCATGATTACTACGTGGACTACACTGGGAGAATCATCTTTAAGTTGCAACCATTATGTCTTAGGACTTACATTGCTATAACGGGCCGGTAAAATCATCAACGCTCTCGTAAGCATTCCAATCAAGACGAAACGGGCGGACATTGGAAATTGTAAACGTATGGCCACGACTGCAATTGTTTACCGCTGTTTGACAAGTGCACTTTTGTGTTGTGTAGACCTGATTAATGCACACGGGTGATTGGAAAAGAAACTGAAAAGCATGGCAAGGGATAAGATTGCGCTACCGTGAGCTCCTAATGTTTTATCTTTGAAGAAATGGCCTCGCTAGGGCCGCGCATGCCAGAGAAATTCAGCAACGAGTGTCCGCCTGTACATTGCGCCGTTACATAGCTTAGCATTCTGTTAGTTATGTTTCCTAAACGTGTTTTGCTTTGAATATGAAATTCAGTTGGAAGTGTAAAAAATGTGACTGTCTGTCCTTCACCTCATTCTTCCAAACATTTCTAGCTATTACAGGTTTTCATCGTAGAATACCAGTGTCTCGTACTCACGCGTATTTACCCTATTACCGCTCGATAGCTCCTTGATCGCTTCCAATTAGTCATCTCTTAAAATTTATTTAAATTATAAAGGGTCACCTACGTTTAGGTTTAAATAACGATGACACGAAATCGTTTCTACGTCCGTTAAGGCAAGTTTTAGAATAGAGTTGCTCCGCTTATAATTTTTTTTATTTCCAAATGCTGAAGGTAAGCCAAGAGAGGAGACTAGCCGCAGCGCTGTTAGTCGCCGCTGCAACGGAAGGTCGACTTCTCCTCCGATTGTGTGCCTCAGGCTGTGGGCGTAATGGGTTCCGTCTGCTTGGTGTTGGTCAGTTTCAGCGAGAGTGGTACATGTTTGAAGGTTGAAATTATTGTTCAATCATTTCGTTGCCTCTCCTGATGTTTGGACTTTTTCTTAGAAAGATATGAAAGTAGAATATCTTTCTTCCGTTAAAAATGTGGAAGTTTAGGCAGAGCGGAACCAGAATTCCACAGCACGGGACGGAAACTTTTTTTCCTTGCCCTCCCAATCACCTGACGCCGAGCTTGAGGTGGCAAATAGGGAAAAGCTGCCTCCCACACTGCGCCGAAGCTCAATGTGAAATGTTGAACTTATTTTCTACTGAGCATGCCGTTGGCCATCGCTAGGTTGCATGGAAGAGGGCGCGTGTATTCCGCAATTAGCACATGTTTATTGAACTACTAATGTTTTTTACCAAACAGCTTTACCCATGTAGATGTTTTTAACTGTATAAGCTTGTTTCCTCTACACACGTTCCGATTCTTCGGCCTCAAAAGCCCCATGGGGCATGCGAAAGACCGTGTTGCTAGTATTATAATACAAGACGCTCTTTGTGTTTGTGGTGAAGTTCTTGTGCCAGTCGCGTTCTCACGGAGAATCATCTGCGAGTTCCGTTGTATTATGTCAGTAGTCTCGAGCGTTTTCGGAACCTCGCATCCGAGTGTCCGACTATGTGGAACTTCGTCTATTTTACATGGGAGAATGTTTTGCAATAGTTTGGGTAGATCGTATGTAATAATGGTCGGTTTTATCTAATAGGAGAATTTTAAAATGTTTGTGCTTTTTTGATAGTTTCGTTTATTGCATTGACCAGAATAAGCCGAATTTTTCTCTTCCGCTCCCGTATGTGGGCGAGTGTCGTAGAAAAACAATGATTCCAAGCGTAGTCCTAGGTGACGATTGTTGCATGATTTCTTTCCTACAATCTGGCATGGGAGCATAATTTAGTTGCATATTTTGGGTACTTTATTTAAACAAATTCTCTCCTGGCCTCTCGTATGTCATTTTTGTGGATTTGGATATGATAATTTTGGTATGAAAAACTATTCATGCGGATTTTCTCAATCCACGATGGCCTTTTCACTGTGGATAGCCACCCCAATGTTTGCTCAGAGGCGCTTCCTTTGCACCAGGTAAGTGGGTTTTTTGACGTTTTGAACCATGTTACATAAACGCGATTTGAAAACGTTGGTACGAATTTGAAAATTTCGGGCTTTGAGGCTGTTTGTATGCTGTTTGCCTAAAGCATTGATTTCACTTTTCGGTTAGGATACAAATTTGCTATGGAAAGCTTTTTAATATCCGCCACATAATCAGAGCCTGCATAAGCATTATGTTTTTATTGTTATTTTTGCTGTTCTCGTGGTTTGGTCCTTTAAACAGTTGCCAGATTCTTTGGAAAAGTGGTGTTTTTGGCCACTGTAATTACGGATATGCTTCTTCTGATTATGATCATACCTATGATTTTTCCGTGCGTTTCACCTTGGATTATTAACCTATATATTTTAACCCTGATTTTTAACATCTCCGCTTCGTGCAGTCACCGCGTATATTACACGCCTTGTAGCGGTGACAGAGCACAAAAAAAATTACAGCATCTCCCCTCAGGCAAACCTTGAGAAGTATGCGAAGCAGCCATGGTGCCGTCTGAAGTTCCCATTAGTTTTCAGTTTGTCGTTTCCGTTGACGTTCAGCTCCGCGTGCCTTCATTGTATCAGTAGCTTCTTGATGTAGTTTGAATGAGTGGACATCAGGCACGTTCGTAGCACAAGCTGCCGTCTCGGTTTGTAGCGCAGTGGGAAGAGCTCCACGTGCCTCCCGTTGCGAATAGAGAGTTGTTGGATCGAAACCGTGCGCCCCCTAACTATTTCTTTTTATAATGGACTGCGCTGACGTCAGCCCAAACGCTGACGGGGCTGAAGAGACGCGCATGCCCGGTAGAGTGCGGACAACGACAACGATAACGAGGGAGGGAGGAACAAAGTCCCTAGAATGAGATGCTTCGCATCTAAAAACATGAAATATAAATTTGAATTAGCAAACATATGCGCGTTTATACCGAATTATTTCTTACTGGGAGACGGTTTAATTTGTTTCAGCTCATATTCAAAACTTATGCGTTTTTGGTACCCTAATGACAATTACCTGCCGCCTATTTCATTTAGGTGGCACAATGTTTGTGCCGGGATTAGTTACAATGTGCAAGCCACGTTGGTATGAAGGACTCAGTTGCTGGCACGGCCGGTGATGGGATGGACAGCGATCCACCACGCACAGAGAGTAGAACGAAATCCACTGCCGATGAGCTGCGCCTGCAGAAGAAACTTACCCTTTCTTTCCAGTCGCTCGAACCACCACGCTCCTACTTTCCTCATTTTAGTGGCTCCTCTGTCACCTCCAGATTCAGGCAAGCCTTCTCAAGTGCCTGCCTGAGTCGTTCCTTCAGGTTGTCGGTGGTAAATCATTGGCCTAGTACTTTTTGAACAGTGTTACTTTCAATGCCCTATTCCTTCTCCCCCTTAGAAGTGGGGACTGAATTGGCATTCCACAATATGGTGCAGCAAGAAGTTGTCCCTAAGCGTTTCTGAATACCTTCTAAACCACCTATCAACATGTCACAATACGGCGATGTAACCTTCTAGAACTGTCCATAGTCAACCCAAGATTTTCTTAGTGATATTGTAGTACAGCTCTTTCAAGAATTTAAATATATTTGTGCTACGAGAAGCACACATGCTACAAATTGCATACATGTTTTAGAGAGTATACTGCTATTTACCTTGACCTAACGCTACCAAAATATTCGGTGGGTCCGGCTTTACACTGAGGAACCAGCCGTCATACGTTGTAGGTGACCTGAAAAAAAACATATTCCGGTTGATTACCCTCCAAACTCACTGCTTTGAATTTATGGCTTCTAGATAAACAATACTTACAATGTTTCTGCAAACCGAGTCCTTCCTCTTCTAATAAACTTCACCGTGTCTTGTGTAACCTCTATTACCTCATCAACTTGGCAATACATAGTTTTACCCGTTTCATGTTTGAACACAGTTGTGGCATTCGTTGTCCAGATGTAATAGTTGCCGCTCATAAACTTGCAAAAAAATGACGAATAAATTATCAATTTTTAGAACCTCCTCGTTTTATTTGGGGAAAACAAACCAAAATATGACTAGCTATGAACAAAGGAATCGATTTTAAAAGAAAGAAAATGTGTTGTAAGCATTACATTTTCCAGATTCTTATATTGGCCGCGAGGCCCACCACTGGAGATGCCGGCGCTGCGATCGTTTTGACGTCACTTGTAGGATCACCTTTCCTGTCTTGCTGCGTAGTTGGCTTGCAGTGCATGACACTTCGCTCAGGAAGCGCGTTCTAAAAGTATTTTCGTGTTAATTTATTTCGTTTGAACGTACTTCTCAGTGCGTCAAGCGCAGTTCGACCTCATGGGGACTTTTTAACCGTATCAACTGTGGTAGATTATCCGCAAACACCATGATCGTGGTGGTGTATGACGTATGCGGCCGAAGCGTAAGCAGCGGCTTGTTTCCCCGATCAACAATGTGGACTACGACGATCGCCGAGTGAAGTTTCTAGATTTCACTTGTTTGCAAGAAATGTATAACGCAGGTAATCGTGAAGCGTTAACTGCTCGCTTAGCAAACGCACCCGCCGTGCCTGCCCGCACGGCCGACGGTGCGGCTCGAACCAGCGCAGGTCGCGGCAGCAACAACTTGTCGCCGATTTTTAAAATCACACAAGTCGTGGAAAAGAAGTTCGAGATTGCTGAAAGTGGATGTTAGTGTGATGAAAAATTCTGATAGGTAGTGTCATCAGCTGTGGTTTTCAAAGCGATGCTCAAACATCTGCCGCGATTTACGCCGACCGGCCACGGAGGTGGGTCCCGGCCGCGCCGGCCCGTTCACGCACGGTGCGGCGAGCGGCCGAAGGATGGCTGTATATGCGCGCAAGAATCGGCCGAGGCCATGCAGGTATCTTGATCCTCGATCGCTTCAACGGAAATCACCGCGCTTACAGAGTTCCCGCGCACGGTGAAACGTTCTGTTAGGAACTGTCCCTCACAACTCTAAGGGCGATGAAATATCTGCTGCGACGCCAAGCCCTGCATCCGATTACGTGCATCCGAAGCCGGCTGCGAGCTGTTGGAGAAGGCCCTCCCGTCGCGCACGCGCGTGTTGCGTTTGGGTTCCTCTAACTTCTTGGGGGCCCCAAACGTGCCGTTCTCCTATTCTAAATCTCCCCATTACCCGAAATCATTAAAGACGTGTTTCGCCTCGTACGCTCGTACGCAGCCTCGCCTCCTGTGAGCAGTTGTGAGTTTAGAAATTGATGCTTGAGAAAGGCCGGCCCACTGTAAACATACAAAACACGCTGCAATTATCAATTACCACGCCCAGCACCTAATGAAAACTAAATATAGCCTTGTCCAAGCCCGCTCGAAGGCGTTAAAAACTCCCGTCCATACCGTTCATACATTGCGGAGAATTCGCGAAAAGTAAACATCAGCGGTGCAGAGTACAGGCTACGGCAGTGATCGTTAATCAAATCCGGCCATAACTATAAAAACATGGTAGAGGAAATAGGCACTGATTAAGCCAAACTGCAGACCATAAAAATACTTTGAAGCATGTGCGGCGAAGCAATCTGATCACCGTTCTCGGGTAGTCATTCATTTACAAGGCAATACGAGCAGTTCGCGCGGTGAGATCATAAGTGAGCGACGCGTTTCCGTCGCTGTTACAAGGTGTTTTCTTGCACACACATGTCCCGTCACAACTATTTCATAATGAATTTACAGCGTAGTTTTCTCGGCATCAGTTGCATCGTCCTTGGCGTTAGCTGGCTGCGTATGTAAGAGCTGTGGGTCGCGATGGTAGCAACTACCTAAACGTGGTGGTGTCGCCGGGAACAAGTGACTCGCTGGTTGCTTGTCCGAAATATTTGGTTTACAGACAACGTTTTTGGTAATTTGCGTCAAATCCACAAGGAGGGGGCGAGACGGTGGCCATAACAAAAAAACAGGCTTCCGCATACGCACGGTAAATGTGTTGTAGCAGACGACAACACAATTTGGCGTCCTACAAGTGACGGCACCCGTAGGTGGCGCCACGGTATGTCCTCGAGGCCAATATAGAAGACGCGTTCTTGCTTTAGAGAAAACAATTATTACAGCCAAAGTAACATCACAGCTTTCATCATCAGAACCGGAATATTTGGAGCTGAAGAATATACGGGGCTTGTGAATTAACAGCTTACATTAAACAAACCAATATTCAAACAAAAAAAACACAAATCCGCTACATCAATGCAAATTTTTACATGCCTGCGGGTAGATAAACTGCCATGGATGCAAGGCCAACTGATTGACAGCTCAATTTAAGCTTCATCCTTCAACTGTAACAATACCACAATGTTGCTGTGAAGGAACATATCGTTCTGAAAGTATTTTTTACCCAGAGAAGATTTTTCTGAGTTTCCTGCACAACCTAAAGCACGCACTGCGAAGGCAATATTCGCTGATGTTTGCTTGTTTAAATATCAGCTATGCAGCACTGATCGAATAACCGTGCAGGTGTAGGGGCTGCCTTTAATATTTTATAGAGAATTACGACTGATGCATTGCTATTAAGCAAAATTTAGCTGATCCGTCTCACGGACCAAGCTGCAAAAAACGGCGTGCAATTGTCGACATAACTTGCGCTAAAAACAAAATACGGCTGAACCGCACGAGCTGTAAAAACGTAACAATGCGCGCATTGAAACATTATTAACACCATTACCAAATAAAAGTGCTCATTAACAACCTTCCTTTTTATAACTCCGCTTTTCTACTGTTTTTTCTGAACACATTTTTTGGGGAACTAAAAGCAGAATAATCAGTGCCGTGTGCTTGCACGTTATTGCTCGCTCTATTCTTCTGCACGCAACGCTTCCCAGGTCAGAGGAGTTCACACGTCTGTTTGCACTTTAAAAATGAAAGAAGAACCATATGAGATTGCAGCGGAATTTAAAAATGAAAATTATTGGTAACAAAAACTCATCCAAACCACAAAAAAGGTTTCCACAGACCGCACGGAAATAAGTAATAAAGCATTTTTTCGTTTACTGTTTCCCTGTACACCAGGTTTTTCATTTACGAAATGAATCATTGTAAGAGCCCCGGTGTCACACTAGCAAAATTTTAAGGGAATACCAACACAATATTTACGTTGGAAATGAACACCATTTGATATCATTATAGCTTCGTTTCTGTCAATTTTGTATGAGCGATAAATGAGGTGCTTGTTTTATGAGTATAAGCACAGTGCTGCTTTTGACTGGGGAGCTCTCCAATACCTTTCCTTTCACTTCCAGTAATTGCTTGTAGTAGGCACTCTCCTGTTCAAAGACCAGCTGTTTTTTATTGTTGTTATAAATTTGGGTAATTCTCTGAATACAATTTAGTCTCGTATTCAAACTATTTATTTTCTACTACCTAAATTGCAACCATCGCTTTCTAAGGCTGTTAAGATTTCTGGCGGATCTCGTTTTTATGACGGTAATCTTGACTCAAAGAAAACGTTAGTCCCGTTGAATTTCAACGTGATCACGCTACGTTCAATCGTTTTGATTCACAGTCAATTGGTCTTGAGGGTAATTTACTCTGGAAATTCAATTCCCAGGAAGGCAACAAATTCGAATACCTTCTTATTAGTCTCATCGCTCGAGTTCAGCTATTGCCAATAAGCCCCGAGACTTATTTGGCTTATCTGTTGATAGCCGGTCCAGGCTGTAGTGGTTGTCACACTATTGACACCTACGATGTGTTTTATTTTATTGAAAACCCTGTCGATTTCTTTGTTTAAATTGAAGGAATACTGTTCTGTATTGAATGCATAATGAGCAATCGACCAGAATTTGATTTTAATTGAGTGGCAGCTGGGGCCACTCTAAAATATGCTCATGCAACGTTTGTATTTCTTTCCAGTTCATTGGAAATATAAGCTCGATATAATAAACGCGATTTCCTTTTAACAGAGTTTGTGATGGCCATGTTCAAAAATTCTAACTGCTGGTGTGGGCAGTTGAAGCTCCTTAATACACTAAGGAAGTCCTAGCCGTGTCAGGTGCCAACTGAAGGGCATTTGTGAATTCACACAAAAGAAAATAAGTTCCCCAAGTTACAACAGCGATGATATTGTTATATCCCATTGTCTGAGAAAAAAGTGAATCCCAGTGAGAACAGGCTTTCATCAAGACGGCGAAGATGAAGAAAATCCCTCCAGCCATGCTGCGACAAAACAGAAGAGAAACGGCACTGGAAAACACCTCGTTCTAAAAATTGTTTCTTGCGAAACAAGGCATCCAGGGCTATCTAACAATAACCTAGATAAGTGAAAAACAGAAAATCTCGCAGTTTGAAGAAAGCCTGTCTCAATTTTTTTTACGTTGTATCCATACCTGAAGGCGTGGCCTAAGTGACCGGATTTATTTTATTAGGAATGCGCGTACATAAAATACGCCTTGTACAAACACATCGCCTACAGTAGCGATATGTAATCGTAATCGTCGGGTGGAGTTGGGGGCAAAAATAAGGTAAGAGTCGTGCTTTGGTTTTGTTTCCAACTTTGCGGAAATTGGGACCGTTTATTTTTAATTCATTGAGCCAGTTACTTGTGTAGATACCACTGTAATGGTTTAAAGCGTGCAGTGAAGTACAATGGCACCTTACTACTCAGTTTTCACTTGAACATCACGTGCGGGCAAGAGAAAGCCGCATACCTAGGAAGCATCAGTAAAAGAGCGAGCCGTGTATCCAATTTTACACACAAAGTTCAGGTGAGGTTGCAGCACCAGTCTGTCTAATGCGAATAAAAGTCTGGCTTTTTCGGATTACAGTAATTCAGCACATATCGTACGCTGTATAGAATTTTTTACAAGCTAGTTTTATACGCGTCTTGTGAACAATGCTTATATGTGTTGCATTTAAAAGAATGTCCCCTGTGATAACTCTCCTTAATAACCCACCCGCCCTGCAGTTCTTCCTAATAAATGAAGCCAAACAATGTAATCTCAATCCAAAAAAGTCTATCAAACATCCACGATCCCCGAGCGCAACCTAAGGTTGCGATGAACGCAGTAAGATGCACTATGGCAATTTAACATATCTGGCGTAAGAGACAAAGAACATGATTCAGCTAAGAATGCAGCGGGAAGGATATGCACATAGGATGTGTTTGAGCTCAGCTGAGAGCTCATTGCCCCTGAATGCAGCCCAGCGATTGGAAAATAGTAGAGCTTTAGGATATTTGAGAGTAACAAAAAGGTTACAAAGCGATGACAGTATGAGCTGCCTGGCAATATGGTGGAACCTACCCCGCACAAAATTTTTAATTATGCATTTTGAATTGATGATGATGATGGTTTGATTTTATTGGCGCAAGGCCGACATGGGATATGAGCGCCAAACACAAAGTTATTTGATGAGGACACAACAGGTAATGAAATCAATTAAAAGACTATGAGCACGGCTGGTGTAAAGGGCCAGGGTGAAGAACAAGAGTGGTTAAAAGATAAATAAGGTGGCTGGTGTATAGGACCAGGCGTAAAACTATGAGTGGTATGAGATGAGTTGTAAAAAGTGAACTTCTGAAAGGAACTTAAAGGTGCGCTGAACAGAAAACATGGCATCGTCTCCTAAGAAGTATGACAGGTGTGGTGGAATATGTCGTGTGTGTAGTTGTGGGAAGTGTTTGCGTCGTGTAATGTCGAGTGCCTTACATTGTATGAGGATGTGGATCACGGTTAGGCCCTCTCCGCACCTGCTTCACAGAGGTCTTGGAGATCCTGTGAGCAGGTGGGAGTGTGTTATATGAGTGTGGCCTATCCGTAACCTAGCAAGGGCAACTTCAGTGTGTCTGTTGTGTGTGTCAGTCGTGTATGGTCCCAAGAGTGGCTTTATTATGTGTAGTTTGTTGTCTGTCTGTTGATTCCAGAGTGCTTGCCATGTTTCGCGAAGGTGTAGTCTGATGTGTGGCTTGAGGTCAGTGTAGGGTACTGTTGTATGTGTATGTGTATGTGTACCGGTGTATGTGTATGTGCAGCAGCAGCGGCCATCGGAACAGCGGTCTCATTTCCCGCAATCCCAGAATGACCTGGAACCCAACACATGATCACCTCGAGATTTAATGCATACGCTGACATAATGGTTTTATACACTACATTAGGAACATGGTTTTCAGAAGACCTCTTGGATGACAATGCATGTACAACACTAAGTGAATCTGTGAAAATGATAGACTTGGGTATTTTATGTTGCACTATGTGATTTAAAACAATCAAAACTCCATGGGCTTCCGCCGTAAAAATGCTGGTCTTCGAGTTCAAGGTCTTAGAGACTCTAAAATCGGGTCCGTGCGCCGCACAGGACACAGTAAGGGCAGTTTTTGATGCGTCACTGTAAAACTCTGCACATTCATACTTAGACTGCAGGGACAAGAAGTGCTGCAGAATAGCAGTTTGTGGTACCCTGGCTTTATGAATTTTCACGAAGGACAAGTCACAACACACAGTTTGAAGCTGCCAGTGTGGTAAGACGTCAGTAAAAGAACATGTGTAAATGTCTAAAAAGGAGATGTCGAAATTTGAAGCTTCCTGTCTCACTCTAAGTGAGAACGGCAAAGGAACAGACGGGCGATTTACAAACAGTGGCAATGTGGATGTATCATTAAAAACACGTTTAAAAGGATGGTTCTTCGAAAATGAAATTTTAAAAGCGTAGAGAAAGTCCACATTCGTTCGTTGGTACTCAAGGCACCACTTATTACATTCTACATATAGACTCTGGGCCGGGCTAGTGCGCAAGGCACCGGACGCAAGGCGCAGACCCAAGTGGAGCACTGGATCAAGACTTTTTTGGGTTGTTTTTGATGCCGACCCATACACGACACTGCCGTAGTCTAATCGAGACCCGACTAACGCGGTAAAGACCCGGAGAAGCAGTTCTTTGTCTGCACCATAGGATTGGTTGGAGAGGACCTTGAGAATGTTTAGTGTTTTGAGGAATTTATGTTGAAGTGCTTTGGTGTGTGGGATGAACGTGAGTTTTTCGTCAAATATGACACCTAAAAACTTGTGCTCCCGTTTAACAGAAATAGGTGCACGGTTGAGCATAATCTCAGGGTCCGCGTTAATCCCGCGCTTGTGGGAAAACACAACACAAGTACTTTTGCCTGGTTTAGTTTAAACCCGTTAAGGTCCGCCCAGCCAGCACGTTTCTTAACACCGAGCTGTACTTGACGTTCGCATATTGACAGGTTACAGGATTTAAAAGATATTTGTACATTGTCTACATAGATGGAACAGGAAATGGTCGGTGGCAATGCCTTTCGGAGGGAGTTCATCCTAACTGTAAACAACGTGCAGCTTAGAACTCCACCTTGCGGCACACCATTTTCCTGCAAATATACATTGGAAAGTGCACTGCCAACCCTCACTCGAAAGGTTCGTTCGGCCAAATAACTACAAAGAGTGTTCATCATGTTGCCGGAGACACCAAATGACTTAAGGTCCCTGAGGATGCCGTAGCGCCAGGCTGTATCATAAGCTTTTTCAATATCGAAAAATACAGTCAGGCAGAACTGGTTATGGACAAATGCATCTTTTATGTAGGATTCCAGTGCAACAAGTTGATCATTCTTAGATCGCCCCAACCTGAAGCCTGCCTGGCAGCCCTCGAGAAGACCGTTGTACTCCAGAAACTACACGAGCCTACGGTTTATCATCTTCTCGAGGAGCTTACACAGGCAGCTTGTAAGGGCGATGGGTCGATAGCTAGCGGGAGAGGAAGGGTCCTTTCCTTCCTTCAAAAAAGCCACTACTATGGCCTCCCTCCAAGAGCGAGGAATGTGCCCCCAAAGCGATATGTTGCTGTATAGATGTAGGAGTGTTTCAAGAGTGTCTGGGTGTAGGTGTTGTATCATGGTGTATGTGATTTTGTCTGCACCTGGAGCTGAAGGCTTACATGTGCTCAGAGCAACCTTCAGCTCATGAATTGTTTATTGTTTATTGTTTATTAGGTGGTGCCCACCAACAGCACTAGGCCTTCCTGAGTGGTACACACAAAAAGGACAGGGCGACACACAGATAAACAAACGGTAAAACATGGAGACTGGTTATAAAGTGCAGGGGTCACAAAGTACATAGTACCACCGCACACGCGCGTGCTCGCAGGCACGCACACGCACTCACACACACGTAAGCACGTACGCATGCGCACACACACACAAACACACACACACACACGCACACACACGCACACGCACACGCACACACACACACACGCACACACACACACACATACACACACACACACTCAATTTATACATTAAGGAATTAAGATTACAGTCAGGTACATTAGCACGCGCTCAGACAAGGCTTGTGACAAGGTATACTACAAAGTACATTGGCATACGCGCAACTCCAGTACAATCCACCGTCGTAACTTACTGGGGAACATGGATGCTGGAAATAAGTACATATTGCCACGTAGCCAAGGACGAAGCAGTTTTTTGGAAAAGAAACAAGTTTATTGGAGCGAACTTGTGCTCCCCTAACAACTGAAAAGAATACAGAGGCGGCGAAGCAGTGGTCAACAAAGAGACGTTACGTGCGTCGGCGAGCGTCGCAGAATCGAATGCCCCGGCGTCCGCACTGCAGGCTTTTTATCTTTTGGCGCGCGTGGTTCTCCAAACGTCGATTCGCATCGAGAACATAGTAGATCCAAGAAGATTATTCTGGGCTGTTCACGTTAGATCGGAATGCTCTCCCTATCACAACAGATAACACATGCGGCACAGAAAGAAAGAATGGAACATGCGCTTCCCTTGGCGCAGAGATAACACAGACCGGCGCAGCCGGCGGTAAAAGCAAAACACAAATAAACAAACCCAATGTATGGTTCGCGGCATTACCCCCCTCTAAGAGTGCATCGACCCGATGCTAACATAAGCGACAGTCCGAACAAATGAAAATAAAAGTTAGTCATCGTCCGTAGAAAGGTTTTAAGCGAACCACGTGGACGACTTCAGGCCGCGTGCGATGTCGTGATGTGCCGGAGTCACCATTGGGGATAACTTCGTAGGAAACTTGGCCAACACGTCGTAGAATCTAGTAGGGTCCGAAATACCGTCGCAGGAGCTTCTCACTGAGTCCGCGTCGTCGGATGGGAGTCCAAACCCACACACGATCCCCTGGTTGGTACTAGGCGTATCGGCGTCGGAGGTTGTAGCGGCCCGCATCCACCAGCTGCTGGTCCGTTATACGAACTCGAGCGAGCTGGCGGGCCTCCACAGCACGTTGAAGATATCCGTGGACGTCGGCGTTGAGGTCGTCGTCTTCTACGTGCGGAAGCATGGCGTCGAGCATCGTAGTCGGCCTTCTACCGTAGACAAGCTCGAACGGCGTCAGCTGCGTCGTCTCCTGGATAGCCGTGTTGTATGCAAACGTGACATACGGGAGCACTTCGTCCCAAGTCTTATGTTCAACGTCAACGTACATTGACAGCATATCTGCGATTGTCTTGTTCAGACGTTCTGTTAGTCCGTTCGTTTGGGGGTGGTACGCCGTCGTTCTTCGGTGATCCGTGTTGCTGTAGCGTAATACTCCTTGCATCAGCTCCGCAGTAAACGCCGTTCCACGGTCTGTGATTAGGACTTCCGGGGCTCCATGTCGCAGCACAACTTGGCTTACAAAGAACTTCGCCACTTCTTGTGCAGTCCCCCTCGGAAGAGCGGCGGTCTCTGCGTAGCGCGTCATGTAGTCTGTCGCTACGACAATCCACTTGTTCTGTGATCGTGACGTAGGAAACGGGCCTAAAAGGTCCATTCCAATCTGTTGAAATGGTCTCGATGGGACGGCGATCGGTTGCAGAAGTCCGGCGGGTCTTGTCGGCGGCGTTTTTCGTCGCTGGCAGTCACGGCAGCTCCGGACGTAGTGGGTGACGTCAGAGATAAGGCCGGGCCAGTAGTACCTCGCCTTGATTTTTCCAATAGTGCGGGCAATGCCCAGATGTCCGGAAGACGGATCGTCGTGGCACACTTCCAAAATTTCGTCACGAAGGTCCGCGGGGATGACGAGAAGGTAATTCGCTCTTGTTCCGGGGCTGAAATTCTTCTTCACAAGGACGGAGTTTTTTAGGCTGAATGCTGGTAAGCTACGTTTGAAGGTCCTAGGAACGGCAACGTTGCATTCCTCGAGGTACTCGATTATGACGCGTAAGTCGGGGTCAGCACTCTGCTGGGCGGCTAGGTCGCTCTCCGTCACGATCCCGAAGAACGCGCTGTCTTCATCAGAGTCTTGTGGTGGTGGGTCGACGGGGGCGCGGGACAGGCAGTCGGCGTCGAAGTGTTTCCTGCCGGATTTATAAACGACTGTAACGTCGAACTCCTGCAGGCGCAAGCTCCACCGCCCAAGACGGCCAGAGGGGTCCTTCAAATTGGCGAGCCAACACAGCGCATGGTGGTCTGTTACAACCTTGAATGGCCTTCCATACACGTATGGGCGAAATTTTGAAATCGCCCATGTAATAGCCAGGCACTCTTTCTCAGAGGCAGAATAGTTTTTCTCCTCCTTCGACAGACCACGGCTGGCATAGGCGATTACCCTTTCGCAGCCGCTTTGCTTTTGGACAAGGACGCCACCCAAGCCTGTATCACTGGCGTCCGTGTGCATTTCCGTTTCGGCATTTTCGTGGAAATGTGCGAGCACGGGCGGGCTTTGCAGGCGTTTTTGCAGCTCGCCGAATGCTTTTTCTTGGTCGTTTTCCCAGCTGAAAGGGGTGCTATCTTTCGTCAAGCGCGTGAGTGGCTCTGCAATTCGTGCGAAGTTTGCGACGAAGCGCCGGTAGTATGCGCACAGCCCGAGAAATCTTCGCACGCCCTTCTTGTCTTTCGGCCTTGGGAAGTTCGCAATGGCCGATGTTTTTGCCGGGTCAGGTAGGACTCCCGCGGCGTTGACGACGTGGCCCAAGAACTTGAGTTCCCCGTATGCGAAACGGCATTTTCAGGCTTCAGCGTCAACCCCGACGTAAGAATGGCCTCGAGTACAGACTCCAACCTTGCAAGGTGTTCGTCGAAAGTCCGGGCGAATACCACTACGTCGTCGAGGTATACGAGGCAGGTGTGCCATTTAAGGCCAGCTAGCACAGTGTCCATGACTCTTTGAAACATCGCTGGTGCTGTGCACAGCCGAAACGGCATCACCTTGAACTCGTATAGGCCGTCTGGGGTTATAAATGCAGTCTTCTCTCGGTCCCTCTCGTCCACTTCAATTTGCCAGTAGCCGGTCTTCTGGTCCATCGATGAGAAGTACTTCGCGTGGCAGAGGTGGTCGAGGGCGTCGTCGATTCGGGGGAGGGGGTACACGTTCTTTTTCGTGATTTTGTTCAGTCGCCGGTAGTCAACGCAAAACCTTAATGTGCCGTCTTTTTTCTTTACGAGTACGACGGGCGCAGCCCAGGGGCTTTTCGATGGCTGTATAATGTCGTCGCTGAGCATGTCGTCGACTTGAGTCCGGATGGCTTCCCGTTCGTGTGAAGAGACGCGGTACGGTAACTTTCGGGTAGGTCGGGCTCCGTCTTCGATTATTATTCGGTGCTTCGCTAGAGGGGTCTGACGTAGTTTTGCGCTCGACGAAAAACATTCGCTATAGCGACGCAGCAAAGCCAATAATTTTTTCCGTTGTTCTTGCGGTAGCGCCGGATTTACGTCGCATGGCTGCGGGAGCTTGAAGGTTTCTACGGGTGTGCGTTCAAAGTCGGCAAACGCGATCACATCACTTGCTTCTTGCGTTTCTTCGAGGAACGCAATTGCAGCTCCCTTGTTTAAATGCTGGTACTCTTCGGCGAAATTAGTGACCAAAACGTGACATTGGCGTTGCTTAAAGTGCGCAATGCCTCTTGCGACGGAGACACCGCGGTCGAGAAGCAACCTTCGATCACTCTCTACGATAGCGTCGATGTCAGAAGCAGCATCCTCACAGTAGACGGCGATCATCAAGCTTGCGCGGGGTGGCAGGGTCATGTGATCGTAGGCGATCCTGACAGCAGCCCGGTGATCGGGGTTCGGCTGCGGCGTCGTGGAGTGATCGGAGAAAAATGTTATCGACTTGGTCTGCAGGTCAATTATTGCGCCGTTGTCCGTCAAAAAGTCCATTCCGAGAATCACGTCGCGGGAGCAGTTAGGCAGAACGACGAACGCCGCAGGGTACGTTGTGCCGTCTATGGTGACGCGCGATGTGCACGTTCCACTTGGCGTCACGAGGTGGCCTCCTGCTGTGCGTATGTGCGGACCGTCCCATCTGGTCATAACTTTCTTCAGCTTAGACGCAAATGGTCCGCTCATTACGGAGTAGTCGGCTCCCGTGTCTACGAGGGCGACTACATCAAAACCGTCGATGGACACCTTGACGTCGGATGCCGCCTTCCTCGAGTTCCGGGTGCGTCGGGGCGTCGCATCTCGGCTTGCGCGTGTTGACGGTCGGGCACTGTGCGTCGTCGTTGTCCACGTCTTCTCAGCGGACGTCTCGGTCAGGTCGGGTAAGCGTCGCGGCGTATAGCTGTCGTCGTGTTCGGGAGTCTCGTCAGGGTTAGGTCGGGTCGTCGGGATGAGGGCATGTCGTGAATCACTGTCTTCGGCGAGTCTTTGCGTCGTTGGAGGGTTTTCGGTTTTTCGCCATAGAGCAACTTCACCTCCAGAAGTTGCTGCTTTTAGTTTCCCCCGCGTGGGCTGGGGGACCTTCCACGGGCGAAGTCAGCGTTGCTACGGCGGTTCGGCGATTGGTATGGGTAGGGCGACGGCGAACGGTTGAAACGCGCTGGGCCACGGCTGGTTTCAGATAGATACTCGTCGATCTCACGTGGTCGTTGGCCAGGGAGAGGGCGAGGTGCGTCGACCGAGAAACCACGCAGTCCGAGTCTTTTGTATGGGCAGCGACGGTAAATGTGGTCGGCCTCTCCGCAGTGGTAGCACAGAGGACGGTTATCGGGAGTTCGCCATACGTCCGTCTTCCTCGGCGTCTGGTTTTGGGCTACCGGGGGTCGGGCGGGTGACAGTGGGCGGCGGTACGGCGGGGCCTCTTGACGGCGTGTTGGAGCAGGGCGGGGTCGACGAACAGCCGCGGAGTATGTCATAGCTTGTAGCTCTCGGGGTAGCTCGGATGGCGTAGAAGTTCCCAACGCTTGTTGCACTTCTTCTCTAATGACGTCGGTGAGAGAAGCGACTTGGGCCTGCGGCGGCGTTGGGAGAAGTTTCCGCAGCTCCTCTCTCGCTATTGCGCGGATAGTCTCGCGTAGGCTGTCGGCCGGGATCCGCGTGCTGCCAAAGTCGTTCGCATTGGCCGCGCCAACAATGTTGCGGTCATACTGCTTACCACGCATTTCGAGGGCTTTCTCAATGGTGCTGGCTTCGGTCCCGAATTCGGTGACGGTTTTGGGCGGATTTCGGACAAGTCCGGCAAACAGTTCCTCCTTCACTCCGCGCATAAGAAGCGCAACTTCTTTTCTTCCGTCATTTCGGGATCCGCGCGGCGAAATAGCTGCTTCATCTCCTCAACGAAGATCAAGACGCCTTCATTGGGGTGTTGCGTGCGCGTTTCCAACAAAAGGGCGGCTCTTTCTTTCCGCACGACGGTAGTGAAGGTCTTAGTGAACTCGCTCTTGAACTGAGCCCAGTTTGTCAAGGAGCTCTCGTGGTTCTCGAACCAAGTGCAAGCCGAATCTTCCAAGTAAAAGAAAACGTGCCGGAACGTTTCTGCGTCGTCCCACCTGTTGAATTTCCGGACGCGCTCCAGTTTCACCAACCATTCTTCTGGGTCTTCTGCGGGGGCTCCTCGGAATGATGGCGGTTCCCGTGGCTGCTGCAGAACGACAGGAGGATTGGCTTGGTTGAGCATGGAGCTGGTTGCGACGTTTTTCTTCTTCGTCTTCTCCGGTAGTAGACCGAACTCGGGTGGTAAATCTTGCACGCGGAGGCTGGCTCTTGTTGGACTGGCTTGGCGGCTTCCAGAGGTTGTAGTGGGCATGAAGGGTGCGTACCCAGCACCTTCACCAGATGTCACGTAGCTAAGGACGAAGCAGTTGTTTGGAAAAAAAAACAAGTTTATTGGAGCGAACTTGTGCTCCCCTAACAACTGAAAAGAATACAGAGGCGGCGAAGCAGTGGTCAACAAAGTGACGTTACGTGCGTCGGCGAGCGTCTCAGAATCGAATGCCCCGGTGTCCGCACTGCAGGCTTTTTATCTTTTGGCGCGCGTGGTTCTCGAAACGTCGATTCGCATCGAGAACATAGTAGATACAAGAAGATTATTCTGGGCTGTTCACGTTAGATCGGAATGCTCTCCCTATCACAACAGATAACACATGCGGCACAGAAAGAAAGAATGGAACACGCGCTTCCCTTGGCGGAGAGATAACACAGACCGGCGCAGCCGGCGGTAAAAGCAAAACACAAATAAACAAACCCAATGTATGGTTCGCGGTACATTTAGGGAATTAAGATTACAGTCAGGTACATTAGCACGCGCTCAGACAAGGCTTGTGACAAGGTATACTACAAAGTACATTGGCATACGCGCAAGTCCAGTGCAATCCACCGTCGTAACTTACTGGGGAACATGGATACTGGAAATAAGTACATATAAAGCAAAATTTATATGTATGCACGGCACATACGCTCGTAAGTGCAAACAAAACATACATACACGCATGCCCACGCGGGTGCATGTGAAGGTGAACAAGTGCAGGCAAATGCGCACGTGCATGCATGCACACACACGTGCGGCCACACATACATAGGTACACGGGAGTATGTGTACGGCACATGGTGCAAGTGTAGAAAATAGGAAGGGAACGGAAATCGCAAACACGAGATAACTTCTATACCATACTGAATGGGCAACAGCGGCTTCAAATGCATGCGTTTTTCAGGGCGCGTTTAAAAGAGTTAACATTGCCGGAAAAGACGTTCAAAGATGCACGAAAGTTATCATTATACACGCGTTGCACACGGCACACTGAAGACACCATCTCTGAGGTGGTCACATCAAAGCAAAGGTGGGGGCGGAGAGCTCGAATTGGTGCCCTTAGCCGAACAGAGCTCACTAATTTCGGGCTGTCGAATCTGGAGTGGATACACTTGAACAAAAACACTAGATCGCGGTTTGTGCGTCTAGATTGCAGTTCTTCGAGCTTCAGACGCTTGATGACATCCTTGTAAGCGTATTTCTCGTGTAGGGTGTAGCGGCGAGAGAAGATGCGCGTGAACATTTTCTGAACCCTTTCCAAGCGCAAAGACGACGACGCACTCATGCAATTCCAGACTGCCGATGCAAACTCCAGCTTTGGGAGTACAAGGGCTTTGTACAGAGCAAGGAAACACGAACCTCCTGAGAAGTCCCTTGTTGCACGAGAGATAGCGCCCAAAGTCCGAAGAGATGAGCGTGCGAGGTAGTTAACATGCGGTGTGAATCGTAGTTTCGAATCCATCAGAACGCCCAAATCACGTGTTTCGCTTACTCTTCTTATCGTCAGAGAGTCGAGGTGGTATGGGAAGGTTTAAAGCAGAGGTTTTTCGAGTGTATGTAATTGTAACGGTCTTCAATGGATTCAAATCTAAGTAGTTAGTTTTGCACCAGAGGGAGATTGCTTGTACGTCGCGTTGAACCTGGGCGCAGTCCGCCTGTGATTCCACTGCGCGATAGAGTTTCATGTCGTCTGCAAACTGCAATAGAGATGAATGCTTTATAATTAACTGCACATCATTCACAAATAAGTTAAACAATAAAGGACCGAGAATAGAGCCCTGGGGATCCCCGGACGGTACAGTCATGCTGCGAGACTTAGCACCAGCGTACTGAACAAAGTTTGTTCTCTGTTTGAGGTAGGTTGCAAACCACTCGCACAAAGCAGGAGCCAAGTCATAAGCAGACAGTTTGCTAAGGAGCAAATCATGGTTTACGCGGTCGAAGGCCTTGCTGCAGTCTAAGTAGATGGCATCCATTTGTTGACGTGAGAGTATGTACTTGCTGGCGTCGCTCAGAAAGCAGGCAAGGTTTGATTCGACGGACCGGGCAGGTATAAAACCGTGCTGATTACTATGAATGAGGGGCCGGATTTTGGACAAGAGATAACGGTGTACTACTTTTTCGAAAACTTTTGAGAAAGAACAAAGGAGAGATATTGGTCGATAGTTCCCAGGTGTAACAGACCGGGCTATCTGCTATCGGCATTCGCCCTAGGCGATATCGTCTCGCCCTCCTCTCCCCCCTTCCGTCTGCTTTACTTTCCTTCCTGGCTTTCTTTCCCCCTTCCCCGCTGTGAACACGGCTACTTAAGCGCAGCAAATAAACGGCCGGGGGTCTTTCGTCTTGGCAAGGCCCAGCCAAATGTTTATCGTCGCCTTGTTTGTCAGCCAAACGTTACATGGTGTAAGAAGTGGTCCTGACGTTCGAGATGGACGTCGTCAAGCCCCCGGAAGCGCTGCAACTCTCCGGTAACATCAGGAAAAACTGGCTGGTATTCAAGCAGAAGCTGCAGCTGTTCATCACCGCTACGGAACCGGAGAATCCCCGCCCATCGGCCGTAAAAGCAGCGATTCTTCTGAGCACCGCGGGGGACGAGGCGCTAGATGTCTACAACAACTTCTCGTTTGCCGCAGGTGAGAGCAGAGAAGATTATGACACGTTAGTGCGGAAGTTTGAAGACTATTGTGTCGACCAGGGTAATGAAGTCTACGAAAGGCACATTTTTCGACTGCGAACACAGGAAGAGGCCGAGCCTTTTGAGCGGTTCCTACGGGACTTAAAAAAGCAAGCAAAGCTGTGCAACTTTGGCTCACTTGAAGAGTCTATGATCAGGGACCAAGTGGTTTTTGGGACAAATAATGCAAAACTTCGAGAAAAGTTGCTAAGTGACAAAGACTTAAACTTGCAGAAAGCAGAAGAAATTTTCAAAGCCGCTGAGATTTCTTCCCTTCAGAGCGCAGCATGGTCAAAGGAAAGCCTGCACGTTGACTTCACACGCCGGACAAACCGCATGAAGTTTGCGAATGGGACTCGGTGTCGAAATTGTAACAAGGTACATGCCCCCGAGCGGTGCCCGGCATACGGAAAAACGTGTTATGCATGCAAGAAACGAAATCACTTCGCTGCATGCTGCAACAATGCTCGCAGGATAAACGAGGTGCACAAGTCGGAAGAAAGCGACGAAAACTTTGACATCTTGGGCATCAGCGTTTGCGGCGTCACCGAAGCCATAGGAGCGGATTGGATGGTTCGCGGCAAAATAGCCGGTCAGGAGATACAATTCAAGGTAGACACCGGGTCTCAGGCAAATTCGCTGCCCCTAACTCTGTTCAACCGAATCGCCAACGCAAGCACTCCGCGAAAGAGCGCAGCCGTCCTCACCGCATACAACGGCAGCGCAATCATGCACGTTGGCGTGGCGACCGAAGATCTCGAGATCAGTGGAGCGCAGCATTCCGTCTCGTTCTTTATCGTGAAAAAGGGGCGCCAAGCCATCCTTGGCTTACAGGCGTGCCAACAGTTTGGTCTGATACCGGTGACGACGGACGCTGTGAATGTAGGCGATGAGCGAGCACAATTCCAGCTTGCATTTCCCGACCTCTTCAGCGGGACAGGCTGCGTCAAGCGACCCTACAGAATGGTGCTACGAGAGGATGCCGTTCCAGTCGTCCAGCCTGCCCGCAGAGTACCCATAGCGTTGAAAGGGCGCCTGCGACAAGAACTTCAAAGAATGGAAAAGGCCTCAATCATCGTCAAGGTGGAAGAACCAACCGATTGGGTAAGCCCCCTGGTTGTTGTGCACAAAAAGGATGGCACGCTTCGCATTTGCTTGGACCCGAGAGCAGTGAACAGGAGCATCAAGCGGGGGCACTATCCTATGCCTTCTCGAGAGGACATAGAGAGCGAGCTGGCAGGAGCAAAATACTTCTCCCGGCTCGACGCCAATGCCGGCTTTCATCAGATTCCTTTAGACGAGGCGACGTCACGAATATGCACTTTTGCGACACCATTTGGGCGGTACCGTTTTTTACGTCTTCCTTTCGGAATTTCTTCGGCCAGTGAGGTGTTCCAAAAGACGTTAACAGAGATGTTCGAAGGGCTGCCGGGAGTGCGCGTCTACGTAGACGACGTTTTAATATGGGGCGACTCAAAGGAAGAACATGACGCACGCGTCACTGCGGTGCTAAGACGGGCACAGGAGGAAGGGCTAACATTTAATCCAGCTAAGTGTGTGTTCTGCACCACACAAGTTACATTCCTTGGCGATGTTATAGGAAGAGACGGAATTCGTCCTAGTCCCGATTTAATCGAAAGCGTCCGTGCCATGCCAGTTCCAAAAGATAAACAGGGTGTGCGTAGACTGCTCGGTGTCGTGAACTACTTTCGGAAATACCTGCCAGCATTGAGCGACAAAACAGCGTTGCTTCGAAGCCTAGTGAAAGAAGCCTCGGTGTTCGAGTGGACAACAGCCAAAGATCGAGAATGGGACCAGATCTGCGAAGCGCTTACAAATCCTCCGTTGCTGGGGCTTTTTGATGAAAAAAGAAACACAAAGATAACTGGGGACGCCTCGGGAACGGGTATCGGTGCTGCCTTATTGCAAAGACATGGGGATGACTGGCGCCCAGTGACCTACGCTTCAAGGGCGCTGACGCCGAGTGAAGAACGATACGCCCAGATAGAAAAGGAAACACTTGCAATCGTGTTCGCTTGTGAAAAATTTCATCAGTTCGTATATGGACGAAAGATTACGGTTGAAACTGATCACCAGCCATTAATTGCGATTGCCCAAAAGAACATTGGAGATATGCCACCCAGACTGCAACGGTTTTTCATCCGTCTGATGAAATTTGATTTTTTATTGCAGTTTGTACCTGGGAAGGACCTGTTACTCGCAGACATGCTGTCCCGGGCCGCACTACCAACTGGCAGAAACGACCAAGTTGAGGACGTGGACGTTCACACAACGCAAGTAGTCTCCAGCATCATAAGCAAAGCGACTATGTTGCGACTACAAAAGGAAACCCTTGAAGATCCGCTTCTCAGCCGCACTATGAAGCAAATGGAAGATGGCATGGCAATAGACGGCGTACTGAAGCCGTGTGCGGAAGAGTCATCAGTGGTCAATGGAGTGATGCTCAAGGGTTGCAAAGTGGTTGTGCCTAAATCGATGCGTGCGGAAATTCTTGAGCGAATTCACGAAGGCCACTTGGGTATGAACAAGTGTAAGGCTAGAGCTCGTAGATTGGTTTTCTGGCCGTGAATGAGCAGTGACATTGAACAACGAGCGCGAACTTGCAGCGTATGTCGAAAGTACGCATACAGCCAACCGAGTGAACCCCTCCTGCTACAGCCAACGCCCGACCGACCGTGGAATCGCGTAGGAATAGACCTATTTACATTCGCTGGTGATCACTACGTTGTTGTGTTTGATGCCCATTCTAACTTTCCAGACGTCGAGAAGCTAAGAGGTACCACGGCGGTGGAAGTAATCGACAAGATATCTGCTATCTTCTCTAGATACGGCATTCCCAGTCAAGTTTGCACTGACAACGGGCCTCAATTTGCATCGCGAGAGTTCGCGTCGTTCGTTCACCGGTATGACTTCGAGCATATGACGTCAAGTCCCGAGTTCCCATGGTCAAATGGCTTAGCTGAAAAGGGGGCGCAGATCGTGAAGCGTATTCTAAAGAAAACCCACCAGTCTCGTGGTGATGTATGGCTGGGTCTGTTGGCTTATCGATCTTCTCCCCTTGACAGCGGTCCATCACCCGGAGAACTACTGCAAGGTCGACGCCTGCACGCCACACTTCCTGAATACAATGTCGACGGAGGGATCCCCGTAATGAAACAGCGTCAATCTTCCCGAGGCAGGCCACTATCACCCTTGGAAGCCGGAAACGTGGTCCGCATCAAACACGGAAGCTGGTCACGCCGAGCGAAAGTGGTAACGGAGACTGCACCGCGATCATACGTGGTGAGAACAGAAGACCACGGCCTCCTCAGACGCATCCGACAGCACTTGCTGCGAACGGACGAAAACTTCGACGGCGAGGTCAGCCACGTCGGTGACGGTAACCCGCACCCCGACGCGAGGCCCTCGACGGAGTGCACTGACAGACATCGAGGCAACATCACGCCGGGAAACCAACCAGGCAGTCACCAGGCGGAACCAGCTCATCCAGGTGGGGATTCTAACGCCACCACTTCACCAGAGACTCCAGGAAGCCCACTGGCTGGTCTACGCCGGTCAGGACGCCAGCGCAGCGAACCGAAGCGCCTTCACTACGGGCCATCCTTCAATCAAGTAAACGAGTGCAAAACAAATCATTGTTTTGAAAATGTGTGAAGAGAAGATGTAACAGACCGGGCTATCTGCTATCGGCATTCGCCCTAGGCGATATCGTCTCGCCCTCCTCTCCCCCCTTCCGTCTGCTTTACTTTCCTTCCTGGCTTTCTTTCCCCCTTCTCCGCTGTGAACATGGCTACTTAAGCGCAGCAAATAAACGGCCGGGGGTCTTTCGTCTTGGCAAGGCCCAGCCAAATGTTCATCGTCGCCTTGTTTGTCAGCCAAACGTTACACCAGGCACCGACGCATTTCCGGACTTATGGAGAGGAAAAACAACGCCGGGTTTCCAATTTGTCGAAAAGTGCCGCTCTTCAAGCTAGAGACAAAAAATGTGGCAGAGCAACGGCGCGAAAGTGGCAGAGCAGCCTTTTACAACATCCCAATGAAGCATGGGATGTTATCATGGTCTGAGGATTTCTTCGAAGGTAGGCTGCGGATAGCAGCCGTGACATCCTCAACGGTTATGTTGGGCGTGTGTATGACATCACCTATCTGCGCGAGCCGAAGTGGGAAGCCGCTGTCGCGTGACGAGGCGTACGCGGACAAGAAGTGTTATGTGAATATTTTAACAATGCTGGCTGGGTCGGAAACGATGGTGCTGCCATCCTGCAGAGTAATCCGCTCAGGGGCCTTTCTTGTGCGCGTGCTAAAGATCCGCCAGAAATCGCTCGGGGATCGGCTAGACGAAGATTCTGTGAAGTCCGAAAAATGTTTTTTTGTCGCGAGCGAGCAGCACTTTCACAAGTGAGCGCTGTTCTTTGAAGTTTGTGTCGGCGGACGTGTCGTTTTTAGCTTTCCTTAGTTTGTGGAATCGACGCTTACTGCGCAGCGCGCTGCGGAGATCTTTGCTGAACCAGAAAGGGAATTGATGAGGGCGCTTATACTTTTTTGGTATGTGCTCGTCCATTGCTTTTTGGACAATTTTTGTGAGCAGCTGCACCGCTGCGTCTGCATTATGCAAAGTGTAGACTGGCTCCCAATTCGTCTCCTGAAGCGTTATGTAGAGGGCATTATAATCGCCACGGGGAAAATCAAAGAATGGGGTCTCCATGCGCCGCTCATAGGCAACCGGTTGTAAAGCCGTGACAGTGAATGGTTCATGCCACGGGTCGACCGGAACAAGGGCTTCTCGAGCGTGTTTAAGGTCTAAGGAGGCCAAGTTGGAGAAGATGATGTCAAGGACATTTCCTGTGGGGTTAGGAGGAAGTGCAGCATATGCCAATCCAGCGAATGAGAAAAAGTTAAACAAGTGAGCGGCTTTGGTAGAATTGCCAACATTTTTCCCGGGATTCCACCACCGGCCGGGCACGTTGAAATGATCGAATAAAAGAATGTTGTACTTTCCAGGGTCTATACTTTCTGAGAGGTGCTGAAAAACGGACACGAATGCGGGGAAGTCTACAGTTGGATGCACATTGTTACGTGTGTAACCAGCAACAGAGCGCAGACGCCAATCGTCCAGAGCCGGTGTGCGCCGTTCTGGCGTGTCTCCATCATCCTCATCCTCATCATGGAAATCACAAGCATGATCATCACCGCCTAAGCCGCGAGGAAGACGAGAACGTGCCCCCTTCGTGAGCGCGTGTTCTTGGTGCGACTGCTACCAGGCATCAGGCACAAGTTTTCCAATATATACCCTCTTTTCTCTCTCCTGCTGGCCCTCATCAATTGTTGCAACGTGACACTGGTAAGGTGCGGGGTACCGGAGCATCTGATGCCCAGGTCGCCCTCTGAAAGCCCTGAGCGACCTCGTAGCGTCTGCACGCCCGTACATCGCTGCAGCCGCCGCAAGCTAGGCCTACCTCCAGAACACGGCCTCCTGCTTGACACCGCACCAAGGCGCCGGGTTTCTGAACCAGAGGTAATGGCTCAAGCATCGCTGCCGACGCAGCTGATGCTTCAGCAGCCCCGTACTCCCAGCAAATTTTACGGAACCGATTCCGAGGACGTACCTAGATGACTGGCTTGACCAATTCGAGCGCGTCGCCAGTTTCAACAAGTGGACACCTGAACAAAAGCTTGAGAATGTCTACTACTTGCTAGAAGACGGGGCGCGGATTTGGTTTGAAAATCGCGAACGAAGGTTAGAGACATGGGACGACTTCCGCCAAGAAGTGCGCGACAGCTTCACCAGCAGCGACCGTCGAGACCGTGCGCAAAGCCTTCTGGAAATACGGATACAAAAGCCAAATGAAAGCGTCGGGATGTTTGTCGAGGACATGGCCCGTCTGTTCCGGCGCGCGGATCCCGATATGTCCGAGCCCACAAAGCTTCGGTATCTCATGCACGGCGTCAAAGAACAGCTCTTCGCAGGCCTTGTGCGCAACCCACCGCGTACTGTGCAAGAATTTATTAAGGAGGCAACTGCCATTGAGCGAGCTGTGCAGGAGCGGTGCCGCCAGTATGCCCGAACATCGATCAAAACTCCGAGCCCGTCCGCGGCATCTCTGTCCACCACTATGGGCGACTACAACCTGCGCGAACTTGTCCGCTCGGTTGTTCGTGAGGAGTTGGCAAAGTGCGGAATAGGAATAGCGCCGTCGGAGCCAGCTGTCATCTCGGTTGCGGATGTTGTGCGGCAAGAAATTCGCCAAGCAATTTCTGCTCCTGAGCAGCCCCGAACCCCCCAGCTTATGCCCCAAATGGATTACGCGACTGCTCTCCGCTGTCACATAGCCACAGCGCCAACCGTGGCGACTATGCCACGCCCGACGTACTCCCGACCGCAACCTCCTGGATCTTGGCCACAAAGAGAATTCCCGGCTCGTCCGCAAATCCGCAAGACCGACGTGTGGCGCACCGAGGACCGCCAGCCATTGTGCTATCACTGTGGCGAGCCAGGGCATGTTTATCGACGCTGCCCCTACCGCGAGATCGGGCTACCAGGATTCCCGCCGACCGCCCGCCGTCCTCGTTTTGGCGAACGGCCCGTCGCCATTTCTGAGTACCTCGCCACGCGTCAGTCTTCCGAGAAGAGTCGTCCGTCACGTTCGCCGTCGCCAGCCCGCTATGCTTCGCCCACCCGTCGCGATTACAGAGGCTCCCCGACAAGGCGGTCTCCAAGTCCGCGGCGGGGAAACTAAAGGGAGGAACCTTGGGAGGCAAGGTTGCTAGCGGCGGAAGCACTGAAGACCTCCCAGTACCATCGACGGCTGACGATGTTACGGCGGCAAACAAGGACGTCGACGCTATCACGAGTGCCGATGTTTTAGTCGCCATCGACGGACACGAGGTAACGGCACTTGTGGACACTGGAGCAAGTTATTCAATAGTGAGCCAGCAGCTCGTGGACCGACTAAGAAAAGTGAAGACATCATGGGACGGACCCCAAATTTGAACGGCCGGCGGCCACTTGATGACACCCGTGGGCACATGCACCGCCAGAGTTAGAATAGGGGACAGTGATTACGTCGCGACCTTCGTAATCCTTCCTCAGTGCTGTAAGGACGTGATCCTGGGGATGAACTTCCTTCAGGAGCACGATGCTGTTATAAACATCCGCGAACAGTTCGTCAGCTTTTCGAGGAAGGAGACCACCCCGGAAGGTCATGAACAACGCATACCTCTGTCTGCGCACCATCGGCGACACTAGCGTGCCCCCCCGGTCATGCGCGCTTGTTCGCGATAAGCGCGACGACCTCTCCAGTGGCGATGGAATCGCGGAAGCTATCGGCCCGCTTCTACTTCAGCATGGAATCGCTATCGCTCGGGGATTGGTCACCATTACGCGCGGTGTTACAGAGGTTCTACTCACGAATTTCTCGAACGAGCGTCGCGAAATCGCCGAAGGAACTACCGTGGCAGTATTTGAGGACGTCCCCGACACGACAGATTGCTTTGTGCTTCAGACCAACCCGACTCCCAAGGCGACGAGCAAGCTTTCACTTGACGTTAACCCGCGCTTACCGCAAACAAAGCGAGAAAAGCTCTTGGAACTGTTGCACAGCTTCACCGACTGTTTCTCGTCAACGTCACGCGTCCGACAAACTCCGCTCACAAAACACCGCATCATCACGGACGAATCTGAGCGCCCCGTTTACCGACATCCCTACCGCGTGTCACCAAAGGAGCGCGACGCGATACGGCGGCAGATGCAAGAGATGCTCGCTGATGACGTCATTCAGCCTTCGAAAAGCCCCTGGGCGTCGCCAGTCGTTCTGGTAAAAAAAAAAAGATGGCACCTTGAGATTCTGCGTCGACTATCGCAAACTCAATCAGGTGACGAAAAAGGACGTATATCCGTTGCCTCGGATAGATGACTCCCTTGACCGCCTGCGGCACGCTCATTACTTTTCGTCCATGGATTTGAGGAGCGGTTATTGGCAGATAGAGGTCGACGAGCGGGATCGTGAGAAGACCGCCTTCGTAACTCCCGATGGGCTGTACGAGTTTAAGGTTCTTCCTTTTGGCTTGTGCTCCGCACCCGCAACTTTTCAGCGTATGATGGACACTGTTCTATCTGGCCTGAAGTGGCAAACGTGCCTTGTTTACCTAGATGACGTCGTCGTATTCTCAAATACATTCGAAGAACACCTAGAGCGACTGTCATCCGTCCTCCAGGCCATACGATCTGCTTCGCTCACACTCAAGCCGGAAAAGTGTCATTTCGGCTATGAGGAGCTTCTCTTTCTCGGCCACGTCGTTAGCAGCGCTGGAATTCGCGCCGACCCTGACAAGCTTTCAGCTGTTTCTCGTTTCGAAACACCTACTGACAAAAAGTCCGTCCGGCGTTTCCTGGGCCTCTGCTAATACTATCGGCGATTCATTGCCAATTTCGCCCACATTGCAGCCCCTCTCACGCGCCTTACTCGCAATGACGTCACTTTTGTCTGGTCCGCTGAACAGCAAGAAGCTTTCGAGCAGCTACGGCGTTGCCTGCAGACCCAACCTGTTTTAGGCAACTTCGACGAGGAGGCCGCCACTATGGTGCACACTGATGCCAGCAATGTGGGGGTAGGCGCTGTCCTCGTCCAATGGCAAGATGGTGCGCAACGAGCCATTGCCTACGCAAGCCGAACGCTGTCACGGGCCGAAAGAAATTACTCGGCAACCGAGAAGGAGTGCTTAGCGGTTGTGTGGGCCGTCCTAAAATTTCGACCGTACCTGTATGGCCGTGCGTTCAAAGTTGCAAGCGGCGATCACTCGCTGTGCTGGCTTACAAACCTGAGAAACCCGACTGGCCGCTTGGCACGCTGGAGCCTCAGACTCCAAGAGTTTGATATGACCGTCGTCTACAAATCAGGTAAGCGACATTCAGATGCCGACTGCCTCTCGAGAGCACCGGTCGGTAACGCGCCCGCTGATGACGATGACGTCGACGATGGACCATTGATTGGAGTCCTCAGTGCGGCCACCATTCCGGAACAGCAGCAGGAAGACCAAGAACTGCTACCAGGGATCGACTTCTTGCAAGGCAAGGCCAACAGGCCACCTAAGTCTTTTATTAGAGGTCTGCCAACATTCTGCCTTCGCAGCGGCGTGTTATATAAACGAAACTTCGCCCCGAATGGCCGGCGTCACCTGCTCGTCGTTCCGTCACCCTTACGAAACGACATCTTGCAGGCTTGTCATGATGAGCCGTCCGCTGGCCACCTTGGTTACGCACGCACGCTTGCAAGAATCAAGAAGGCGTATTACTGGCCCAAGCCCTCGGCGAACGTGAGGCAGTACGTCCGAACTGGTCGCGACTGCCAGAGACGCAAGGCGCAGCCCGGCAGACCAGCCAGATTTCTCCAACCAATTCAAATTCCCCCAAGTGCCGTTCCAGCAAGTGGGAATGGACCTGCTGGGCCCCTTCCCCACCTCTACAGCGGGGAACAGGTGGATAGCAGTCGCCACTGACTACTTGACCAAGTACGCCGAAACAAAAGCTCTTCCAAAGGCCACCGCGCTTGAAGTGGCACAGTTTTTCCTCACAAGGATAGTTCTCCGACATGGGGCTCCCAAAGTTGTTATTACGGACCGTGGAACCGCATTTACCGCGAAACTTCTGCACGAAGTACTCACACTCAGCGGCACGTCTCAACGAAAAGCCAGTGCGTACCACCCTCAGACGAACGGTTTGATGGAACGGCTCAACAAAACCATCGCCGACATGCTCAGCATGTACGCTGATGTTGAACACCGGACCTGGGATGCAGTCCTCCCCTACATCACCTTTGCTTACAATACGGCCCAGCAGGAAACGACTGGAATGACACTGTTCACCCTCCTCTATGGCAGAGAAGCTACAACAATGTTAGACGCCATGCTGCTTCACGACATCACCGACGAATATGACATCTCTTCCCAGCAATTCATACAACGCGCTGAGGAAGCCCTGCAGCTTGCCCGCCTCCGCATCACCGAACACCAGCACCTGGACGCCTCCCGTTACGACCTTCGCCGCCGTCACGCGGCGTTTGCACCGGGTGACCTTGTTTGTGTTTGGATACCCGTTAGACGTCGGGGGTTATCGACGAAGCTTCTGCGTAATTATTTCGGGCCGTACAAGGTGCTTCGTCAACTTAGCGAAGTAACTTACGAGGTGGTACCCGAGAATTCTGGTGTTGCCGGTCGTCGTCGATCTCGACCAGTCACTGTCCATGTAGTGCGTTTGAAACCGTATGTTTCGCGCTAAGCCGACTTCACGACCATTCTGGCTTCGGACCCTGTTGACAGTGATCTTCAGCATCGGGACGATGCTATTCCGGGAGACGGATAGTGTTACGTGTGTAACCAGCAACAGAGCGCAGACGCCAATCTTCCAGAGCCGGTGTGCGCCGTTCTGGCATGTCTCCATCATCCTCATCCTCATCATGGAAATCACAAGCATGATCATCACCGCCTAAGCCGCGAGGAAGACGAGAACGTGCCCCCTTCGTGAGCGCGTGTTCTTGGTGCAACTGCTACCAGGCATCAGGCACAAGTTTTCCAATATATACCCTCTTTTCTCTCTCCTGCTGGCCCTCATCAATTGTTGCACCGTGACAATATAATACACGCCAATGAGCAGGTTTTTTCCGCGGTTTTTCTTTGTTTCGACCCAAACGCATTCATTTCCCAATTCGAGATCAGCTCGGCGAAACGCAACCATGGACTTTCGCAGGGCGATTAAAGCTCTTCCACCGTACTTTTGACCGGTTGTCATGCGAAGAAATCGCATCGGCAAAAAGGACCAGCACAAGACGAAAAGATTTAAAAAAAAACGACGACAAAGAAACTACGAAGCAGACGGCACGCGCAAGATGCACCGCCAAGGTGATTGACACCAGCTACGGCGCCGTGTGCTCGCGACCATGGCACGAGATCGCGCCGGACACCAGCCAATCGGGAGCGGCCAGCGACAGCGACCGGCGGGCAGAGGCGATCCCGAGAGGAAGACGGAACACAGAAGAGAGACTGGATCGGGGGAAGCGTGACCGGGATGCGCGGCGGTCGGGCGACCGGACCCGTGCCGTGCCCCAGGAGGTCCTCCATCAGAACAAGACAGGAGGTCCTCCATCAGAACCTCCAAGACATCTTCTCCACAAGCGAGTCGTGTTGCCGGGCAACAGTAAAAAACAGCGGCCCCAAGACAGCTGCGTTCGCCACAACGGGGACGGGAGCTCGGACCTCCGCTGCACTGCCACGACATCGACCCACTGCGTGAACATTTCAACGCTGCCACAAACCTGTGCCGGTAGTATCCACGTACTGCGTCGTTTACCTTTATTCCCGGACCGTGACTTTTTCTTGTTTCTTCAAACCCGCTTTGGTTACCGCTTTTGTAATAGTGTCTCTATTTCCCCATTTGTTGTTAATTCCGCTTTGCTCTTTGTTACATTGCTTGTATGTTTTTTTGGGTCTCGAGTGTTATAAAAACTAGTCTCGTTCATAAAGCTCATTCTTCTATTTAATATTGTTGTCACCGAACCTGACAATAATTGGCGTCCGCGACAGGACGAGGCTAGTTGGACACGGCAGAGTTATATGAACTAGGGAAGAGGTTAGGCTTCAGCGGCGACGAGCTTAAACAGTGGGTGCTCGAGGAGCAAAATAGCTGGATCGAGCAAACAGTTCTACAGCTCGAGGCGGCCAAAGAGCTAGCCGAGATAAAAAAAGAGATTGCCGCAAAACAGAAAGAAACTTTTAAGCTGCCGCTACGGCTCGCGGAGCTTGAGGCGACGCGAAAGGCGACCTGTCAATCTAAGGGTGGCGGGAAAAACTTTGAGCAAGTACATTTCTCATCACCGACTTCTAATGCAGAGGAGATTCTGCTGCCTTTAAATGGAGCATTAGAGGTCAACCAGGCATGCGAACGTGAAGTAATCACAAAACGTGAGACGGTGCCTTGTGCTAAGCGAGACACCACAACCTCTGTAAAAGTGCGGGAAGTGACATCGAATTTCCCGGGTAGCGCGTCTGCTGGGCTCGAGGTTGATGATGTCGTCAGAGCTAGCATGGAGGACATTCTGCCTCCGGAGCGCCGCTCTGTAGCGAAAGAGAGTCCGGTCGGAGACGAGGTCCCACAGCCTCAGATTTCAGTCCGAAAAGACCAGTTAGTGTCAAAAAGAAAGCACCCTCCTCTCAAGCTAAGAAGGCACTACTCTAGTCGGGCAAAGAGTAGAAGTTCAAAAACCAAGCAAAAGAACCGTAGCACCAGAAAAGGAGCCGTATCACGACTCACGAGTGGCTCACGAAATGCAAAGGCCACTAAAAGACACATTGTTCAGTCTTTTCCACGGTCTGTCAGAAAGTTCGCATGTGCGCGGGAACCATATGATTTAAATGGAAAGCCCTTGAACTACGCGGCCAGACGTGTGTACGTTAGAGGCAGGGAGTGGCACCGTAGCCACTGTCGCAAAAGGGATAAACTATCTGCCTGATTGCCTTTTTGGTTGATGACTGGTCTGAGATTTAATCTAAAGGTCGTGTATAAATGTAGTTGGTGTGTTTACTCATTATCGACGGTGATCAGTGTTTCGGGAATTCGTATTTGCTCTTGGTGACGTTCCAAGTGCATTTGTGATGACTAGATATTCTGTGACTGCTCCCCAAAGACTGTGTACATGGTGTGTCGGACATGAGTGAGCAGACATTTTTCTGTGAAAAATGCTTAAGTTGGGGGATATGTCATGCGAAGAAATCGCATCGGCAAAAAGGACCAGCACAAGACAAAAAGGTATAAAAAAAACGACGACAAAGAAACTACGAAGCAGACGGCACGCGCAAGATGCACCGCCAAGGTGATTGACACCAGCTACGGCGCCGAGTGCTCGCGACCACGGCACGAGCTCGCGCCGGCCACCAGCCAATCGGGAGGGGCCAGCGACAGCTACCGGCGGGCAGAGGCGATCCCGAGAGGAAGACGGAACAGAGAAGAGAGACTGGATCGGGTGGAGCGTGACCGGGATGCGCGGCGGTCGGCCGACCGGACCCGTGCCGTGCCCCAGGAGGTCCTCCACCAGAACAACCTCCAAGACATCATCTCCACAAGCGAGTCGTGTTGCTGGGCAACAGTGAAAAACAGCGGCCCCAAGACAGCTGCGTTCACCACAACGGGGACGGGAGCTCAGAGCGCGCTGCACTGCCACGACATCGACCCACTGCGTGAACATTTCAACGCTGCCACAAACCTGTGCCGGTAGTATCCACGTACTGCGTCGTTTACCTTTATTCCCGGACCGTGACTTTTCTTGTTTCTTCAAACCCGCTTTGGTTACCGCTTTTGTAATAGTCTCTATTGTTCCCCATTTGTTGTTAATTCCGCTTTGCTCTTTGTTACATTGCTTGTATGTTTTTTTGGGTCTCGAGTGTTATAAAAACTAGTCTCGTTCATAAAGCTCATTCTTCTATTTAATATTGTTGTCACCGAACCTGACACCGGTGAGTTCGTAGTCTGTCATGGCGAAAGACAGCGTACTCGTCCGGGAATTATTCTGTACAAGCAATTTGGTCTGAGAGCCACGTCTCAGTAATGCAGTATACGACATGATCGAAAAGAACCACATTATCAAAGGACTGTTGCGCTTTTGTCCGTAGGCCTCGTGCGTTTTGGTAGTAAAAAGAAATACTCGTGGGACGTTTGCTTCGGAGGGCTTCAGCGCACGGTCTTTCCTCAGGGTGCCGTCAAATTGTCGGAATAAGCACCCGCTCGGCCACACTGACGACTTATTCACAAGATCAAAACACGCATCGCTTACCACAACATGAAGGGGGCGTAGCTCGGGTGCTTGGTTTTTAGACGCGTGCAAACGACGCTGCCATCTTTACAAACCTCCGTGACGAGTTTCAGCACGGTTGGAACTGAGGTGTCTTGGTGAAAACGGGACACAAACAAGGCTTTCTTGAGGGGCTGGCAGGGCACGGTCTGAAGGTCGCTGTTTTCGTTTGCCCCAACGGAAGCCTCGGGGAAGCGGTTGCGGGGTTGCCTTTGGTTGAGGCCGCCAGGGCGAAGAGGGCTCCACGCGGGAGGGGCGTGTTTCAAGCAACTCGATATGGGAGGCTGGCTGGTGGGTGAGGAGGCCGGGACAGAGCTGCTGAGGGGGCTTTGTGTGGCAGGAGCGTCGAGCACTGCGGAAGGCTTTCGCGGTGACCCGCGGTGGCGGAGCTCCTCGCGCAAGACACGCACCTCACTCTGAAGACACGCAATTGCGGCCGCCTGTATTTCCGATGCCTTCGTGGTTTCGCTTCGAATGCGGGCGTGCTCCTCCCGTAGCTGGCTGAGCTCGTCCGTTAAAAATGAGATGCCTTCCACGGCGTTGACGAGCCGGTCATTCATCTTGCTCAGTTGGCTACCAACATCGCCGGGGAAGGGAAAAAATGCGTTGTGGTCGAGAGCAACGTTTTCTGCCGCCGGTCCGGTGTTCTCGTCGGGCTTGACGGGTGGTGCCGCTTTTTAACAAGCGTTGCAATGGAAAGGAAGATCGCCAGCGCGAAGAAGTTGGAGATCCTCGTCGGGCCAGGCAATGCACTTTGTGTGCGCGCACTTGCCACATGAAGCACAGCGAAAAGAGTGCTGCTTGGCTGTGACACGTTGCGAGCAGGGGACACAGTTGGCTCGACCCGCCATCTTGGCGGCTTTGATGCAGCGGCCGTCGGCAGTGCACGATTTCACAAGAGACGAAAAGGAATACACGCAGCGATGGCGGAAGGGAAAATCACGCTCACTTGTTGCCTTGCATGCTTAGCAGTAGTTGCGAAGTGCTGTCGTCGGCTTCGGAGGGAGATTTCTTGCTGTCTTCGACAATATTTGTAGGAGCGAAGAGCGCGCCCACTTCTTCCCTGTGCCCCCTGGCGGTGAATTGTAAGAAGTGTGCGACTTGTTGCTATCACGCAGGGACTTCTTTTCCGCAGTCGTTTTGTGCTTCATGAAAGTGTTTGTGTAGTGTGATGAGCTGGACACGTGTTCGAAGTGTTGTGCAAGTGTGTTGGCCTGGTCTTCGAGTGTGTCCCCTGTTGTGCTAACCAGGGGCAGGCTGTGTGTCTGTTGTCCTTTCAGCTTGCGTATATGTGTCCAGACTTTGTGTGTATTAGTGTATGAGTTGATGGAAGTGAGGAAGGTGCGCCAACTCTCCCTTTTCGGCTCACGACGCACTCGCTTCCCAAAAGCCTTTGCCCGTTTAAAAGAAATGAGGTTATCTGACGTGGGGTACCGGCGAAGGACACCCCACGCCTTGTTCTGGGCCTCTCGCGCCCACCTGCAGTCCTCGTTCCACCAGGGCCTCCTTGGGGTGCGGGACCCACTGGAGGCCTGGGGAATGAACTTTTCGGCGACGTCGAGGATGTGCGCCGTGACGATTTGGGCGGCTTCCTCCACGTGTAGGTGTTTTATGGATGTATGGTGTACTTGAGATGTTTGTGTGAATGTGCTCCAGTTTGCTTTTGATTCATTAAACTTTTTATGGGAAGATGGACTGCTCGGGCCTATACCTATATACGTTAATGAAGTGGGGAAATGGTCACTACCATATGGGTCTGTGCCCACACCCCACTCAAGACATGGAAAGAGAACTGCGGAACCAATAGCCAAGTCAAGATGCGAGTATGTATTGTGTCCTAAGTTGTGGTATGTAGGCTTTTTTTGTTGAAAAGGCATGCTCCGGAGGATGTAAGAAACTTCTCTATCAGGCGACCTCGGGCATCCGTTCTGGAGGAGCCCCAAAGAGAGTTGTCCTCATTAAGGTCCCCTGTTAGTATGTATGGTTCGGACAGCTGGTCAACCAGTGCCTCGAAATCAGAGCTCAGAAGTGCGAAATCAGGAGAGATGTAAATGGAGCATACCGTTATTAACCTATTAAATATTATTGTACGGATCGCTACAGCCTCGAGAGACAGTGTTTAAAGAGAGAGGGTGGCATGATAATGATTTCCGGGCGATAATGGCCACACCTCCTGAAGAGTGGGTGCAGCCAACCCTGTCCTTTCAGAATACCATGTAACTATTTAAGAAATTTGTTTGTTAAGAATTGAGGTGAGTTTCCTGGAGACACATGATACTTGGCTGACTGGCATGCAGAATCTCATACACATCGTCAAGATTTTTAAGGAGGCCTCTGCAGTACCATTGGATGATGTTTTGTGTTCCCATTATTTCCATTTAAGAATGACTGGAGTGTGTGTATTCGTGCGTGTTCATGTGTCGTCTTTCGGGGCCGTTACTCTTGGATTAGGCTTTTTAGGCCTTTCTACTGGCTTGGCCGTCGGAGGCCGCTCGTTGCGCTGCGTTGCAGGCAGGAACTGCGCGACGTCCATTTCGTCGTCAGATGTCCTGGGGGTGCCCATCGAACCGGGCCCCCCGGACTTGGTCCCCCTTCGGGAGACCTTCATTTGAGCCGCCCCCACCGCGGGCGTCGGGGACGCCAGAAGTGGCACGGGCGGTGCGGTGACGGTGGGAGCCCATGTGGGGCCCCCGATGTCCATCCCCTCGACACCCTCCATCGCACTGGAGGACGGGGAGGAAGCGCCGGGAGCGGCACCGGTCCCAACAAAAGAGGTTGGCACCACAACCTCTGCTGCCTAAGCAAACGGTGTGGTGGCAGGTTGGGCTGCCTGAGGCAACCCAGGGGGGGGGTGGGGCAGGGACCAGGTCAGACTCGCTGAACTGGGTCCCTGTGGAAACCAGACGCCGCTCCGCCCCCCGGCGAGCTGCGTCGGCGTACCTCCCCAGGGGGAAAGAAGCAAACCTCTTCCGCGCCTCTGGGAAGGTGATGTTCTCAGTTACCTTGATGTTGATTATCTTTTTTTCAGTTTGAAATTTTTTGCACTTGCGCGAGTAGGCTGCATGCGCCCCCCCGCAGTTCACACAAGAGAGGGTGTCGGATGAACAGTTGTCGCTCGGATGGTCATGCGAGGCGCATTTTGCACACGTCGTTCGGCCAGGGCAAGAGTTTGTACCGTGCCCGAACCGTTGGCACTTAAAACAGCGCCGCGGGTTCGCGATGTAGGGACGGATGGAGCAACGGATAAAACCTGCATTTATGTGTTGTGGAAGGACTGCGCGGTTAAACGTCAAGATAATGTGCTTGGTGGGAATCTCCTTGTCGTCTCTGCGGATAGTGATGCGTCTCACGGCAGTGACACCCTGATCCTTCAAGCCGGCAAGGAGATCCGCATCCGTTTCGTTCAAGAGATCTGTCTCGGATATCACACCTTGCGAGCTGTTGAGGCTCCGATGGGGTGTGACACTTATGTCTAGATCACCCAGTCTAGTCTGAGCTAGAAGCTTCGTGGACTGCTGTTTGTCATTTACCTCGATTAGTAGTTCACCAGACCTTCGTTTTTTGCACTTATATGATTTTCCTATTATGGCTTCAAGAGATTTTGCGATCAAGAAGACTAACTGCGATACAAGATGTTGGGTTGGATTGAGCGATTCCATCGCAAGAAATCGAGAAAAATTATCCGGCTTAGGAAATGTTAAAGATTGCAATAAAGGAAAGGATACTTCGGTGCCGTTTGGGGGGGTTTGTAAGTACCATAGGGCATACTATAAAAGCAGGGAGACTGGGGTACTTTCTTCATCGACCTTACCCTGGTAGTCAAAGAGGTCCCGGAGCTCCCTGCCTGGTAGACAGGCAAGGAGCCCATCGGCCGGAGCTTGACCAAGGCTCGGCTTCTATCCTTCACCTTTAAACACCTCGCCACGGTTGGACACGGCTTATGTTGGGAGCTCGGGGTCCGCGGTGTCGCTGCTCACCGTCACCATGAATACTCAAGGTGCCCCGTGCGGGGTGCATTTTGAGTTGCCAGAACCAAAGGGTCTCTGTGGGAACGGTGAGGCGAGTGGACGAGCTTGTGAAGTGACTAGCCGTCAGCACTAATTCCTAATGTTGGAGATTTCAGGGCCACAACTCAAGCAGAATGTGCTTGTGCGGTAAGTGTGCTTGTGTGGTAAGTCTGCAGGGAGCACAGCGCCCATCGCAACAAGTTCTGTTAATTAATGGCTCATCACAGCTCGAAGGCAAAAGTAAAATATCTGCGTTATGGCACCCACCTTTACTAGCAGATGCCTTGAATGCTTTCGGCTACAGATTTTCAACAGCAGTAGCTTGGTTGAATCGGCCTAATGGATGCCGATGTGCGCAAGACTAAAAATTATAGCAGTTGCACCTAATGTGAAACTTGTAAACTGTGGATAAGTGATTTACTACAGCTGCTCTGGGCCCTCCCTTCAGTAGTTAAACTACCAGCCTCACGTTCATAACGCAACTTGTTATGAGAGTTCAAGGAGAAGAGTAATTGATCATAGTTCATTTATTGAGTTTATAAATGACAAGCCAATTCAGAATGTAACCTCCTTCAATTATGTGGGTGTTGTGTTTGATTCACACATATATTGAAAAGACCAAATCCAGAAGGTGTGCAAAAACTTGCCTTTTGATTTTTCAGATTAACCAAAGCGGGGACTTTCTTCACATTTAGTATGTTAGGATCTTCAAACTTACTTTATTTCAGAACCATAATATTCATTGTACAGAAGCCTGAGGGCTTACCTAGGAAGCATATTTCACACTGTTATATTGATTACAACGACGAGTACTAACAATATTTTATTTTCCACTTTCAACCATGTTGTCAATACAATTTTTTAGGAAGTGGGTATACTTTCTTTTTACAAATTCGAGAATACAAAATCTCTCTTTTAGTAAACGAAATCATAAACAATAACTTCCCTGTACCATTACCCCTTTTTTTATCCCTGTTGGAAGCACTAGGCAAGCATCCAACGCCAACATCAACTTGCAATCCATCATAATGTCTACGATGAAAGGCTTATAGAATTTCACGTTTCCAAAGTGTGAAACGATGTAGGCTACCTATTCAAGCAAAAAGTGCGGGAAACTTCAAATTGTCTTGCCAGATGTTTTACTTGGATAAACAGAATGTAGTGTATTGACGCGATTGTAATTATAGTGGATGTTTATACTGCTTTTTCTGTGATGTTTGTTTCCTTTGTCTTTTTATGTTCATTTTCCTTACTTTCTATCCTTGGTGGATACCTGTGACTAATTTGTATGTGTATTTTTGTATTGGACTGGAAACTAGCCAACTGGCTATCAGTCCAAATAGTCTGTGAACATTTTTCCTGTCTTGTGTTTATAAAGGTCTTGCTTGATTGATTGACTGATTGATTGATTGATTGATTGATTGATTGATTGATTGATTGATTGCAAGGGTTAAGGCTAGGGCGAGTTGGTGCATGTTTATAAAAGGAGAACAGCGCAAACTCACACAAGACACAAGAAGAAGGGGGTGACGAACACGAGCGCTCACTTACAACTGAGGTTTATTCCTTGGCTTTTCACATATATATGCCAATAGTCAAAAGAACAAGAAAAACAGAAAATTTCACGATAGAAGGAGATACGAAGCCGCTCGTCACGCTTCACCGACGCCATGCGCCACAAACACTAGCTGTACTATTGAGGGACAGATATTTAATCTCTTTCGGCGAGAGGGACAAGGGAGGAACGCTAACACATTTATCTTTTCTGCGCAATATTACTGCAGCTTCAATTATTTCTCTTGTTATTTTATCTTTGTGTCGTGAAATGACCTTCGTTTTTTGAAATATTGGGGCGCAGTCGCGGCAATCCCGACAGTGGACACCTAAGTGGCCACTAATCGCCGTATGCACGTTATAGTTTTGTTCTTTTAATCTTTCATTTAGGCATCGTCCAGTTTGGCCTACGTACGTTTACCAACAAGACAGCGGAACGGAATAGACGACGCCTTTAACACATTCAACAAACCGGTTTTCGTGCTTTACGGAGCAAGTCTGCACTGTTCTTTTGGTTTTGTTTACTCTAGAACACATGAGGGGAAACTTCTTGGGAGCGGAAAACACAACATTTACGCAAGCTGTTTTTCCTATCTTTTTCAAATTGTGCGCTATCGGGTGCATGTAAGGAATAACAGTAGGGCGACGTGACTCTTCCGGACGCATCAACCATGTTCTGGCTAGTGGACCAAAATTCGCCGTGGAACCAGACAGGACAGCGCCCGAGCTGCTCAGCTTGGTGCGGCGAGTGTCTGGTCTGGCTCCCGATGCTGAGGCCGACAGGTGCGTGCCTGCAGGAGTGAACGTTCTCTTCAAGTGCAGAAAGAAGACGTGTGATGTACCTGTCAGGCAGACGGAGTCGTTTTTGAGAACCAACGCGCTATCCTTGCTACCCTCAGACAAAAAAGGGGGCTTTATTGTGTTGAAGAAAAGCCTGTTTAAGGAAAAAGCTGAACAAGCTATTTTATCAGCTTCCACTTTCTGAAATAATATTTCCCTGAAAAAAGTAAGAGCAGAGGCCAAGAAATTGTGTAAAAGGTTAAAGCTCGACGGCCTAGAAAAATCTATCGGAAAAAGCAGTCGTATGAGCATGGAAATTTTTTTCAGTGCAAAAACACATAAAGTAGATATCGCTCTAACGGTAATTGTATCCGAGAGCGGTACTTGGCAAAAGTGCATTGCGTTGTTTCTGCAGAAGCAATTGAACCTGTTAAAAGTCGAAGACCCGTTCCTTGTGCGGAATTGGGATGAAGTCATTGAGTCTTTAAAGAAATGTAATGACGAAAGCTATATGGCATGCTCTTTCGATGTAAAATATTTATATTACTCTTTTCCACATCTTGAACTGTTGCTTTATGTTGAGGAATGCATTGACAAGTACGGTTCCGTCGCGTTTCAAAATAGTACAGGTGTGTCAGTACAAGGATTTTTAGAGTTGTTGACGGTGTACCTAAACTCAACTTTCGCAACTTGGGACGATAAGCTTTATATTCAGTTTAATGAAATCTGTATTGGATCCTGCATCGCACCAATTTTAAGTGACCTCTTTTTAGCGTACCTCGACCGCAATTTGCATGACCAATTGAAGATTCCACAGGCAAGCAAAATCTTTCGTTACGTCGACGACTTTTTAGTAGTTTTTAGTACCGACGAAGCAGGTCTTGAATCGCTGATGTTCCAGGTGTTAGATCATTTCCGTCATTGTTTTAAACCTTTGGTTTTAACTTTTGAAATTCCCGTTGACAGAACTATCCGGTTTTTAGATCTTAAGCTTCATTTTTTGCACAATCACGTCTGCTGGGCGTACGAACAACGAGCCAGCAAACCGCTTCTACCTTTTGACTCATCCCATTCTAAACTCGTGAAAAGATCTATCGTAACAATGTGTTTTAAAAATGCCCTTAACGAGTCCTGTTTCCACTCGATACAAGAAAGCTTTCGTAAGCAGGTTGATCGGCTTCTGAAAGCGAGGTACCCACAGCAGCTATTGGCCTCGATAGCAGAATCAATGATGCATAAGTTAAAAAGAGAGGAACGAGACAGTGAAGCAGATGTAGAAACTAACAAACATGACAAACTTACTGTTATTTCTTACATGCACCAGATAGAGCAATATTTGAAAAAGATAGGAAAAAGAGCTAGCGTAAATGTTGTGTTTTCCGCTCCCAACAAGCTTTCCTCCGTGTGTTCTAGAGTAAACAAAACCAAAAGAACAGTGCAGACTTGCTCCGTAAAGCACGAAAACCGGTTTTTTGAATGTGTTAAAGGCGTCGTCTATTCCGTTCCGCTGTCTTGTGGGAAAACGTACGTAGGCCAAACTGGACGATGCCTAATGAAAGATTAAAAGAACATAACTATAACGTACATACGGCGATTAGTGGGCACTTAGGTGTCCACTGTCGCGATTGCCGTGACTGCGTCCCAATATTTCAAAAAACGCAGGTCATTTCACGACACAAAGATAAAATAACAGGAGAAATATTTGAAGCCGCAGAAATGTTGCGCAGAAAAGATAAATGTGTTAGCGTTCCTTCCTTGTCCCTCTCGCAGAAAGGGAATAATTGTCTGTCCCTCAATACTACAGCTAGTGTTTGTGGCACATGGCGTCGGTGAAGCGTGACGAGCGGCTTCGTATCTCCTTCTATCGTGAAATTTTCTGTTTTCCTTGTGATTTTGACTATTGGCATATATATGTGAAAAGCCAAGGAATTAACCTCAGTTGTAAGTCAGCGCTCGTGTTTGTCACCTCCTTCTTCTTGTGTCTTATCTGAGTTCGCGCTGTTCTCATTTTATTGATTGATTGATTGATTGATTGATTGATTGATTGATTGATTGATTGATTGATTGATTGATTGATTGATTGATTGATTGATTGAGTCATTGATTGATTGAGTCATTGATTGATTGAGAGTCCTTCTGAGCTTTCGAAAATGGTCATATAACAAGCGGGATATAAAAGACTAGATGAGGCTAAGATGTCACGCCCAGGAAAGCCAAGAATGATATTGTTGGCGATTATATGGTGGATGCTTTTTTGTTCCATCTCTCACTTCCTTTCAGCAACCTCTACATCTAATCTCTGCTTCATCGCCTCTCTTATCGTATACATCTACCAGTGCGCAGTTCGCGGAAAGCAGCTTGTGGCTAAAGTAGGTTTGAGGCAGTTCTGCACCACGTGACTGTGAAGCTTGGTATGAGATATCCTTGCAGTAGGAGCGCAGTAGATTTGCAAAGCGGATAGTGCTGACATTTACTCAAGTGAAAAACCGAATCAGGGGTGCAATTCTTTAGAACGAGAGGTCGTCGTTTCGAAAAAAAGTGGTAGCGCCATTCAAATCTGTATTGTCGTGCGAGGGCAACGCTTTGAGAGAAGTGGCGGGACGAAAACAAGCGAGAAAATTACTGCGGCAAAGGCGTAATGTCGAAATGAAAACGACGGGAGTGGTGGCCGTCACTTTGCAGTGCTCCACTCACTCATTTTTGTCCCTCCACTTCCTCTCAAAGCCGAGCCCCCGCCCAACAACTCATGCATTTGCATGGCGCTACCACATCTTTTCCAAATGACGGTTGTTTTTAGGGAATCTGGCGGCATGGAACCTGGCGTTACTTTAGAAGCGTAAATGTATCATTCGGATGACAATAACTGGGGTTGATTGGTATGCGATCATCCTCTGTTTGCGATCGCCCCCGTTTATAGGTTCCCAAATGATAAAGAATGCCACAAACAACGGCAAAACGACATGCATCGTAATAAAAGAAAGGTTCACAAGCCTTCCGACGTTTGCTTGTGGCGTTTTCACCTGTCATTACCGAGATATTTGGCTGCTTGAGATGTTGCCCTTGCGGTTCTTGTAAGGGCCCAAATCAAATTTCTGTTTTATTATATTCGGTTGCAAGGCGTGCACGCAAGATCGCAGAATTTATCTCCTTTTACGAACAAACTGGAGAGGAATTGCCCTTGATCATATGCAATGCAAATTACCAAAATTACGCAAGCTCTTCGCATAATATTTTGTGTCATTTGCTGACTATATTTGTATGTTACTGGGGATAAATGTCATAATAATAAATGTGTTCTTTTTGTTCGCGCACAACAATCTATGCAGCGTAAACAACTGTATGCCTTGTATTGTTGACAAATGAAATGTGAACACAAAAAAAAGAACCAAACACGCAAAACTGAAAACATCTGTTCATGGAAGGACAATAATGGCGATATCAAGTGTGGAAAGCTGCATGTCCCAACTTCAATGATGCCAACCGTAAATGCATGATTCCTGGAAACAAGTCGCGCTGTTTGCGTGTTCTCGTTCATGTTTATGGAATCGTGTTTTATTTGTCCACGACTGTACGTATTCACGCACAGTGGTTCAATTTTTTTTTTGTTTTTGACAAAAACAGCCAAACGCTGTGGCAAAAATGCTTCTACTACGAAATGACCTGTAGAACGAAGCAAGTGACATGGTCTGGTCGGATGGCTTGCATTGTGGACGTAACATGGCATGTGTTGTGGATGCCACAACAACAAAAACCACTCAAACAAATTTGCCTGTTTAACTAAGAATGGCATCAGTTCCAAATTGCTGAATTGTTGTTTGATAACAAATAGGCCTACCCGCACACGTGTCAGCGCGCTGCTGATAGCTGTGACGATTACGGCGAGCCCAATAAAGACGTTCAGTGAGTGTTGCGGCTAAGCATGGTTTGTGACGATCAACAATTACGTCTCGGTGAAGGTTTGCTCTTACTTCACAACTGACGACATCGCAAATGCCTCAAAAGAGAAAAGGCACGCTACCAATGATCGGGCCAACTGTGATGAAGTATTTGCAGAGGAACTAAGCCTTATGACTACCCGAGCTGCGGTAGCCGCATTTTACGGGCTGTCACTCAATGGCCTCGTCACTCAATGGCCTCAGTCCTCAGCACGCCAGGAAACTCGACAGCACCAGGTTGGCCCTGGTTCCGAATTCAGTACGTCATACTGAATGCGCACTACAAATCTGTTGATTTTGTGGATACTGTGGTTAAATGTGAGTATTTCGTGCTGTCGAAATGGCGCGCGGAGCTTGGCTGGTGGGCTAGCTGGACGCCATAAAGCGAAGAGGAACACGACATAGCCGTTGCTTTTCTTTAACTTGGGATTTCAGTTAAAGGTTCGCACATCACGCGAGAACGTGCTAAACATAGCAGCCTAAATTAATTCTTAGCCCACCTATCGCGTGAGGACATCTACTAGGTTCGCATTTATGTGCACCCCGGTCATAGGAGGTTTTCCCCTCCTCAATTGAAAATTATATTATCGGGTTTCAACTACAACAATATATTCACAGCTGAAGCATACGGTATTTTAATAGTCCTAAATCTAATTAGTCCATGTTCCAACTTTAAAATACTCCGTGTACACGGACTGCCTTAGTTTTGTACGTGCACTTGCACCCGGAAAGAGTTCTAAAAAAATTACACAATCTTCCCTTGGGGAACCCTGATGAGGATGCGAAGCATCGTGGCGATTCCGTGTGGTTCCGTTGTGTTGCCGTTATGTGGACTGATCTGGTTTTTACTAGCGCCAGAGGGAATTCCGCGTCAGGGTCCACACCGGTGGCAAAGGCACGCAAGTGCTGTTGTGTTACGGTGAGTAGGCGGTGGTTCTCGAGGTGAGCAACTCGTCCATTATGTTCTTGTCGATGTTGTCTCTGTGGTAGAATCGGTAGTCTCTGTCAGCTTTGGTGAGGTAAAGGTTGTGGAGATTGGTGCACCGGCTGAGAGAAATATACACGCCCTCCTCTTCGCACATATGTCTTCTCGTTCTTCTTCTTCGGCGGCTCCCCTACGGGAAGATGACGACGGTGGTTGAACGCGAACCTATCTCGTGATGGATTCTTTGGTTGGCCAATCCCTAGGGGCATCCTGCAACAATCAGCATCAGAGGCGCTGCGGAGTGGGCTGGTTGAGCTGCAAGGCGCGTGGCGCTTCCCGCCACAGCTTTCCCACAGGACATTCAGCATCCCCTTGTAAAGTTTTCAGTTCGTCGTTTGCGTTGACGTTCAGCTTCGCGTGCCTTCGTTGTATCAGTAGCTTTTTGACGTAGTTTGAATGAGTCAAGGACATAAGGCACGTTCGTAGCACTTGCTCCTGTCCCGGATTTGTAGCGTAGTGGGAAGAGCACCCCGTACCTCCCGTTGCGGCCAGAGTCGTGGAATCGAAACCGTTCGCCACTAACTATTTTTTTTACAGCGTAGTATCGCGGGGCTGTGGGTATAAGGAGGAGAGTTGCGCATGCGCAGTGAGCGTGTGGACGGCGCCGCCATCAACGACGGAGGACCAGGCGAGCCAAAGAAATGTTTTTTATCAATACTGTTTTTAAGGCTATTATGTCTGCATATGCATGGAACCTTCAAAACTTTTCTGTTTGATTTCAGGACACCGTGAATTTTTTGGAGAAGAAACCACAGATCAAATAACGCTGACGTGGCACTGAAAATTAAGAAGGCAAAACACAAGTGTGAAACAGCCAAGGCTAAGCGAAAAGAACAATAAGTACAAGGCGAAGATGAACAAGAAACGGCATTGCTGTACGTTTTAGAGACACCATTTGAACAGCCCCGTGTCGTCCCTATTGCGTCATAGGGCTCAACACATAGCTGTTTTCGTTTCCCGCAAGGGGCAGCAACACGAACTTGATACGATAATTGAATATTTGAGAGTAAACCGTGTTGCTGCGAAAATTATAACGTGATCTTGCTACAGTAACTTGCTGCGGCGGCCAACGAGTGACCCAACATGGCGGTGCCTCCTGCGCCTCCTGTGCTTTGCTCCACCCTTGCGGCGGACGCGCGTGAATTGAGGCACTCTAGCAAATAAAAGAGCGGAGTTACAACGCGGCTTTGAAATACACTGATAAGCAGAGAGCATAGGTATAGCCAGAAAGAGCATCGTGAAAGGAAGAAACTTGGATCGAGCTTGCGGGGAAAGCGTCTGCTCGGTCATCGCCATGAAGTGGCATCGCGTGTGGTTTCGCGTTCGTCGGCGGCTGAACGGAAGCTTTATATTCACGGTCCACCTGCCACCTGAACTTCGACTTCTCGTGATTAGCGCGTTGACGTAGAGCGAGCTCGTTGAGCCGTCGCAGGTTACCTCCCGGTCACGAGTACCCGCCTGCTTGCTTGCGCACGTTCAGTAAGTGGCCTGGCCCACCTGCGGACCTTTGCAAATTAAGAAGCGTCAAACGGGGGTTAGGAGTAAAGGTCAGGGCGAGGTAGCGAAGCGGTGTGAATAATGGGAGCAGCGGCAGTTTTTCCGCGCCCGGTTCCGTCGTATGAAGCGGTGCGCGTCCAGCCGAGCGTCATTTCACCGGGGTTTTTAATGAATTGTTTCATTTGATTTGATTTGATTTTTTGGCGAAACCCAAGGGGAGGCTGAGCCTAACGGCGAATGTGGCTTGACAAAGGCCTCAGCCACCCGAGTTACAGCGTACATAACAACACGTCTGTTCACAAATTTAAGCGTGATAGCACAATCGTAATAGAGAATAGGGGAGTTCGCCGGGACCGATTAATTCGTCGCAAGAAGCCGATCGACGTAGATCCGGGGGACGTATCAGCGGGATTTCAGTGTACAAAGATAAATTGTTTTACTTACATGAAAGTTTCGCCCATGCCCAGCCCAAGCCGCAGCAGTTGCAGTCTTGGACGCGTCACTGTAAAACTCGCACAGCGGCACTTATACTGTACAACGAAGAAATGCTGAAGAATCGCAATTCTTGGTGACCTCTCCTTGTTAAATTGTATAAAAGACAGGTAACATCACACAGGGTGAAGGTGCCATGGTTCAATGGAATAAATGATGGGTTTCTTGTGGATGCTAGAAAATGGAACAGATAGCTCAGAAATTTCTTCTCGCCCTCTGAGATTAAACGGCCTGAAGATTGACCAACGATTTTAAAAGAGTTGCTGTGAGTATACATCCTTTATGGTCGGATTAATATGATGATTTGTCATAGACATAATTTTTGAAGCATACAAAACGTCCATGTGCAGCCTCTGTTGATGTAGGGACGATCTTTTGCATTCTAAATAGACTTTCGACAGTGCTAGTGCGAAAAGCGCCACATGCAAGGCGTAGCCCCAAATGCAGCACCGAGTCCAGCGTTTTTAATGCCATTTTTGTTGTACACCAATGTACGACACCTCCCTAGCACACGCGCCATTCCAATAGGGCACTGTTAACCCGCAGAAGGAGTTGCTTGTCTGTCCCATACGACTGGTGGGAGAAAACTATGAATATGCATAGTTTTTAGGCATTTTTGCTTAATATGTTTTAATTCAGGAACAAATGTTTGTTTGTTATGGAATATTACGCCTAAAAACTTCTGCTCTTTTTTAACAGGAATTGAAACACCATTAATAGTAATATCAGGGTCCGGATGGATCCCGCGTTCCCTGGATAACACAATGCAAGAACGGTTTGCTGGATTGAGTTTAAAACCATTTTTGTCTGCCCAGCTGGCAATTTTTTAACACCTAGGTAGACCTGATGTTCTCAGATGGACATTTTAATAGATTTAAAAGATACCTGGACGTATTCTACATAGAGTAAGAAATGGTAGGTGGCAATGCCTTACCAAAAGAGTTCATTTTAATTATGCACAGAGTAAAGCTCAGAGCTCTACCTTGCAGCACGCCGTTTTCTTGCACAGGAATTCTTGACACTGCCTTACCAACTCTCACGCGAAACCTTCGTTCATACATGTAACTAGCAAGTTTATATAGCGTATAGCCTGAAACACCGGAAGACTTTAGGTCACTGAGGATCCCGTATCGTAAAGCGGTGTAATTGCCCTTCTCAAGTGTAAAAAACACTGTTGCACAAAACTGTTTATAAATCAAAGCGTCCTTGATGTATTATTAAAAGTGCGACAAGTTTGTCATTTGTAAATGGCCACAACTTGAAGCCTCCCTGGCAGCCCTCGGGAAGACCGGTGTACTCAAAAAAGTACACAAGTCTCCTGTTTGTAATGGTCTCAAAAAGCTTGCGAAGGCAGCTTGTAAGGGCGATGGGCCTGTAGCTATCAGGCAAGGAAGGGTTTTTTCCTTCCTTCATGAAATTCGCTACGATGGCCTCCCGGCAAGAGCGTGGAATGTGCCCCGAAAGCCTTAATTTTTTGTATACACGTAGAAGTGTTTCAAGGGTTTCTGAATGTAGGTGTTTTAACATAGTGTATGTGATTTTGTCTGCACCTGGGAGCTGAAGGCTTACAACTGCCGAGGGCTATGTACAGCTTCTGTAGTAAAAAGGCGGAGTTATTTGAGGTGTTAGACTTAATATTATCACTCAAGGTTTTCGTTTTACAGGGTGTTTTGTGTTGCATGAAACTGTTAGCGTATTGTGCTGAAGTGAAAACGTGTTCGAAGTGTTGTGCAAATGTGTTACGCTGGTTTTCTATTGTCCCCACTGCTGTACTAACCAGAGGCAGGCTGTGCGTCTGATGTCCTTTGAAGTTTCGTATTGTGTGTACACTTGTGTGTGTCATTGTACCAGTTAATAGATGTCAAGAAGGTTTCCCAACTACCTAGTTTTTCTCCACGACGCACGTGTTTTGAAAACGCCTTTGAGAGCTTGAGCAAAAGGAGGTTATCCGACTTGATATACAGTCCAAGGATATCCCTTTACGGGTTCTGTGCCTCTTGCGCCCAGCTACAGTCCTTAGTCTACCATGGCCTCCTCTGGTTGCGTTGGTCACAAGAGGCTTGGGGAATGGACTTATCGGTGGCGTCGAGGATGTACGCGTGATGAGTCGGGTAGCTTCTTCAATGCGTAGGTGTCCTATGAATGTATAAGGTAATGTATTCCAGTTTGCTGTTTCTTCATTGAACTTACTCTGGGAACATGGAGTACGGGGGCCTTTACCTATATAATGTTAGTGAGGTGGGGAAGGGGTCATAACCATATGGGTCCGTGCCCACACCCCTTTCAAGACTGGGAAAGAATTTCCGAATCAATGTCCTATTCAAGATGTGAATATGTATTGCGTCCGAAGGTATGGTATGTAGGCTGTTTTTTGTTGAAAAGGCACGCTCCCAAAGATGTTGGGAAATTCTCTATCAGGCGACCCAGGGCATCCATGCAAGAAGAGCGCCAATGAGAATGGTCAGCATTCGGGTCACCTATGAAAATGAAAGGTTCAGGTAACTGATCTACCAGACCCTCCACATTTCAGTTAGACCGTTCAAAGTCAGGAGGGATGTAAAGAGAGCGTAATAAGTCTAATAAAGAATATGGTTCGATAGGCCACCACCTCTAGGATGATCGAATTGGACAGTCTGGCACACCAAAGATTTTCGGGCATTGCTGGCCACACCACGTGAGGAACTGCCACCCCCTTCTCTGTCATTCTTATATCATCATCATCACCACCAGCCTATCTACGGCCACTGCAAGGCGAAGGCCTCTTCCATAATTCTCCAATTACCCCGGTCCTGTGCTAACTGCGAGAGAATATATCCCCACAAACTTCTTGACCTCATATGCCCATCCAAATTTCTGCTGCCCTCTGCCACGCTTGCCTTCTCTAGGATCCACTCTGGTACTCTTATTGCCCAACGGTTATCTTGCCTTCGCATTACATGCCCTGGCCACGTTCATTTCTTCTTCTTAGTTTCTACAAATGCGTTCATAACACGTGTTTGTACCTTGACCCACTCCGCAATCTCCTTGTCCATTATTTTTTTGCCTATCATCTTCCGCCCCACTGCCCGCTGAGTCGTTCTCAATTTAAGTTGAACCCTCTTAGTGAGCCTCCACGTTTCTTCCCCGTAGGTGAGTACCGGGAAGATGCAGCTGTCATACACTTTCGCCTTCAGGGACAACGGTAGGCTCCCCGCAGGGGCACCTTGAGTAATCTTGGTGACGGTACTGGCGATACCGCGGACACCGAGCCCCCAAACATAAGCTGGATCCAACCGTGGCGATGTGTTTATAGGTGGAGGGTTAGAAACCACGAACGGTGGCCGTCGGAGCCTAGGTCAAGCTCCGGCGGATGGGCTCCCTGTCTGTTCACCAGGCAGGGAGCTCCGGGACCTCTTTGACTACCAGGGTAAGGTCAAAGAAGAAAGTACCCCCGTCTCCCTGCTTTTTCCTATGCCATATGGATAAATCAAAACCCCCCCCTAGACGTGATCGGCCCCCGAAAAGGGGCCGCACCGAAGTTTCTTTTCCATTCCTTCCAACAATCCACAGTCCGAAACCTGACAACTATCCTCGATTCTTGGTTATCGAGGCATTGACAAAACAAACCCTGTTTCTTCAATGTCCGTATTCCTGATCACAAAGTTCCTCGAAGGCATCCTCGGAAAATCGTTCGATGCTAAGAAACTCCGTACCGGAGAAGTCCTTGTCAATGTCAAGACGCAGCAACAAGCCACTAACCTCCTGTCGCTAACCTGCATGGCAGATCTGGCCATCCGAGTCACTCCCCATCGTAGCCTGAACAGCTCTCAGGGTGTGATCTCGGAGACCGATTTGTTGAATGAGACCGAAGCTGATCTGTTGGAAGGCCTGAAAGATCAGGGTGTAACTGCAGTGAGGCGTATCACCATCAGACGAGACAATAAGGAAATCCCCACAAAGCATATAATCCTGACATTCAACAAATCAAAACTTCCTGAGCACATCAATGCTGGCTTCATTAGGTGTGGTGTACGTCCGTACATACCTAACCCGCGCCGCTGCTACAAGTGCCAGCGATTCGGGCACGCTACAACTTCTTGTCGCGGCAAAACGACCTGCGCGAAATGCGCCGCACATGACCACCCTACTGAAAACTGTGACTCTACTACCTTCACCTGTGCAAACTGTCAGGGGCCGCACGCAGCATGGTCCCGCAGCTGTGAAACGTTTCAATTAGAAAAGAAAATCATTAACATCAAGGTCACTGAAAGCATCACCTTCCCAGAGGCGCGGAAGAGGTTCGCCTCTTTCCCTCTGGGGAGGTACGCCGACGCAGCTCGCCGGGGGGCGGAGCGGCGCCTGGTTTCTGCGGGGACCCAGTACCGCGAGTCGGACTTGGTTCCGGCCCCGCCCCCCCCCTGGGTTGCCTCAGGCAGCCCAACCCGCCTCCGCACCGCTCGCTGAGACAGCAGCGGCTGTGTTGGCATTCACGTCCGGTGGGGATGCTGCTGCACCCACCGTTTCCCCCTCTCCACCGGCCCGAAGCACACGCGAGGGCCCGAACGAAATGGAGGCGGAGGCAATCGCAGCGACCCCCTCCCACACCTCACTGCCTGTGCCATCTGGGGTGCTCCCCACGCCTTCGGCACTGGCAGCGCAGGCAAAGAACACCCGAAAGGGTACCATGTCAAGGGGGCCCAGTCCGCTGGGCACTCCCTTGCCTTCAGATGACGACATGGACGTCGAGCCCTACCGGCTTTCATCGCAGCGGAAGGAACGGGCTGCGACGTCCAGGTCAGTAGAGAAGGTCAGAAAACCCCTTCCAAGAGTGCAAGCCCCGAAAGACCCTACATAAATAGTCACACTCCAGTAGCTCTGAACACATAATAATGGGAAGAGAAAATATTGTTCAATGGAACTGCAGAGGCCTGCTGAATAATCTTGACGACATTTATGAGATTCTGCATGCCAATCAGCCAAGTATAATGTGTGTCCACGAAACACATCTGAATTCCAAACACACAAATTTCTTGAATAGTTACCTGGTATACAGGAAAGACAGGGATGGCTGAACACACTCTTCTGGGGGTGTGGCCATACTCACCCGGAAATCTTTAGCATGCCACCCTGTCACTTTAAACACTATCCTTGAGGCTGTAGCAATACGCTTAATAATATTTAATAGGTTGATAACGGTATGCTCCATATACATTCCTCCTGATGTTACACTTTTGAGCTCTGACTTCGAGGCGCTGGTTGACCAGCTGCCTGAACCATACATTCTAACAGGCGACCTTAATGCTCACAATTCTCTTTGGGGCTCTTCTCGAACGGATGCCCGAGGTCGCCTGATAGAGAGGTTTCTTACATCCTCTGGAGCATGCCTTTTCAACAATAAGCAGCCTACATATCATAACATAGCACACAACACATACTCATGTCTTGACTTGGCTATTGGCTCTGCAGTTCTCTTTCCTCTTCTCGAGTGGGGTGTGGGACCTGACCCATATGGCAGTGACCATTTCCCCACTTCATTAACGTATATAGGTAAAGGCCCGAGCAGTCCATCTTCCCATAATAGGTTCAATGAAGCACGTGCTAACTGGAACACATTTACAGAGACATCCAAACTACACCACACATCCATAGGACACCTACACGTTGAAGAAGCTACGCAACTCCTCACGGCGCACATCCTCGACGCCGCCGAAAAGTCCATTCCCCACGCCTCTGGTGCCCCGCGCAACCAGCGGAGGCCGTGGTGGAGTGAGGATTGTAGGCGGGCTCCAGAGGCCCAGAACAAGGCGTGGGGTGTCCTTCGTCGGTACCCCACGTCGGGTAACCTCATTTTGTTCAAACGGGCCAAGGCGTTAGGAAAACGTGTGCGCCGTGAGGCGAAACGAGAGAGTTGGCACACCTTCTTGACATCCATTAATTCATCACGGACACACACAAAGTCTGGACACGTATACGCAAGCTCAAAGGACAACAGACACACAGCCTGCCCCTGGTTAGTACAACAGGGGACACACTGGAAGACCAGGCTAACGCGCTTGCACAACACTTCGAACACGTGTCCAGTTCAGCACACTACACGAACACTTTCATGAAACACAAAACATCTGCGGAGAAGAAGTCACTGCGTGATAGCAATAAGTCGCACACTTCTTACAACTCTCCTTTTTCAATTTATGAGCTGAAGGCTGCTTTGACCACATGTAAACCTTCAGCTCCAGGTGCAGATAAGATTACTTACACAATGATACAATTCTTACACTCAGACACCCTTGAAACACTCCTACACCTATACAACAAAATATGGCTTTCGGGGCACATTCCTCGCTCTTGGAAGGAGGCCATAGTAGTGGCTGTCCTAAAGGAAGGGAAAGACCCTTCCTCTCCTGCCAGTTATCGCCCCATTGCCCTGACAAGCTGCCTGTGTAAGCTCTTCGAGAAGATGATAAACAGGAGACTTGTGTACTTCTTAGAGTACAATGGTCTTCTCGAGAGCTGCCAGGCGGGCTTCAGGGCGGGGCGATCTACCAACGATCAACTCGTTGCGTTAGAGTCTTATATCAAAGATGCTTTCCTCCACAAGCAGTACTGCATGACGGTCTTCTTTGATCTTGAAAAGGCGTACGATACTGCTTGGCGGTATGGCATCCTTAGCGACTTGAAGTTCTTTGGCATGTCGGGTAACATGATGAACACGCTTGCCAGTTACCTGTCTGAAAGAACGTTTCGCGTGCGAGTTGGAACTGCACTTTCTTGGGTTCATGTGCAGGAAAACGGCATGCCGCAAGGTGGAGTTTTAAGTTGCACCCTTTTTATTGTAAAAATGAATTCTCTTCGTAAGGCGCTACCACCATCGATTTCCTCCTCCATTTATGTAGACGACGTTCAATTATCCTTTAAGTCTTGTAACCTGTCTGTCTGCGAGCGCCAAGTCCAGCTTTGTGTGAACAAGCTAGCCGGCTGGGCAGATAGCAACGGTTTTAAATTTAATCCAGGAAAGTGCACTTGTGTTCTGTTTTCCAAGAGGCGTGGCATTCGGCCGGATCCAGACATTCGACTCCACGGTGTCTCTATTCCTGTCAAAAAGGAACACAAGTTTTTAGGTATAATCTTTGACGAAAAGCTCACATTCATCCCACACATAAAACAACTAAAACATAAATGCTTAAAAACAATGAATATCCTGAAGGTTCTCTCGCACATCTCTTTTGGTGCTGACAAAAAGCTTCTGTTGCGTGTTTTTACCAGCTTGATAGGCTCACGATTGGACTATGGCAGTGTTGTCTATTGGTCAGCCACCAAAACATCCCTCAGAATGCTGGACCCTCTGCTTCATCTAGGGCTCCGCTTGTCCTGTGGCGCCTTTCGGACTAGTCCAGTCGAAAGCCTGTATGTAGAGTGCAACAGATGGAACCTACAACGTCAGCGAGCATACACAGACCTCCTTTATGCTTTTAATATTTCATCCATGCCTCACCATCCTTTTAAATCAGTTTTTCATGATACCTCCATGACTGAACTATTTCTAAATCGACCATCGTTCTCTGCGCCCTTCTCTTACAGAGTTAGTGAGGAAGCGTCAGAGCTTGCTGTCTCCTTTTTAGATACCATCCAAAGTTCTGTAACAGATCTCATAGCACCATGGCATCTCCGCCCTGTCTCATGCGACACATCATTCACACATGTAGATAAAAACCGAGCTCCCAAATGTGCAATTCTGCAGCATTTCTTGTATTTGCAGCAGAAGTATGAGTGGTCTGAATTTTATACGGACGCCTCTAAGACTTCCACCTCTGTGTCCTGCGCAGCGCATGGGCCCGGCCTTAGTGTCACTAGAACTTTTAACACTAATACAAGTATCTTTACGGCAGAGGCGTATGGTGTACTTCTGGTTGTTAATCATATCCTTCAAAGCCACATCCCACAATCCATTATATATTCAGATTCTCTCAGTGTTGTGCGGGCGTTGTCGTCAACAAAGTCCTCAAAAAATCACGTTATAAATTTAATAGTCAAGGGTATTATGTCTCTGTATGTACGCAAATGTGAACTGGTTCTTTGCTGGGTCCCTGGCCACTGTGGTATAGCCGGGAACGAAGCAGCGGATCGAATGGCTGCTGCTGCTACACTCTCGAATGCAGTAGACATAACCACATTACCCTACACCGACGTGAAACCACACATCAGGCAACAACTTCGCAAAACATGGCAAACACACTGGAGCGAACAGAAAGACAACAAGTTACACGTAATAAAACCACACTTGGGACCATACACCACCGACACACGCAATACATACACTGAAGTCGCCTTGGCCAGATTACAGATAGGGCACACTCATGCAACACACTCGCACCTTCTCACTGGGTCTCCAAGACCTCTGTGCAGCAGGTGCGGAGAGGCCCTATCCGTGATGCACATCCTCATACAATATAAGGCACTCGACACTACACGACGCAAACACTTTCCTCAACTACACACACGACATATTCCACCACACCCGTCATACTTCTTAGGAGACGATGCCATGTTTTCTGTTCAACGCACCTTTCAGTTCCTATCAGAAGTTCACTTTTTACAACTCATCTCATACCACCCATAGTTTTACCCCTGGTCCTATACACCAGCCACCTTATTTATTTTTTAACCACTCTTGTTCTTCACCCTGGCCCTTTATACCAGCCGTGCTCATAGCTTTTAACTGATTTTATTTCTTGTTCTCACCTCATGAAATCACTTTGTGTTTGGCGCTCTTTGCCCATGTTGGCCTTGCGCCAATAAAATCAAACCATCATCATCATCACAACGGTAGGCTGCCATTCATTATCCCAGAATGACTGCCGAATAGACTACACCCTGCTCTGCCTAATGGTGGGGATACGGGGTCACAATATTTGCTAAGTACATCTATTTGCTTACCGCTTCTACTGCCTCACCACCTATCCGCAATCGTTGTGCTGTCCTAGGTTATTGATAATTACATTAGTTTTCTGCATATTATTCTCGGATCTACGGTTCTACTCTGTTTCATCAGTGCGGTAATTATACTTCGCTGTTGGTCCCCCGAGTTACTTAGCGAGGCAACATCATCAGCAAATTTGGAGTTACTGAGGTATCCTTCATTACCCTTCCTCCCACCGGTTCTAAATCTAATCTTCTGACTACTTCTTCTAAACATGAAGGTCAAAGACTTGTGTCTTCTTGTCTGACGCCCTATATAGATGTTACAGCTCTTTTATGGAGGATGATGGTACCTGTGAACCGACTGTATATATGATCTAGTATTTTTACATAATGCTCGTCTACACCTTGGTTCCATAATGCCTGAAAGACTACTGAGGTTTCGACCTAGTCAAATGCTTTGCATTATCTATAAAGGCTATATATAGGGGTTCAGAACTCCGCGCACTTAGTTCTCCTGACTGATTGTGTGATAATGGTTCATTGTTGAATGGCCTTTCTGAAACCCTGCTGGTTTTTTAGGTTAAACTGAAATCTTAGGTGGCAGAAATTGTGTTAGTGAATACTTTGGTAAGTACCTTGTGAACGACTGACAGTGAGGTGATGAGCCTGTAATTTTTGAAGTCGTGCATGTCACCTTTCTAATAGATTAGGATGATGTTCGCGTTCTTCTAAGATTCAGGTACACTCGTGGTTATTAGGCATTGCATGCACAGGTTTGCCGGTTTTACTAGTTCAATTTGCCCGCCACCCTTTAAGAGGTCTGCTGTTATCTGATCTTCACCAAGTGCTTTGCTCCCTTTCACTTCTTTGAAAGCCTTCCTTACTTCTTATGTCGTTACTGGTGGTATGTTTATTTGCTCTGAATTACTTTCTCTTTCGGCATTACCCCGCTGCCTTCCTAAATACCATGTAACTATTCAAGAAATTTGTGTGCCTTGAGTTAAACGGTTTTTTTGGGACAAATTACACTTGGCTGATTGGAATGTAATAACTCATAAACATCATCAAGATATGCAAGAATGCCTCTCCGATACCATTGCCAAATGTTTTCTATTCCAATTATTTAGGTTTAGAGCGACTGGAATGTGTGCGTGTTTATGTGCCAACTTTCGGGGCTTGCACGCGTGAACAAAGCTTTTTCCCCTTCTCTACTGACATGTACGCAGCAGCCCATTCCTTTCGCTCTGATGCAAGCCAGAACGTCTCAACGTTTACGTCGTCATTCGAAGTCGTGGGGGTGCCGTGCAAACCGGACCCCCCCGGGCTTAGCCCCGTAAATTGTGCCTTTCGTTGGAGCCGCGACCACCAAGCAGGTCAAGAGCGTCCCGGGTGGCGAAGGCGGTGCGGCGGCGGTGGGACCCACCACGGGTGCCTCCCTCTATATCTCTCCCGTGCAGTCGTGTATGCTTCGGGCCGGGGGAGAGGATACTGTCGATGCAGTGGCATCGCCAACTGACGTGGTTGCCACCACCGCCGCTGCTGGCTCAGCAAGCGGTTCGGGCGTGACGGGCCGCCAGAGGCAACCCGATGGTGTTCGGGTGCGAGATCAGGCCCTATCTGTCTCTCTCGAGCATTCGCTCTGTGCCTCTCTCTGAATCACTCTTTATCTCGACAAGCGGTACTGGGTTCCCGCCGAAACGAGACGCCGTTCCGCCCTCCGTCGAGCTGCGTTCGCGTACCTCTCCAGAGTGGAAGAAGCGAACCTCTTTCGCGCCGCTGGGAAGCTGATGTTTTCTGTTACCTTTGCGTGAATTATTTTTTAAGTGCGAATGCACTTTATAAGCGACCCCAAACCTTCCACCGCCGGCGGCGGCGTCCGCTGTCCTCCTCTCCCTAGCAACGGCGTGGAGCAGAGAGGAGCGTCGGTAGCAACGGCGCGGTGACGTAACTTCACCACGTGACCGTGCTCGCTCCGCCTCCTCGCCGTGGCTGCGCGGGTGCGCGCCGTGACGTCATGGTATGACGTCACAGCGCGCTTCCTCTCCCCAGCAGCTGCCGCGCGCCTCTCTCTCCACCGTGACGTCGCACTCTCTCCTCTCCCCCTCGCTCGGCTGCAGCTGCCTTGCGCCGCTGTCCCTCTCCCCTTGCGCTCGCCTTCTCTCTCAGCCACCTGGCTCGGCGCGCTTGGCGCGGCGTACCCCCCTATATATGCAGCGATAAACTGCCAGACCTCCGTGGGTCGGCTTGCGCGCGCTCACGGGCGAATGCCAGCGGATTTTAACTTTACTCCCCCTCATAGCATCACCCTGTGCATTCGCACTTAACCATGTTCACCCTCGGGGAAATGCTTGGGAGTTTTTTTCTAGCTGAAACTTTTCACAAGCGCGAGAGTATGTAGCGTGTGGACCCTGGCAGTTGGGCAGGTGATGTTGGCTGCAGTGCAGTTGTCCAGTTGATGATCACGCTGGGCGCATTTGCAACATGGTATTCTTCTGCGACAGGAGTTCGTACCATGCCCGAACACATGGTACTTAAATGAGCCCCGCTGGTTCGGGATGTACGGCCGGAGAGAACAGGGAAGAAACCAGCGTTGACTGGCTCATGCAGTGTACAGCGGGTAAAAGTCAGTATTAGATGTTTTGTGGCTATTCCATTGTGTCCTCTCCTAATTACGATGTGCCTTACTGTTGTAACCCCTTGGTATTTTAGGCGCTCGAGCTGAGCGGTCTCTTCTCTTTCTCGGTTAGGAGATCCAGCTCAGATATCACAACCTCGGAGTTTTAGGGCTGCGGCGGTGTGTCACTCTGATATCCACGTCTGTCATGCGGGTTTGGCTGAGGAGAGTTGTGGCTTGCTGCGGCGTGTTGACCTCAACTAACACCTCACCAGTTCTTAGTTTTTACCTGGAAGCCATATACGTCTCACCCCCCTAGATTTCATAGTGGTGCAGCCAATTTTCTTGGCGCCGCTTCTATGATGTTCCTCTCCACCGGCGACCCCTTTTCACAATTGTTATACCCGTCGCCACCACCGATGCGTCCTTCATAAGTTGCGCATATGTGTGATAACGCCGGTAGCCCTGTTACCAGATGATGGCAGACAATCAACAGAAGCGCGAATGGGCGTCCAAACGACGTAGCCGCTACCGCCGAGCGTTTATTCACCATCGTTTCTTGCTGAAATGCTACCTCGTGTAGCATTTCTATTAGCATACCTCGTGTAGCATTACCTCGTTGTAGCATATCGGTAGCAGTTGCGAAAACCACGCGGATGTGGGCAACTTGCCGGCTTGGAACGCCAAGTTGAACCCAATTATTGTTATTCAGGTTGAAAGGCTGTCTGAACGACATTTTAACCGGTGCTTTTCGCGCTTACGCACCTACTCACCGGTCTCAGTTAATGCGTTCACTGTTAGGGAGTTTAAGGATTAGGATGGCACATAAAGCTAGGCTTTATGCCCGTACAGATGACACGCCCTTCGTGCTGTCGGAAGATGTAAACGTTGAAGTCTCACGGGAGAATGCTACCTGTCAGCTTTCCTTCGCGGTATAGAGTTGTGGCTTTTGGTCGGTGTGTTGCAGTGTCAGTAAGATAGCTCTGACGAGGGAAGGAAACGAATACGCTTGACCTACATAATAAAGCTCCAGTTCTTGCTGGTTTCAACGAACTATGGGACGGACGCATGTCATTTGCTCGGAGGAAGAAGAGCCGCAATTGAAGGATTGTCGCACCGCAAAGCAGGGCGAATACGCGTGACCACAACGAAATGCCGCTGCCGCCTCCTTTGCGGGCGCGAGTACCAGCTACTCGAGTAGCTGCACATTTCTAGAAAATAAACAGGACAGCCGACGGGAGCTTGGATCACCGACAGGAGCCAATATTTCTTAATTAGCTTGAAGGGCTTCACGGCGACACTATTGCCAGTTTCATTCACTTTGGGCATGTGCCCATTACTGATTGTCGTTTGATGCTACCCCAGGGAGAGGTAGGAAAAAGTGAGGGCGTGCACGCACAGCTATAGGCTTCAAGTCTTCAGTGACGGCATTACCGATGTACTGATGGTAGGTTTAAAGTTTGACGTCAAACGACCCATTGTGGTGCGTTCGGCGTTCTTCCTGGTGGAGCGCATGTGGTTTTTTGTGTTATAGAGACCGTATGGGGCCTACGAAGCGTTATGAAGAAAGCCCCATATTTGTGCGCTGGAGTAAAGGTCGAGTCGCTTCCAAGAAAAGAACTCCAGCATTCAGGTAGTAGGGTAGCAAGTATACTAATCACAAATTACACACAATTCTGTTTTTAGGGCATTCCTGAACTACGTCCACCTTCGCAGGTCTGCCTTCTTCACAGAATGGTAGGGCACACAATTTTTAAGCATTGTGTCACTTGCCAAGGATGGCTTCAAAAAACGTAGAGACAAGAAATACCCATTGTAAAGAAATAGGCTTGGATTTGTCAACAGAACCAGCAATCAAAAAGCGGGGGTAGTTGTCTGGTTTCTGGGGGTGGATAGCAGGAGGAGGTGGGAAAAAGACTTCAGAGCGGACCCTTTTAAGGATTCGATTATGTTTGGAAGGGGGTTTTCGGTTTACCATACCGCATAGAAAAAATCAGGGGGCCGTGGTAATTTCTTCGCTCTGGTTATCTTGGTACCGAGAGAGGTCCCGGAGCTTGCTGCCTGGTTAAGAAACAGGTAGCCCATCCGCCGGAGTTTGACAGGGGCTCTGATGGCCACCGTTTGTGGTTTCTAACCCTCCACCTTCAAACACATCACCACGGTAGGTTACAGCTTATGTAGAGGGGCTCGGTGTCCGCGGTGTCGCCAATAGGTTCACAAAGATTGCTCAAGGTGCCCCGTGCGAGGAGCGAAGTGCACTTGTATAACTCCATGCATAAGAAAGCGCACTGTATTCGCTTCTGTCACTTTCGGGTAAGTTCGTCGGAACATCATCTTCATCTCCTCCATGAACACTACAACACCTTCCTTAGGGTGTTGAATTTGCGTCTTAAACAGCAGCTCAGCTCGTTCTTTACGCGCGCCAGTTGTGAACGTTTTCAAAACTTTCGCTTTGAACATGCTCCATGATGTTTGTGATCTCTCGTGGTTTTTAAACCAGGCTTGCGCCGACCGTCCAATGTAAAAAAGCACTTGCCTTAGGGTTTCTTCACCATCACATTGCTGCTTCTCCACCCACTCTTCCGGGTCTTCAGCAGGGAATCCTTGGAATGAGGGGGGCTCCCTAAGTTGCTGAAGAACGACGAGAAGATTGACTGGTTGACGATGCTGTTCGTCTCGACATCTTCCGTTTTCGCTTTGTCCGGTAGTAAACCTAGCTAGGGTGGGAGGCCTTGCTGTCCGTGGCTGGTGTGAGTAAGGCTTGCTTGGCGAATCACCGCAAGGGGCACCTTGAGTATTCATGGGGACGGTACTGGCGATACCGCGTTCCCCGAGCCACCCAACATAAGCTGTGACCTACCGTGGTGATGTGTTTTTAAGGTGAAGGGTAGAAGCCGTAAACGGTGTAAGCCGTAAAAGAAGCCTTGGTCAAGCTCCGGCCGATGGTCTCCCTGCCTGTCTACCAGGCAGGGAGCTCCGGGACCTCTTTGACTAGCAGGGTAAGGTCAAAGGAGAAAGTACCCCCGTCTCCCTGCTTTCCAATGTATTATCTGGCATTTTCAAAACCCCCCCTTAAACGTGATCGGCCCCCGAAAAGGGGCCGCACCGAAGCTTCTTTTCCACCCCTACCAACTATCAACGTTCCGAAACATGACAACTATCCCCGTTTTTTGGTCCTTGAATCAATAGACAAATCCAAACCCGTCTCCTCCCAATCTGTATTCCTCGTCTCCGAGTTCCTTGAAGGAATCATTGGCGAATCTTTCGAGGCAAAAAAACTATGAACAGGCGAAGTGTTGGTTGAAGTCAAGACGCAGCAGCAGGCCACAAATCTCCTGACCCAAACCCGCATGGCAGATCTGGACATCACTGTCACACCCCACCGCAGCCCCAACAGCTCGCAGGGGGTGATATCTCAGCCAGATCTGCTAAGTGAAACAGAGGCCAACCTTCTGGAAGGCCTGAACGATCAGGGCGTAACAGCTGTCAGGAGAATCACCATCCGTCGCGACAATGTAGAAATACCAACAAAGCACGTAATCTTAACATTAGGCAGTTCAAAACTTCCTGAGCACATCAATGCTGGTTTCATTAGGTGTGGTGTACGTCCGTACATACCTAACCCGCGCCGCTGCTACAAGTGCCAGCGGTTCGGGCACGCTACGACATCTTGCCGCGGCAAACAGACCTGCCCAAAATGCGCCGCACACGACCACCCCACTGAAAAGTGTGACTCCACCACCTTGCTTGCGCAAACTGTCAGGGGCCTCACGCGGCATGGTCCCGCAGCTGTGAGAAGTTTAACCTGGAGAAGAAGATAATCCAGGTAAAAGTAACCGAGAACATCTCCTTCCCTGAGGCGCGAAAGACGTTCGCCTCTTTTCCCCTTTGGGAGGTACACCGACGCAGCTTGCCGGGGGGCGGAGCGGCGTATTGTTTCGGCGGGGACTCAGTACCACGAGTCGGACTTGGTCCCGCCGCCGCCCCCCTCTGGGTTGCCTCAGGCAGCCCAACCCGCCTCCGCACCGCTCGCTGAGCCAGCGGCGGCTGTGGTGGCAACGACGTCTCTTGGGGATGCTGCTGCAACCACTGTTTCCTCCTCTCCAGCGGCCCAAAACACCTGCGAGGGTCCAAAGGAGATGGAGCTGGAGCAAACCGCAGCAGTTCCCACCTCCGCCGCACCGCCTGTGCCACCCGGGGCGCTCATGACGCCCTCGGCGGTCGTGGCCAAAACGAAGGGCACCGCAAAGGGTGCCCAGTCCAAGTCTAGGGGCCCCAGTCCGCTGGGCCCCCCCTTGACCTTAGATGACGACATAGACGTCGAGCCGTTCCGGCATGCACCACAGCGGAAGGAACGGGCTCCGGCGTCCAGGTGAGTAGAGAAAATTAAAAAGCCCCTTCCAAGAGTACAAGCCCCGAACGCCGACACATAAACACACACATACCCCAGTAGATCTAAATTTCAATAATGGGAAGAGAAACTATCATGCAATGAACTGCATAGGCCTTCTTAAAAATCTTGATTATGTTTATGAGTTTCTGAACTCCAATCAGCCAAGTGTAATGTGTATACAAGAAACACACTTGAATTTCAGACAGAAATTTTTTGAATACTTACCAGGTATTTAGGAAGGACAGGGTACACCTTCCGGCGGTGTGGCCATCATTGCCCGAAAGTCCTTGGCATGTCATTCTATCCTGTTACAGACCTTCCTTGAGGCTGTTGGCATTCGTACCATAATTTTCAATAGGCTAATCACTCTATGCTCAGTGTACATCCCTCCTGATTTCCAGCTCTTGAGCTCGGATTTCAAGGGCCTTGTGGATCAGCTACCCACACCTTTCATTCTTTTAGGCGACCCCAACGCACATAACTCTCTTTGGGGCTCTGCTCGCACAGATGCCCGAGGTCGCCTTGTCGAAAAATATCTAACATCTTCGGGAGCATGTCTATTCAATACAAACAAGCCTACATACCACAATATAGTACACAACAGTTATTTCACACCTCGATTTGGCGATTGGCTCTGCTGTGCTCTTTCCATCTCTAGAATGGGACGTTGGCACTAACTCATATGGTAGTGACCACTTCCCAACCACATTAACATACTTAGGTAAAGGCCCGAGCAGTCCATCTTCCCATAACAGGTTCAATGAAGATAGAGCGAACTGGAGTACATTTACAGAAACATCTAAACTACACCACACATCCATTGAACATCTACACGTTGAAGAAGCTGCTTAACTCCTCACGGCGCACATCCTCGACACCGCCGAGAGGTCCATTCCCCACGCCTCTGGTGCCCCGCGCAATCAGAGGAGCCCGTGGTGGAATAAGGACTGTAGCGGGCGCGAGAGGCCCAGAACGAGGCGTGGGGTACCCCACTTCGACGGTACCCCACGTCGGGCAACCTTATTTTGTTCAAACGGGCCAAGGCGTTAGGAAAACGTGTGCGCCGTGAGGCAAAACGAGAGAGTTGGCGCACCTTCCTTCCATCTATTAAGTCATACACAGACACACACAAAGTCTGGACACGAGTACGAAAACTTAAAGGACAACTGGCACCCATCCTGCCCCTGGTCAGTACAACAGGAGACACACTCGAAGACCAGGCTAACGAACTTGCACGACACTTCCAACATGTTTCCAGCTCTGCACACTACACAGACACTTTCCTGAATGATAAAAATACTTCTGAAAAAAAGTCCCTACTAGACAATAACAGGTCGAAATGTGGTTATATTTCTGAATTTACACTTTATGAGTTGAGGGCTCCCCTGAGCACATGTAAACCTTCAGCTCCAGGCTCAGATGAGAATACATACACAATGATACAACACCTACATCCAGATACCCTTGAAACACTCCAACACCTATACAACAACATGTGGCTTTCGGGGCACATTCCGAAATCTTGGAGGGAGGCTATTGTAGTGGCGTTCCTGAAGGAGGGCAAGCACCCATCTTCTCCCGCCAGTTACCGACCCATCGCCCTCACAAGCTGCCTGGGCAAGCTTCTCGAGAAGATGATCAATAGAAGAATCGTGTACTTTCTTGAGTACAATGGTCTTCTCGAGAGCTGCCAGGCAGGCTTCAGGGCGGGGCGGTCTACAAATGACAAACTAGTAGCGCTTGAATCTTACAATAAACAGGCCTATCTACATCAGCAGTATTGCATGACCGTGTTCTTTGATATTGAAAAGGCATATGATACTCCATGGCGCTATGGCATCCTTAGAGACCTGAAATCCTTTGGTATATCTGGTAACCTGCTGAACACTCTGTCCAGTTACCTAGCTTTACGAACATTTCGTGTCAGAGTTGGTTCGGCACTTTCAAACGTTCACGTGCAGGAGAATGGCGTGCCTCAAGGTGGCGTTTTGAGCTGCACTTTGTTTATAGTCGAAATGAATTCAGTTTGGAGGGCATTGCCACCAACAATCTCTTGTTCGATGTATGTGGATGACGTACAAATATCATTTAAATCATGTAATATGTCCATATGTGAACGACAGATTTAGCTTGGGGCAAACAAGATTGCTCGCTGTGCAGATCATAACGGTTTTAGAATTAATCTTGGAAAGAGTACCTGCGTCGTTTTCTCAAAGAGGCGCCGTATCCAACCCGACCCTGAAATTAAATTGAATGGTGACTTGATTACTGTAAAAAAGGAACACAAATTTTTAGGCGTGGTATTACACGAGAAACTAACATTCATCCCTCAAATCAGACGACTAAAACATAAATGCCTCAAAGCAATAAACATACTTAAGGTCCTTTCACACCACTCCTATGGCGCGGACAAGCAACTCCTCTTACGTGTCTTCACAGGCTTGGTGGGGTCCCACTTGGACTATGGGAGCGTGGTTTATGGGTCGGCAACAAAAACAGCGCTGAAAATGCAAGACCGAGTGTTTCACTTGGGGCTTCGCCTCGCGTCGGGCGCTTTCCGTACAAGCCCTGTACAAAGCCTATACGTCGAGTGCGATAAATGGTCCCTCGATCATCAGCGAACATACGTAGATCTTCTGTACGCTTTAAAAATTTCGTCAATTACCCACCATCCTTTCAAACCATTTATTTGTCATACACCCATGTCCCAACTTCTTCTTAATCGTCCATCTATCTCTGCTCCGTTCTCACATATGGTGAGACAGGAAGTGTCAGAATTATCTGTCACCTTTTCAGACACCTACAAATCAACCCTTTCCGACTTTTTACCACCGTGGCAGCTTCGCCCCGTGTCGTGCGATTTGTCGTTTGTAGCGATTGATAAAAACGAGTACCCACAATTGTAATTCTTCAGCACTTCTTGTTCCTTCAAGATAAATACAAGTCTGCAGAATTTTTTAGCGACGCGTCAAAAACAGCCCGTATGGTGTCGTGTGCGGCGCACGGACCTGGTTTTAGGATGTCTAACACGCTAAACTCGAAAAGCAGCATTTTTACGGCTGAAGCCTATGGCATAGTTCTGGTTTAAAGCACATAGTTCATCATAAAATTCCCAAGTCCCTCATCTCTACAGATTCCTTGAGTGTAGTACGTGCGTTGTCATCTAAGCAGCTTTGCAAAAACCATGTTATTCATTTAGATTACAAAACCATTATGCCAGCGTATGCATTAAGTCTTGAAGTGACCGTATGCTGGGTGCCAGGTCACTCGGGGATCACCGGATACGAGAACGCAGATCATATGGCCGCTGCTGCTGCACTTGCAAACACAGTGGACATAACAACAATACCTTACACTGACGTTAGGTCACACATTAGACAACACCTTCGCAATACATGGCAAGCACACTGGAATGAACAGGCAGACAACAAACTACACGTTATAAAGACACTCTTGGAAGCATACACCACTGACACACACAACAGGCACAATGAAGTTACCCTGGCTCGATTACGGATAGGCCACACGCATGCAACGCACTCCTACCTGCTCACGGGATCTCCAAGACCCCTGTGTAGCAGGTGTGGAGACGGCCTATCCGTGATCCATGTGCTACTTCAATGCAAAGCACTCCGCACAACACGACAGAAACACTTCGCTGACCTCTACAGACAAAACATTTCACTCCACCCAGCATTGTTTTTAACGGATGATCCCATTATTCCTGTACAACGCACCTCTAAGTTTCTTAGTGACATCAAGTTTTTACACCTCATTTCCTATCACGCGTAGTTATTTTTAAACCCGATTTCATGCCACGCACCATCACAACCTGGCCCTTTACAGCAGCCATCCTCATTGTCTTTTACTGTATTCACTTTTGTTTTTGTTGAATGATTTTAGCGTTTACGGTTACATCCTTCAGGCCTAACCACCGTTTTCGCGCTCTCATCCCGGGTCGGCCTTGCGCCATTCAACACCAACAATCATCATCATCATTGCTTGGCGGCTTGTCGAGGTTTTAGCGTGCATATCCACCGAGCCTGCCCCAGATGTCACGTAGCCAAAGACAACGCAGGTGTCTTCAAGGAAAAACAAGTATATTGGAGTGAAATTGCGCTCCCGTAAAAACACAAGCTGCGAAGCGGCCGTCGACGAAGTGACGTGCGCAGACGTGTGTCGGTTATTCGAATACCGCGTCATTCGCTTTCTGGGCATTTATCTATCGGTGCAATATTTCTCGAATCGCCGAATTACATAAAGAACAATGTAAATAGAATGACAATATTCTAGGCTGGTGATGTTAGTTCCAAACACTCTCCTGATCCAGTAAGATAATACATGCGACATAAAAAAGTTCCAGAGACATCTACATATGTATCCTGGATATAAGGCGCGATAGCGATACTTGGACTCCCACGGAGCGTGTTCGTTGGCAGCTACGGCATTTTCGATGCAAGATTCACCAGCACAAAATTTTATCTAAAAGAGAAAGACTAGCTACCACAGTTTTTATTTTCCGTGTCCCGAGAGAGACCAAGGCTCTTTGCGCTTCTGCCGTGGCTTCAAATTTAAGCGTGAAATATTGCAAGTGCGATGTGTTTGTCAGTTTGAGCCAGGGGAGTCACTGTCAGTGTTTCAAAATATTTACTCTGGGATGTCGAGGCAGGTGTGAACAATTTGTTTTTTTCAGAGAGCGAGAGCGAGAGAGGTCTTTGTTCAGAAAGCAATAGTTTGGGTTTAGAAAAATGGAGCAAAGTGATGGAAGCGAGCTCACTAATCAAACCTGGGTCTATGGCACCAGACGCAGCAGCTCCTTCTTTTGCCCTCTAAACCATCGCGCACTGATCATCTGGCAACAAGCTGGTCAAATCGGCCTCCCATGCCTCAAAGAAATGGAATATGTTATGTTTGAGTTGTTGTCCTAAAGCCATACCCTAAGACAAGACCAGGTTGAGCGTAAGATGGTATATGTTCACATATTTAGGCAGATTTTTAAGCTAATTTGTGATGTTCCCACAGAACACCTTAACACACATAGATTTTCAAATAACTGTGTTGGTTTTTCGTCCGCAGGGTTTGTGATTCTTCGACCTTGAGCCATGGTTGCAGCATGGGGAAAGATTGCGATTCTAGGCATACGATGAGGATTAGTTCATATCGTTTGTCGAAGAAGGCAGTGTGGTAGTCGTGGTCACAAGGAGCACAAAATGTCGTGCTCCTTTTGCATATTGCGGCGTTTGCTTACATACAATAGGATACGGCTATCCAGCTTACGTTATTAACTTTCTGTAGTATGAATGGGAATATCTTACGAAACCGTGTGGTAGTCTGCCTACAAAAACTGCACAATGTCCTTTGTAAGTCTGTAACGATGTTACGCTCCTATTTGATACTTCCGCTATTCAGATTGCCAAGAGGATGGCTCTTCCTTCCAGTTCGTTGTTCCTGTATGTTGGAGAGTCATGCAGTCCAAAAGATTGCAAGAGTAGTCAACTGCGATAATTAAGGCTTCGTGCTTTCGTACATCCCGGGGTTTATGTATACTGTGGTCTCAAAATATTGAAACTTTCCCAATACAAACTTGAGCCTGCCATACCACCCTTTTTGAGTAGGATTGTATCCATATTTTTAGTAGATGAGAGTTTTTATGCGGGGTCGCTGTATTGGTACCATGTCCATTATGACATGCATTGGTTTCCTTTTGAAGCAGGGGTGCCTGTGGTTTCTTTTCTGTTTTGGGGGTTGCTGTTTCTTTTCAAAGTTTGCATAACGGCCCCTCCCAATTAAGTCTTTACACCCACTTTCTTGGCGCAAGGAGAATGGTTTATCTGATGTCTTGAAAAGCGTTAGGAAGACACACGTTGAGGACCTATTCATCGTCATTATCACCAACATTCTACTTATGATGACTGCAGCGTGAAGGCCTGTCCTATTGGCCTTTATTCGCTGTTGCCGTGCGCTTACCGGGGTCATTCGTTGCTCAGAATATTGTCGTTTTATCCGTCCATCCTCTATATGATCCTCGGCTTTCTCTTAAGGCGTGTAAACGTTTTAATTTTGTCACCCCAAGGGTTCCGCTCTTTCTTAATTGCAAGATTAAGAAATGCCTTATATGCTGTCGTAATGATGGTGTTTCGCTTTCTTTGGTGCGAGTAAATTTGTGGTACGGCGGCCTCTGAAATATTCTGGTCTTGATCAGTGGTTGCATGAGTCTTATCGTTTCTTTTCTCATTTTTTTGTTCTTCTCGTGGTTGGACGTTTTGCTTGTGGGCAAGAATCTCTTTAAGAGTTTTTTTGGTTACTGCGATTTTGAGACTACCCGCTGGTCTAGACCCCACCTCCCATTCTTGCGTGGCTGTTTTGTAGGAGGATGTTCGTACCTACTTTTGCCTACTTCTAGGGCGATTTGTTACTTTGACGCGTGGCGCTATCTGTTGTTTGCAAAACCCAGATTGCAGCGGAGACATAACTGTGAAACATTGCAAAGTATTTTGAATGTTTATGTGATTAGACGCTATATAGTGGGAATTTATTTCGCTATTTTCAGCTTATGATTTTTTCCTTTTTTCTGGGAGACCGGCGTGGATCCTCGGTCCCCTGTTTTAGTTGGGTAACCCCCTGTGGGTCCCGGCATAAGTCCCGGTTTAAAACACGGCGCTGTGGCCCAGTGGGTAAGGCGCTGCTTTTTTGAGCCCTAGGGCGCTGGTTCAATTTCCCGACACGGCCGCCGTTTTTCTGATGGAAGCCGAAAACAAAAACGCCAGCGTGTCGAGGTTTGGGCGCACGTTAAAGATCCTTAGGAGGTCAAAATTCTTCTGCAAACTTCCACTACGACATGTCTCGTAGCCTATGTGTAGCTTTGGGGCATCAATTATCGGAAATTTATATTTTTGATCTTCTGGTGGAAACACGCTTTGGTGTGAGGGCGTAAGTTGTGGGCACGGCTGGAGACCGTGTCTGCGGAGCATGCTACCCCCGACTGGGCATAGAACAAACTACACCGAGCAGGCGTGGCACATGCTGAGAACGCGTGTTCTTTATTTTATATCTGACCTTGTGTCAGTGACCTCATTTCCAAACTTCTCCAGCCGCAGCGCCACATTACAGTATCAACGGAGCCTTTCAATCTTGCTGCCTTGGTGTTAGCGTCCGTGTAGCAGCGGTGACATATATCCGTGGACGCCTAATGAGCACTGTCGATAGCGGACGGCTAATAGCCACGGGGGAATCAAAAAATGAGCCTACTAACGCTGTCAGTTCAGTGCAGTTTTGCGGTAAAAAGAATGAAATACGCGCTTCACTTGCCCACAAATAGGTCTCTTGCACTCGAGTTTTGGCGACATACAGCGCCCCTAGTGGCCGACGCCTCTGGGTAATACAACAGCAGACAACCCTCACCACCCTCCAATTATTTTTCAATTACAAGCCAGCGCGAAAGCTGGTTGTACTTAATTTAATCGCATTGTGTCGCGGTTAATTGACTGCATACCCAATAAAATGTCCTAAAGTAGTGGCAAAGGCTAAGCAAAATATTATCCCCTACAACGGGTTGATTTATCGGCTTTTTTTTTTGAGCGAGCATTCGTGATCGTCGGGGCGTGGGACAGTATCGCCACGTCGGGTGGTCTAACGTCTTGACGATAATTGTCACTCGTCACTCATGCGTGAGGGCGACAAAGGAAAGTATCCAAGTAGCATAAACATAACGTTGCTGAGTCTGAGGTAACTGTAAATGGTCGCTTCAGCTGAAGCATGCCAGTGGACGCGATGAGCGCACACGATTCCGCAAACGCTGCTGGCCTGGCAACTCCTCGAAAAAGACAGGAACATTTGTTTTGTATTTTCGCAAAAAAAAAGATTCTTACTTAACAGGTTACGCCACACGGTTTAAGAACGGCGGGGTACACGTATAAAAGCGAGTAGATGAGGCAATACCGTCAAATAAAAAAATTGAGTGCAAATAAAAGACGGGAACCAATCACAGAATCGCCAGTACGTTTCTTGCTTCGATGTGTAACATACCACAGTCGCATACACGGTGCATGACCCAAATATTTACACAAGATCGCCACTGGCTGTGTTGGTTATCTTCTAGTGCAGGGGCGTCCGTAATATGAACGCCGACACGCCAGTTTTGTCCTCGAAAGGGATTGGGCGGCGAGACTATAACAGATCACAATTAATTGCTTCCAGTTGCATTGCCCCCAATCCCCATCTTTACACCTGGTGGTGAAGATTTGTTTGCAGAGTTACAATGTTTACTATATTTTGAGAATCTGGTGATAGTAGCGCGTAGGTCAAGCGCTAAGGCAGTTGCCGTTGTCCGCAGGAAACATTTTTATACATATTTCTGGCAAGTTGGTACAGCTTATCCTGGATGATGTGGTTTATATTCATTTTTCGCAAAGCTGAACGGAACTGACATTTTTGTGCAAGGCTGTGCTCCAGTGCTTACAAGAATATAAACTCATTCATCTGAAGCGATGTTTCCAATGTTTCGTTACGATGTATTCAACACGGGTAAGGGATTACCGGTTCAGTGGAAAGAGAAGTCTTCGATGTTTTGAATACGGGTAGGAGAATATCAGTTCAGCAGGAGGCGAATTCTTTATTTTTGTTGGCTTCATAACAGACAATTACTCCTAAAGCGTAGCTACAGAGTAAATGGCTCGGAGTGAAGCAAAGCAGGGACTTTGATTTTTAAGTAACCGTAAAGTGTGCAACGTGTTTTGAGTCACTGCTAAACGGGGGTGCTCTCTTGTGGTGGTTGAAAAGAACCACTGCTTAAAACCTTTCATTTGAAACTTAGGAGCTTAGAATATCGAGGGAAAGCTATGTGACCCCATATTGCATTGACCTTTGCTGTGTTTCAACGGCACGTATGGTATATCTTAAGCGTCATCTGCAGGGTAGACAAGCGAGGCAGGTACGGCGTGTACGATCATAGACTGCACTGAAATAAAGTTAAAACGGCAAAGCAAGGGAAGGGTAAGAATGGCGACACTGTCTGTATTTTCTATTGGGATGTATTGTTTTCTTCTGATTGTATTGGACCTCCGCAGTTTTAAAAAGCAACTGAAACGATAGGAAACAGCACTTAATCTGTAAATCCTGTGTTCAAATTTCATATCTACTCAATCCCGAGTTTTTTTTACTCATTACAGCGCTGTTCACTTCTGTACCTGATATATACCACAATCATTTTTCGTACACGGAGCAACTAAGGCGTTTTCATATAATGGGTATCGTGCGCATTAGTACAAAATTAGTGAATTAGAACTTCTCCACTTCTGTTCCTTAAACTTCTGCGCAATTTATCCAGGAATTGTTGTGTATCGACAGTGCACATCTTCTCTAACAGAGAATAGCAGAGTAAAAACAGTATGACATACATACTTCTGAGAAGTTTGGGACTCCCAAAATATGTGGTGGCTTGGTGATAAATGTCCGTTCGGCAAAGGACACACACAAAACGAAAAACATGTGCAAAAGAATCATTGCGTTTACAACTGTACGTTCGAGTGATGTATGATTGTACCAAGCGTTTTATACCAGAAACATTTGTCCTTCTTTTACCGCAAAACTTATTTTTTGAAGACGTCATAGCTTAATATTTTTCCCACTGTGTTGTCAGAGGTGTTTCCTCTTCTGTTCATCATTATACGAGATTCTTGGGAAAAACAATATCCTGGCATTTTCCGATTTCTACAGCGTGAAATGGAAAAGCTCTTCTATGGTTTTTACGTAAACGCTGTGAAACTCCCAAACAAAAAACGGCACCCGATTTCAACTGGTTGTTGGGGGTGTTCTAATTGCAGCGTGGTCATGCAGAGGTATTTTGCTATAGAGCGTGCGTACCACCGTTCATCAAATGGTAAAAATAACGAATGCATAAAAATATTACGGAAACCTACGTTCGTTGGTTGACAGCTAGACAAAAGTCACTGTTGTGCCAAAACTGGGAATGCTAGTTATGTTCGTTTAAATGTCTGCCAGTGGTCGACAGTAACCGAAGGACAAAAAAATGATTTGGGATATGGAATGCATGGTTCCATATTTATTGGTTTTCAACTACGTTTAATGAACGGATCGTGCTTCAACAGCGTGCCTCGAATATATGTGAGGTAAAAAGAATTACGTTCTGCTTGTTTTGAGCATCAGACAATTCTGGTATTGAACGGCTTGGATGTCCTCAACCCAGAAGTGTGTGGGCGTTCGTGTTAGGACGCTGTCTCCGCCTCTGCTGATTGCTTGTGTTTATATTGACTACGTGCCGTCTGCCTTCCTAACTGTCCCGGATTCGGGAAGGAATGGAGATGAGGTACAGAGGTTCTGCAAACTCTCCTTACTTTATGGTAGCATTAGCAAACGACTGAGTAGGGGGTGAGTAACAGGTATTTGATAAGGCTGGTTCCTGAAATCGGTCCAGCGCGTGCATTTCCGCTCGCTTTTAATTGGAAAAAAGTTTTTGCATGAAGTTTTCTCATTAAAGAAGTTACCAGTATATAAACCTAAACAATAACAAGCGCAAGTTACAAAAAAAAGCAATCACGCAGGCAGCGCCATGTTTATGCCGTATTTTAGAGCTTTGGCTGATATCATATTAGCGTTATCGGTAACGTACGTTCTCAGACTTCCAATGCATTATTCCATCAGTTCACCACAGAGTTACCAAGAATAGGAAAACCGATAGAACTTTACATGGTATGCTGCAGCCATCTTTGGGTAACCTAATACCCGTACGAAAGTTTAGCTATGTGTTACTCTACTGAAGGCCAATATTGATACTTTGGTAGATCCGCTACATACAATACCTATCCAGCTATTTTAGAGCGGAGTTCTTCCAGATAAAAGAAACGTTGATGGCGTTGTTCGTTCTCATAAACGTCAGTATATCAACTCTGCCGGAAATCACCGCCCGCTTACAAATTTACCGCCAATATTATTTCATTCAAAATTGAACAGATAAGGTTCAAAGGTAACAAGCCTCCGCTCTTGGTAAACGTTTTCGTACGAGGCGTGAGGGGTCATACTTCATAGGCATTAAGCACTGACCAGCGACCCGCCACCTTTCTTTCGAACCGTTACCGTGGGACCAGAAATGTTCCCGAGAGAATGCAACGGCTGGGCTGTACGCAGGTAGTATCGGCTCGCACAGCGGGGACAGCAGCGCTCTACCACCCCACATATATGCAATGATAAATAAGGTTGAGCTTCGAGGTCGTACATGCTACGCCCATTGGCGTTGTCAGTGACCCGAAATTTTACGTGGCGTTGCAACAAGCATGACAGAGTAAGTATCCCAATTCACCTGCTTTAGCAGGCGTGAAACTAGTTTAATTTTTCATTTCGAAATGATTATGCCATGTCTCTTTCCTGGGCTAAAATAACCCGCTAAGTCGATGGTCCAGCGGTATTAGTCTATCCGAAACTTACGCAAAGAACGATTTTCCGAGGACTCCATTTTCTCTAGCTACGAGAAATTAACCTAAGTATTTAAAAGCCATAAATAAATAATCTTTCTAAACGTGAAAAGTCATTATTTCACGTTTGTACGTTGGAAGTAGATAACGATGAACTCTTGAAAGTATATAAATGTAAATATTTATTGAAACCTTAGACTCCTCAATCCGCTCGACGCAGCTCATAGGCAGAGTCTACAAAAAGCTATCTTTCACGATTGACGCTGACGTATATACAAAAGCATTGTACCAGGACACGGCACTCAGTGTTGTTTATTATTTTCTACCCAAAATTAACCAACTGCGTGTAGTCATGGGGGCACAAATTTTCATTTTTTGGTACACCCAGCTCTTATTTCATTGCAATTAGCTATGTGCTTATTGTAATAATGGCACTGCGAATTGCGCCATATTTGCCAATATTAAGGAATGAACCACCGTGAACTTCCAACAGGCACGAGATTACAAAACAACCGCACTTGTGGAGAGCGAGAAAAATGCTAACACTCCGTACAACGTAATGATTCAAAGCTTTCCTAGTAGAAATACTATTCATGGTAACAATACTATCCTAAACCAGCGGAAATGTCGCACATGAAGGTTAAAGATTTCTTTCACTCCCACAAAAACTTGGGAAAGCTTACCACAAACAATAACAAGCCTTACGCAAAATGAGCTAGCAATAATAACACCACGCTGTGTATGACACACATACCTCTCCTAGTAGAGCTTTTTTTCGCGTCCTGTTACACATACGTATCGTTCCTGCATTCCTTAAATACTTAAAAACTGTTTGTACCCCTGCCTTGTTCCCGGCACCTTGTTGATATTCCACATTCTAGACCTCCTGAATTTTATTAGTCACTCAGAGTGTACTAACTGAAAGCCAACTTGTGTTCACCACATTTCTTGATTGGAACTTTGAAAAATATAAATATCTTTGTACGGATCTGCCACTCCCTTCGCGGTATACATGGAACCCCACCATTGTTGCTAAACGGTTTCGCAGTCTCATAAGAGAAGAGGAGACGGAAGTTAGCTCCCGGCCATAACGCCATCACTTTGCTGCGTCTTCTTTGTGAGCTGCTTCAAGCCGGCTTCAAGCCGGCTTCAAGCATCGCACGTCGGCCATCGTATCGACATCATCCTCTCAGCTCGGACATAAAAAAACATCATTTCGTAGACTTCCCCATTCATCAAGGAGATGGAGAGACGAAATATAACTGGCGCAGTCGACAGGAGGGCCGCGAAGTGCGCTGGAGCTGGTGAAGATTTTCTGAGAGGCTCCCTCAATGCGATATGCCGTATCAGAAACAAGAAGCACGGAATGAAAGAACAAGAGACGATTCGCCTCGTACAAGCTTTCATTGTATCCAGAATTGTCTACATCGCTCCCTATGCCATACTCAAAACGTCTGAACACAACAAGTTGGACGCACTAATCAGGAAGGCCTACAAACAAGCCCCCGGACTACCGATAAGCACATCGACAGAGAAACTGCTTGGGCTTGGACTCCACAGCCCCATAGACGAGCTCATAGAAGCCCACCTCACCACTCAGCAGCAACGACTCGCCACCACTCCAACTGGCCGTCACCTTTTGCGCCGTCTCGGATATTCAGTAGTGAATTCGGGGCATGCCATGGAAGATATTCCCGAAGAAATCAGAGAAAACATTAAGGTTGCCCCTCTACCTCGAAATATGCACCCTCAGTACCATGAGGGCCGAAGAACAGCCAGAACCGAAACCTTAGAGAGAAAATATGGGCAACAACGCAGGGTGGTGTACACAGACGCGGCAGACTACGCCCGACAGCATGCTATGACGGCAGTCGTCACTGACACGGCGCGAACACTCACAAGCCTGACACTAAGATGCACAAATACACTTCAAGCGGAAGAAACAGCCGTTGCGCTTGTAATCTCTCAAACTGAAGCCATGACTGTAATCTCAGACTCACAGGGAGTATGCAGGAATTATATAAATGGACGAATTTCCAAAACCGCCCATTGCATTCTCCAGCAAAACCCTCCTAGGAGAAATGTGACTATCCTCTGGACACATGCCCGCTCCAGTATTCGTGGGAACCTTGTCGCTCACACGAGTGCCCGAGAATTAGGCGGCCGTGCTCCACAAGACGACCAGCAGAGGGTTAACCAGCCGTAAGTCCCGTATAGATGGATCACTGAACATTATAGGCTTTCCCGACAGATATATCCGCCAGGCCATAAATCCCTCATAATAGAGCAAGAAACCTCACTTAGGCAGCTACAGACCAAGACTTTTCCGCACCCTACCAGACTCCATGCTATATTCCCCACAATGTATACATCCACTTGCACTCACTGTGGAGAGCTCTCAACCTTATATCACATGGTGTGGGCTTGTCAACATAATAAGAATATAGACAGAATACGAAATCCAACTTTAGAGCAGTGGGAGCGAGAGCTCGCCAGCTCAGATCCTGACCGTCAGCTTCGGCTCCTCGAGAGGGCGAAGGCGGTAGCAAACTCTTCTGGGGTCCTGGACTGAACACTCCACTCACAGCGCTCTTATTTGATATGAATAAAAGTTTTCCTCAACCTGCTCCCCGGCTAGGACCAACTATGAGCCAGACTCCACCATCGACGAAGGGACACCTCAGCGGGAGGCCTTGTGAGCTCCGGCTCAAGGCGGCAGCAGCAGCGATTCCGCGAGGTGACAGCTCAGCGGGAGGCCTCGTTGGCTCCGGCTCAAGGCGGCGGCAGCTGTGATTGAACTAGGCGACACCTTAGCAGAAGGCCTCATGACCTCGGGCATGACACAGCGGGAAGTTCGAGGCTCCGGCATCAAGGCCCCAGCCCACATGTGAGAGCGGCGCAGTGGGTTTACGAGCTGCTGCATCAGTGACCCAGGGGCTCCGACGAACCCAGAGTGAGCCCAGCTGGGCCCTGATTTGTTTTCTTCAGGTTCACAATGGCCACTAAGATAACGGGAGGTCCCGACACCGGCCGGAATAATATTGCCATTGTATGCAAAATTTAGGAGTTGAGAAAAAAAGGGCACCTGTGAACCAGAATAAAAGCAAAATCAGGAAGAGTGAATGAAGATGGCTGGTGTAAATGGCCAGGTTTCTTTTCCGTGGTATGAAATGAGGTTTAAAAATTCAAAATTTGAAAAATACGCATAACGAAAATTTGTATAATAAAAACAATAGCATCGTACAATAAAATTAATAATCGACTCCATCCAGAAAAAATAATGGGTGGAGTCAAAGTGGTGGTAGAGTTGGGGAAGTGTTTGTGTTGAGTTGTGTCAAATGTTTTGCATGTGATTGGGGTATGAATTGCAGATAGGCCCTCCGCAGAGCTGCTGCACAGGAGCCTTGAAGATCCATTGAGCAGGTGTGAGTGCGTGACATTTGAGGCCTATTGACAAACTCGGCGAGATAACTTCCGTGGGTTTGTTGTGTGAGTCCGTTGTGTGCCATCCCAAGTGCCGTTTTATTACGTATTGTTTGTTGTCTGCCAGATAACTCAAGTCTGTCAGTCTGATTTCCAACTTGATGTCTCATGTGTGGCTTGATGTTAGTGTAGGGTACTGTTCTTAAGTCAAGTGTGTCTTTGTGTGCCGCACCAGTACCTGTTTTAACCGAGAACTGTTCCTCGACAATCCCAGGATGGCCTGGAAACCACCATGCATATGGTTTTATGTTTCAGGTATATACTCATAAGATAGTCTTCAAAACACGAATTACTGCATATTTTTTATCGCTTTGTATATTTTGTTCACAATAAACTTTGGTATTTGATTATGAACAATGTCATATAAAATGCTAAGTAAGGGGTATGCTTCAGCTATGAAATACTGTTATGTGCGTTTATGTAGTTTCATATGGGAAAATTACTCCATGCGCATCAGATGACACAGCCGTCACATACTTTGATGCAATACTGTAAAATTTTGCCATCGGCACGTGTCCTGTAAAAACAACAAATGCTGCGGAAGGGCAATTCATGGTCCCCTGTGTTTCTAACATTGTTTACCTAAAGGTCACACGACACGTCGAGAAATTGGTCTTAAAGGAGACCTCGAAATCAGAAGCTCCCTCTTTTATCCTAAGTGAGAAAGGCTGATAAATGAACCCCGAAATTACGAATGAATGTGTAACGAAGGGTGGAATGTAAGCGATGGCTTGTGGCAGCCATCATTTTTGAGGCATACACCGAGTCCTTGTACATCACCTGTTGATGTGGAAATCACTTATCACGATCGCCATAAAGTCTCTGGAATGGAATAGTTCGTAAAGCCGCACACACAAGGCGAAGCCCCAGAGGCAACTCTGCGTCGAGATTTGTAGTGCCACTTTTGCAGCAGACCCATGCACCACGCTTCCATATTTCAATGGAGACCACCCCGACTGGTACAAAGGACTAACTTTAGTTCCTTCTCCGTTCTGTAGCAGTGGTGTAGCATGGTTTTTAGAATGATATTTGTTTTTAGGCGATTAGGATAAAGCTCTGTAATGTGAGATATGACGTGAATTTTAGTCCAACACTACTCATAAAAGAAGTGTTTCTTTCTGACACTAATCGAAAAGCCGTTGGAGTAATGTATGGGGCCGTATGAATTATACGGTTCCTCGAGACTCCGACTCAAGTATTGTTTTTAGAAAGTGCCTAAAACCTTTATTGTCTGTCCAATGGGCACGTTTTTTGAAACAAAGCTGGATCTCACCTTCACAGATTAACATTTACGTGATGTAAAATATATCTGGACCTCATCTTTATGCATAGAACAGAAAATTTTAGCAAGCATTGTTTTTAGACTGCTTAAAACCGTTCTTCTCTGTCCAACGGGCAGGTTTTTTGAAACCAAGGTGCACTAGAACTTCACAAATTGACATATTCAAGATCTAAAATATATCTGTTCCTTGTGTTCATGCATAGAATAAGAAATTTTAGGAGGCGATGCGTTCCAAAGAGAGTTCACCCTAATTAACAGAGTGCAGCTAAAACCTCCAACTTGCGGCGCGCTGTTTTGTTGCCCGTTAACCATTCACAGTGCACTATCGGCTCTTGCGCGAAGCGTTATCTCAGTAAGGTCAATAACAAGGGTGTTCAACACATTCGCTGGAACACGAAATAAACTTAGGTCGTTCAGTATACAGAAACACCAAGCAATGTCATATCCCTTCCCAAGGTCAAAAACACCGTTGTTCCAAACTATTCATTCATGAAGGCATCCTTTATGTATTACCTAAGAGTGACGAGCTGGTCGTTCGTGGTTTGTTCCCCCTGAAGCCAGCCTGGCAGCTCTCGAGAAGGCCGTTGCACTCTAATAAGTAACCGTCTGCCCTTAATCGCCCTCTGTGAATGCTATCACAGGCAGCTTGTCGTAGATAGCTCGTAGTTGATAGAAGGGTCCTTACCCTTCGTTAAAGAAACCGCCCTTATGGTCTTCCTCCAAAATCATGGGAGGCGCCTGGGAAAATATTTTTTGTTGAATAGGTGGGGGAGTGTCTCGAGAGTGTCTGCGCCTGGGTGTCGAATGATAGTGCATGTATTGTGCAAGCTAAGCTCATTACGCGTAATTTTACACAAACAGATTTTGACTTGATATTGTCACATATCGTTTTTTTCTTAGACAATTTTTCAGGAATGTGATTGTATAGTGTGCAGAGCTGGAGACATGTTGCAAGTATTGTGCGTGTGCCTGAGCCAGGTATTGGAGTGAGTCTCCAGTTATGCTGACCGTTGGCAAGCTGGGAGTCTGTTGTTCTTTAAGATTTGTGTTCATGTCCACACTTTGTGTGCGTCCGTGAATGTGTTTATGGATGTCCAGAAGGGGCTCCAACCATCTCGCTTTTCCTCACTACGCACGCAGTTCCCAAGTGGTTTGCGTGTTGAAGGAATATGAGTTTCTCTTACATAGATACAGACGGAGGTACTCCGCGCTTTGCTCTGGGCACCCGCGCACGCCTACAGCCCTAAATCCCCCAAGGTTGAAGGGAGTACTGAAGACCTATAGAATGAAATCTTCGGCGGCATCGAGAATATGTGCCGAAATAAGTTGGGTAGCCCCTTCAACTTGTAGATGTTTTATGAACATGTGGTGAGCGTGTTTTATGGACGTGTTGGGAAGTAGATTGGATCTTTAAATATTAGTCAACCCTTGCCTCATTCAAAAGTTTTTTGGTAACCGAACTGTTCACGCCTCTGCCTATGTAATGTGGAGGAAACGTTGCTCCTTCCATGTGGGTTCATGCCCAGGGCCCACGCGAGATATTTATAAAAACTGCAGAGCCAATATCCATTGCAAGGTGTGAATCTGGGTTGTGTGGTAGCCTTTGATATGGAGGTTTCGCGTTAAACAGGTATGCTCCTGAAGTTATTACAAATTTTTAGACAAGCAAACCCAGGCATCAGTGCGAGAAGAGCCCTGAAAAGAGTTAATCGCGTTAAAGAGCCTATAGAATGAATGATTCCGGTAGCTGATATGCGAGAGCCTCCGCATAGTAGCTCACTAGCGGGAACTCATGAGGATTGTACACGGAGCATACCGGTATTAGGCCATTGAATATATACTTGCAATAGCAACAACCTCAATGCAACTCTAGAGGTAGTGTGACACGGCAAAATACCATGTAACTTTTGAGAAATTTGTGTTTGAAGTTTAATTGCGTTTCTTGGAGGCACATCCCGCTTGCCTGTTTGGAATGCAATAATATCGTAGAAATAATCAGGATTGAAAAAAATGCTTCTATGGCACTATAAGATAATATTTTTCTAGCTATTCTGTACAATTCAGAGATACTGAATTGTGTGTGTTTTTGTGTGAGTACGTGTTTTCTTTTTTCGGGGTATTATTCTTGAAGCGGTTCTTTTCCTTTTCTGTTACTTTGAACGACGAAGAGCATTCCGTCTTAGCGATGCAAGTACGAACGGTTTGACATCCACATAATTTCTAGGTGTCTAAGCACAGAGCGCCTGGCGTACTGGTCCCATCGTCACGGGCTTCCGTAGCGCCAAAGAGGGGGCAACCGGTGGGGAAAGGATTGGAGCTGCAGCTGGCCTTCGAGGGTCCTCTTCCTCGATGTCCTCAGGTGTGGCTTTGGTCGGTAGAACCAAATTGTTGTGAGACGTATCTCTCCCCGCTGCGAATACAGTGGCTACATCAACCGGAGTCCCCACAATAGGCAATACCTTGAAATTCTGGACAGCCAAAGGCGGTCTGTACTTGCGCGGATCCTCCACACCCTTTACAGCTGTTCTCGTGGCAGGAGGTGACCGCTCAACTGGGAAATGAGACAGCGACACGGCACCAAGGAGACGGCAAGGTGTTTCTGCACTGACCAAACCCCGCCCAAACTCCTGAGGGGCAGTATCGGCGGGCGGTGTGGCAGAAAGCATCTTGTGCTTTGAAAGTGTAAAGCGCCACTCTAAATGTAAAGTCTTCTGTTACTTGAATCTGGATGATTTCCGTTTCAATTTTGAATTTTTGCAAGTGCACAAATAAAAAAAGTGCGGTTCACTGCGATTCGGGCACTTCGGTTTTGTGTTGTAACACTCTTTGGACGAATGGTCATTATCGACACACTTCGCTAAAGTCATTGGCACGGTTGCGATTCTTGGCCTTATCATTGGCATTTAAAACTGCCGCTGGGATTTTGTACATGCCGTCGTATGTTGCAGCTCAGAAAACTCTCTTTGACCTTTTCTGGCGTTGTTGCGCGATTAAACAATAGAATAAGGTTTTTTGAACCTTCTTGACTCACTCTCCAGATTACGAATACTTTCAGTTTCTACTTGAGGTTCAAGTGCATTAGGTAAGTCCGCCATTTTCTCAGTGTCTGCAAATTTTCACGAAAGGGCTTCTTGAGAGGAGTTAAGGCTCTGGTGTGGTGTCACAGACACAGGCAAGTAGGGCACCCTTATCCGTTTCGGTAGGCTGTCAGTTTAATTTTTCATTTTGACTTCAACAAGTATTTCGAACCGACAACAGGCCCAAAGAATTTGGCCGAAATAATGACGCGTGCTTGCAACCGGGTGACCTCTTCAAAATGAATGAAGAGAAATGTGTGAAACTTTCTTTTTTTCATTTACTAGTACTTCGGTGCGGCCCCTTTTGGGCCGATAATGACAGGGGCATAAAGAAAAAGCCATGCAATATTGAAAAAGGAAGAGGATTGGGTTGTTGCTTCTTTAGCTTTAACCTAGATGGCCAATGAGGACGCGAAGTTCTTTACCTTTTAGAGAGATAGATCGCCCATCGGCCAGAGCTTGACAAGGGCCCCGATGCCCAATGGAAGAACTGTCCTCCACCGCGGAACCTCGGTAATGCCAATTCTGACCCTTTAAATAAAAAGATGATTCGGGTTTCATGACCTCATTCGCTTGCTGTTTGTGGGTCACTTCGTAGAGCACGTCTTCATTAGTATTTTTTTTATATTCATGTTTTTTTCAGCAACAATTTTGATGAACTTTGCAACGCAATGAGGAAAACTGCTTTTCCTCTTACTGGTGCTTCTGTAGCCACTGAGTGCATAACCAGGTAGCGAGGAAAGATGTGATTATTTATAAGGTCAATTTTCTGTACATGTTTGAAATCTGCTTCCGAGCAGCGACCATTTTAGGGCTCGATAAATTTGTGCCGGGGTTGTAAAATTCCATACGCAACCGAGTATGATATTCTTTAAACCACATAGGTGGTTTAGAGTACACTACTTATAAAGTAGGGTGGCAATTCATTTTTCAGAGCCTTACCCTGATAACAAAAGAGGTCCACGTGCTCTATGCCTGGGAAACAGACAGGGAACCGATGGCCCAGAACTTGAACTGGGCTCTCACGGGCACCGTAATGGCTTCTATCCTGCTCATTAAAACTCATTACCACGGCTGGTTACAGCGTGCGTAGTGGAGCATGGGGTCTGTGGTGTCGCCAATTCTATCATCAGAACTACAACAGCTGCCCCGTGCAGAGAATATCAAGGTGCAGTGAAGTTTTTATTGGTCTATCGCATAGCAGGAGTGAAAGGGTGTACTCTAGGGTAGAAGTTAAGAATTTAAATAGTTTATGTTGTGTATCACCACACCGAAGCGACGGATCTGGGTTTCTACCAGCGCATTTGCAACAGCAGAGCTGCTGCTACGGGTAATAAGTTTGCCATTCGAGGAAAAATACTAAGAAACTGCTGAGCGCTCATAGGCACGTGGATTTCAGCTCCCGCCGAGTGCCTGGCTTGTGACGTGGGTTAGAAATAAACTCCAGTGCTGGCAGCATGCGCTGTCGCACATGTAAAAACACTCCCAATCTATTGCTAAAGTTTAAAGACATCCTGCTTGGCGGCGGTCACCGTGGCCGCGGAAACCTCCAGAAGCCATAATGGGTAGCCGGGGACGTGGATACGAGTGTGCCAATCTTCGTCGGGACGTCTTGTGCATCGCGTTATTGTTGCCTCGAGCAAATGACCAAGAGCTGGCGGAAATCTACAATGGTGAGGAATAATTTTGGTCCACGACTCGCCACAAAGAAGATGACACTCTCTTCGGGGAATATGGCGCCGATTACTAGCTCCGAAGAGTTGAAAAAAAAACAATGAAACTCAAACAACGATTCTGGCAATGCTTACCTACCACATGTTCACCAATCAAAACTCGCGCGTCAGTGCAAGCTTCCTTCAAGGATTTTGAAACGTTGTTGAGTTTAGGTGTGATATCGTTTACGTTTCGTCCTAAAGTTCTCAAATGAGCACGGGCTCACACACCCATTTTACCGAAAGACACTCACACTGCTACAGCTTAGAGCAGGTTAGAGAGAATGCTAATGCTGAATGTTTGCTCATTAGTATAGAGGGGTTAGGCTTGTGTATATTCTTGAACTTCAGATTCATGCAACGTCTCACAATAGGCCCGAAATCTTCGCACGATAACAGTAGACCAGCATGAATAGCTTTTCATGATTGCATAATTTCAAGCCAGACTCACAGATTGTACCTATTTCTGATATCTTTTCTGTGGCACCGCATACAGGCATCAACGTCCAGTAGCCGCTTCAGTGTTTTTCTTGAGTATTTGTGCCCGGCTACACGCTATTTTAGGGGCAAAGCTCCTCTTGCTTGGGCCCTGTCAAGGCCGTACACGGCACATTGAAGATGATTGTGGCAGAATTCGCTAGGGATTGGCCAACCAAAGATTGGCCGAAAAGGCCAAAACGTTCAACGCGTTCGTTGCTACCCAAAAAGGAGGAGAGGAAGAAGAACAGGTGGTCGTTCGTCGCCTGTCATGCCAACACTCTTGCTCAAACCCTGTCCTGTCCCTCATTTCTGCCATACATGGCACATTGATGAAGATTGTGGCAAACGAAAGATTGGCCGAAGAGGTCAAAACGTTCAACGCGTTCGTTGCTACCCAACAAGGAGGAGAGGAAGAAGAGGTTGTCGTTCTGCTGAAAGCGACGGCCAAGGTGGCTAAAATGTCACACAGCGAATTCGCCAACGGACCCTTGGAGATTCTCATCGTCCCAAACGGGCCCTACATATTCACCACAAACATCGACGTCGTTGACGGGCTTGTCAACGGAGCGGTGAATGTTTACGTGTCGACTCTTTATGCGCTGTGTGGGCGAATCTTTCACGGTTTTACCGATAAGCATTTCAGCTTCACCCCTCTCATCATCATTCACTTCGTGGAATTTTTTTGCCTTGTTTTTCTCGGTGCAAATAAAAACTTGGAGAGCATCAGGTCCAGGACGCATGTCTCGAGCAAACGGCTAATTCATTATTGCTACGTTATCGATCAGCAACCTACTCTGTAAAGTCAATCATAACTTGAAAGTGTTAGTACAAACCAGTGTGGCACATACAAGTGCTTAAGAATGCCGGCAGTAGGGCCGTAAAGGACAACACCTTTACACTTGAAATTTGCACTAGAATACGTTTCTGGCTTGCAGAAAACTTTTTGCATAGTTTCTTACATAATGGGACGTCGAACAGTGTGGTTTCGAGTCAGTCTGAGGTATGATAGGCTAGAATCACATCATAGACGTGATGTGATCGCGCAAGTCAATGATGCCATTAGGCTTGAAACTAATATAGCATTGGCTTTGCGATAGTTGTACAGCCAACTACCACCCCATAACATCGTTCTCGCATATCGCCTAACAGACCATGCGATTTTTAGCGCAAATCGGTTTTATTTGTGCCCGCAGGTAGAATACCGGAAAAGTGCAAAGCGCTCGTATGAGATCATGAGACTTGAGGCGACAGCCCGGCAATTCGAAAATTTTCGCGACGACCGCTCCACGACGATCGCCCAGCTGGCCTCGCGTTCGCCTCCCACCGACCATCTCCTTTCCACATTTGTTAAAATGGCGAAGAATGCAGCGAAAACGCGGCAGATAAAAAACAACAAAATGCCGAGTGCTCGTGAGTGTGTGCCTCGCAGCGACCTCCTAGTTTCCTGAAGCAAATTTGTCAAGACAAACATACCAACTTAGGGACATCGGTAAAAATTAGCCAAAAAACTTCAGCCATCGCCGCAATCTTGGCAACACTTGCTCGGGGCAAGGAAGCCACGGCATGGCGCACACCCCTCCAAGGGAATGACTAATAATTATCATTTCCAAAAACCCAAAGGGAGCTCACATTGTACACGAAAAATGATAGTGTAATATCGTTACTGGAGCGAAGGAGAAGAAAGTCAGTTTCAATTGTGCACCTAAGCACTCGTCATGGCCGTGAATCGTTCGTGTAGCTTCACTACAGACAAGTCTTACATATTAGTCGGAGCTTACTTTTTACCCTCACGGAATGACAAAAATATTGAATACGCGTACATAACGTATTATTGTGTAGCAGGAGTATTTTGTATTCCATAGATGGCAATACGGCCAAGCATACTAACGTGAAGCACCGCTAGAATAAACATTCTCGAGCCCCATTTTGTTTTCTTCGATATCTTAAAACGAGTATACAATGTTTTATTAAATTCTACGCGTACTAACTCCTTCACTCTAAAATTGCATATGTGTAAAAGATTCCTTTATTGCGTAAATGTCCCCTGCACCACAACTACCATCGTCTCCTACTTGAAGTCAAATTACCTGAAAAGCATGATTTAAAGATCATCACCCCATATCGTTTGTTATTTTGTACGCCCATAATTAACGTTGACAGATCTTCGTAAACATACAAATATACCCCCATATAGGCATGCCCTGGGTTACTGCTATGAGCCCACCTTACCAGAACTGAAAACTCATAATTTCATGTTCACAAACTGCATAGGAAAGGAACACAAAGATATGATTAGTTTTCAAGCAATTGCCATCGTTACGGCTGATTACTGGGAATGTGCCGATTTTATGATTTCTATTTCTTGACACAAAAAGCAGCAGAAGACCACGTCGTTTTAGTGAAAATGGTTCTAAATGCTTTTGAATGAAAAAGGCCAACGTTATCTTTCTCTAACAATGTAGCTGTAGATTTAGGTACCGTGGCTGCATTTCAGGCAAGACCAGTGGTGCTTGAGATGACCACTCTGCCGAAAAAACTACCCTTTTAATTTTTTGCGCGCTTCTCAAGAATATAGGGAGTGGGTCATAAAACAGACCATTACATCCAGGCTAGGCCGGTCTTGCTGTCAAAAGATTGAAAGAAGCCTCACCAACCAATTTTTTGAGATGAGCACCGTGAAATATGTCAAAACGGCAATGGTGCCGACTTGTGAGACGCTTCTTCAAAATAACACACGAAATAACTCGAGAGACCCCCCGTAAACTGTATGAAACTACTACAAGCGTTGCGTTGTGTCATTGGCAATAGATGACACACAACGTGAAGCAGATCATAGCTACAGAAGGTAGAAGGTGTGTTAGTGCACGCGTATCACACAACAACGTATAGTTCATATTCCCCTATATATTTTGCCAATACAAGAAACGCCTGCACGAAAATACTGTTACATGAACGTATCTAGGCTGCAAGGGGTATCTTTACCACTGAACTGCTCGTTGAACAAGTAAATAAAGGTTCAACAGCACTGCCCCACGTATTAGAGACTGTGTCTGACAATCAGTGGCCAGAAGAAGAAACGAGCGCTCTGTGAGCTAGGGCTTTCACCAGAAAAATTGCTGAGATTTTATGTAAAATACTATGGCGTCATTACCGTGCACAGTGATCGATTTGTGCGCAAAAAAGGGACCCAAGAAATTTATAAAAAAACATCAATGTTTGTATTAGTAGAGTGGCTGTTCAGCTCACCAATGAACAACAGGTTTTCCACGCCCCATTGCATCTCAAGCACGAGACTACGGATGTATATTTGTAAAAAAGGGGGAAGAAGTGACCTTTTGGTTTGCCCTGTGTTCAGTCTTATAGCTGACCCTGTATGAGTGCTGGTAAACCTAATGACTGAGGGTTTATCTATTTATAAATCCGCTACTGCTTAAAGCCATATAAAACACTTACAGCTACGCGATTTATGAAATCTTAACGAGCATTCACCTGCGTATATAATGAGTCAGTGTACTAAAAATATGATCCTTTGGTGCCTGAGAACAAATAAAAACGCAGCCGCAACAGACCCAAGCACAATCCGCCACCTGTTATGACATGACATGGAACAATGCGACACGTGGATGTCAAGTCAAACAGCTAGCATAAAAATCCACCAAACAGCTCCTACACATTCCGGACATTATAGTCATACATTGTTTGATATATAAAAGCGGTAAATGACATCTCAAGACATGGCAGCGCCGGAAATACCTGCATAGACGTCAGAGGACACGTCAAAGAATCTCAAAAGAAAATGTAATTGAACGTCGTAGGGAGTGGCTTATATTAAATCAAAAGCACCGGGAGACTACCTATCATTGGTATTCTCGACGCACATTTACTGGTATAGTGTCTGCCTCTCGTTCAATACCAACATTTTCACACACATCCACCCGCTGTAGTTTCTGAGTGGCTAGGGCGGTTTGCTGCCGGGCAAGCACGTGGGTGCGATTCCCGGTTGGCCGGGCCACTTTTCTTATATACATGATTTCGGCGCTCGTTAAAGATCCCAAGGTGGTCTACATTAGTCAAGAGCATTACCTACATACCTCATCGCCTCCATTGAGTCGGCGCGTAAACCCATACAATCAATCAATTGTTCCGCATCCTTCATTGCAAGGTAATCCCACTGGTAAAAATTTATCAAATTGAAAACCATTGTATGATGAAAGTTTTATATTGTGCGTCACAAAATTTCTTGTTTCTTTGTTTGAACAACAACTGGCAAACCAAATATCAGTGGCATGTTTATATTTTCAGAACAAGGAATTCAATATAATTAAAAGTGGTAGATGACCAGCACCAAATATTCTTCAGGTAATCCTGCAATACTTCGGCAGCCTACTTCTCGCACACAGCGGCAGAGTAAAATGAATATGTTCCAAATCATGTAGGAAACGTGTCCCCCAAAATATCAGGTTATTTACTCAAAACCAGTCGTCTGCGGAACTCCCTAAAGTTTGTCTGGTGCGATTTTTCTGGGCATTGAAATAACCTGCTAACACCATTTGGTAAAATAATATTGTTTTGATGGTGCATCTCTTGACAGTATCAGCCAAAATGTCACCCACATTTCGACTTGAAAAGAACATCCTCAGATAAAGTGATACAACGTAAGGCTCAGATTTGATAATGGGCAATATCTGCATAACTAGCGAGTATCACCGCCTAATACCCGTTTTAGGTAAAATTAGTGTGTAAAATTAGTAAATTGACAACCACTTGGCAATATTTAATATGTTTAGAGTTGGCCATTTCGACATTGAAAGGCGGATTTCTCGTGATTGGTATTGCCAAGTACAGTTTGTGTTTTAAGGATCTACATGGCAGGAGCGCCGGAACCAAAATAAGCCAAAGGTCACGATCAATAGGAAACAACTGTTGAAGGAAACCTCATCAAGCAAAAAATAAAAATAAAAAGTGATGTAGAAATTAAAGCAGCTTCCCTATGGTAGGAAAAACAACCCGAAATCACCGAATATAACGTCCCAAATGTATACATTCTCAACATTTTTTGACACCTATTATTGTCGGTTTGTTGCCATTACATTTTATTGGTAATATGCGAGACTTGGTGACCGGAATATTACACAATTTTTTTTAATATCATCATAAACCAAAGCGACAGTACATGAACATTATATTCAAACGCATATCACTTATTCAACGTTGTTTCAATGGGGATTCATCTTTTGGCGAGCAACTGCGTTCTAACCTGCTGAGCGAAGCATTTTGCGAACATTTATTCAGCATTGCTTCAGCGAGTTAGATTTTTTGGCAAGCAACTGCGTTGCAACCCGCTGAGCAAAGCATTTCGCGCACACATACGTTAAAATAGTGGAAAGGATTTGTGAGCAGAAACTACAATTTGGTACTTTTCCATTTCATATGTAATGAGCCCCCAAAAATATAATCCACAGTGGTGACGTTCAACATCAAACTACTTAGAACCAATATTGTTTAACCCTGAGGCGACAAAAGCAAAGAATCAATGTTATTATGTTGAAAACATTCTAGGTTAGCTCTCGACCACTTTTCCATTCTGCAAAAAAACCCAAAAGCGAAGAAGTGCTTCATTTTCGACAAAAAGGTGGGACACGTATGTCCCATTGTCCAGTTGGGACCATTTGCTCAACTCGGACAATTTTTTTCCCGCTGAATAATTTGCCCACATATTTTCTTCGAGTAAAATAGTGCGAATAAACTCTCACACAGGTTGTCGTTGCATATACTCGATGTGTACCTACCGTGGACTTCTTAATTGCTGGTTGAGCACTGGGAGCACCATAGAGAGTGGAAGCTCTAATTCATGGGCGCAGGCATGCTAACTGTCGACGTGTCCCAGTGAAGTTCTCTTAGGGAAGGTGATTCTTCAGCCGGCAGATATGTCTTTTTGCCTGTACACAAAGCAACATTGGTGCAGTATGAGCAGCCCTCACTCTGTTTCGAAGCGAATTGCACCACTTTTCATTAAAATCATTTCGTTTATTTATACATACTTCTAAATTACAAAATGTAACTATTATTTTTTTGCAAGAGCACACGGGTTAGTGCAAGATAGAGAATATTTGCTGACAAGAAGATTTTTCTTCTTGATTGTAGCTCACAAGTTGAACAATTTGTGGCATAGACATGAGATACAAAGAATTTTGTTTTTCTTTCAGCGCACTTCCATTCCGCCGCAAGGTTATGACCGTCCATCTCGAATGTTTCGCAATAGTCGATAGGTGACGATATTGAACGATACGCAATTCCGCCGGTTTTTTCAAGGAATAACATTGCCGAGAACGTGAAACAGCAATTGGGACGTATGTGCCGTGCTGTGCAAAAAAGCATTAAAATTATTCGAAGGTAGTAAATTTCGAATTGTTTTAGTTCAGCTGTTACTGGAGGAATTGTATTTACTCCAAAAACTATGACTTGAGCTTGAAAAACACAACAACGCCGCGGACACTTCGACGGGTGATTTGCCGTGGCAAGTGCTCCAAATAATGAACGCACAGACAAATGAAAACGCGCTATTATGTATTGTGCCTTCTCAATGCGGGGATACATGTTCCTGGTTTTGCTATATAAATGAAAAACACGAATATATTTTGGCAACATAAAGTGCACACACCAGTCAGAAATACCACAATATTAGACAGATAATTGCTACTTTTATGCAACCGCTTTTAACAAAATAGCATATGTGACGGGTGACCACATAACCGACGAATGCATAAAAAGAGTAAGGCAGATGTTTTGGAACCGGTTACAATAATTGTACTTGTTGCGGTACATGTCATCGTAATTGGTATGGCGGAAGCAACACCGCAGCATAAGTGTATTTCCCAAATTATGTACTTGCATTCGATAGCTTTTAGTAGTTCTAATCTGGGTTTTAATTCACGAAAACATTTTTTATGTTACAACGAATATTCCAAGGACAATCAGTGTGTGTGAGATAGTTGACATTTTCAAAATAATGTTTCATCGCCCATTTGCGTGGGTAACATATTTAAGGTGGAAGCAGGGTTTGAGCTAAAGCAACCCATTGAAAAGCCACCTCTGACCAGGCGCAAGATGAAATATGGTAATATTGTGAGCTGTACAAAAGAACAATTCTGTAGCTGTAGTAAAGATTGATGCCCGCTACACTATAAAGTAACCTCACTAAATCACTTCGGCCAATGTACTTCCAATTCATACGAAATAATACGTATTCGCATGTTTGCCTTCACCACAAAGCCTCTGAAAATGATTGGATGGTAAACTTGCAATATTGAATAACGTAAAGAGGACGCAGTGTAAATATTGAGAAAATAAATAGCAGACCAGATTCCTCCAGTGAATTGGGTCTTGCGTTGCTTCGTTTAGCAACCTTATCGTAGTAGCGATGTTTGCGTAAATATCGGCGCAATTTAGTTGTTTCAGAAGATAAAGCAGGTAAATTGGGGCAGTCAAGAGAGGCAAGAACGACAAAGATAATATTTCCCGGAGCCTTTCTTTTATCATCCCCGATCGTGAAAGAAAAGTCATGCTGATTTTGCTAATAACTCTTTAGAAAGCGTTCGACGCTTGGCTTTATAAAAAAAGGAATAATTAAAGCTCCTAATATTCTTGCACCAGTTCTACAAAAGAGGGAAACGGTTGTTTTAAACGTTTGTCTTGCGTTTGCGCACCTTCCTCGATACTAAAACCCGAAATAGGGTGAGATTTGCTACGTCCACGGTTACACATTTCCCATCACTATGAACCCATGGTGACTCACAAGAAGCTGTGTAGAATCTGGCAGGTTTTTTTAGGTCTGGGTCTTTTCACATCTTAGCACCTCTACAGGTCTTATCGATGTTACATAGAAACTTGAGTACCGCTCCAGGAATACAGTTTTTACCATAGTCTGGTAAACAAAGTTCATTATGTACGGAATTATTTGTCTATTCGATATTCGCGCATATATATTTCCTGAATAATTACCGACACCATCTGAGCCGCGCATCATATTATATTTAGCAAAATTGTTGCGCGATCAAAAGTATGGTCTGTTGCTTGAGAATATTTTCTTATTTTATGAAAAAAGAAACATTGGCGAAATAAAGCTTGCATACTCTAGTATAACAAGAAACACAATAATATCCCCTTCTGGCGGTTTATAGAGACGATACACGGTAGCTTTGATGATCCAAGTGTTGCCCATTACCTGTAAATGTTTCAAAAGACACCCGAGAGGAATGAAAATGTTATTTTTGAAGCGTACAAATAAAAAGCTCTTCTTTAAAACGAAGAGTCAATATCAAAAAAAGAACACAACATATTATTTTTTGAGCACCCCTTTACGTTAACACAGAAACAAACTTAAACCACGGGGAAACACAGGTTAACAAATATGCCTAAATCTAGCTAAACTCGCCTATTGAGATCACTCTTGAATAGAAAGATCAAGACTTTTCTGCATAACCCCACGCAATTGCAAGCTATAAATTGATGTCCATTCTCGGAATGCAGCTACGACACCTTTCATCAGCGCAAAAAACCGACGTGTCTATCATTTCAAACAACACTTAGAGAAAGATGATTTCCTTGTAAGTTTAGTACAAAAGTTATTTGCCAGTAACTAAACGTTGGCTCGTCAATAAGGGTGTCGGTGTAATCCCCCCTAATGACTAAAATAGACTGATGCTGATTGCGATAACCCCACAGGTAAATATCATACATTTCATAGGTTACCGTAACAAAGATAAAAATCTAGCACACAACCGGAACTTATGACTACTAAATTGCACAAATTCTGGAAAGTACTAAATCTCCCAAAGCAAAACCAAATCCCATACAACCAAGCGTTAACCATATCTGATATAAAAAGAATTGCAGAGCCTCCGAAACAAAGTATAACCTACCTGATACAAATTGAATGTTAAAAACTCGTTTTCGTTGATATTTCGTATCGACTCTAAGGGCTTGTTAAAAGAGATGTTTTTAAAAGTATTTATTGGGTAAACAAAATGTTTCCGAGAACCTGTACATTGAAGTATATAAATGGAAAACGCGTTACTTTGTTTCGGCGTACACGGAGCGTGTGGAACTGTGCTGCTGCATGTACCGTGGATGATATCAGCGGCCCAAATTTCTTGTAATCAAGGGAGCCTGCTACAAGAGGCTTTAAACGAACCCTGCCCTATTCATAGATGAAATATTCCCTACTTAAGTGTCATGTCATACTCGAACCCGATAACAAATATTTGTATAGGTGCATTCAAGTACAATTTTAAAACACCATTTTCTTTCCAGAACATCAGTCTCTTAGCCCTTGCGGTTTTTGCTTCGAAAGAAAGTTTTATTTTTTCTAAGCGGCACTTCACGCCATTATTATCCAAGAACACCTATTGTTGTGAATATCAGTGGCGTCACAATAGAAATATGAAGTTATGAATACCTTTATTCCGGCAATGTAGATGATCTTTACTGGACTTTATAGAGCCAGTTACACGCTGCGAATTTTTTTGACAGTAAAGGGAGTCAAGCCTTGTAGTTAGCTGTAAAAGCGACCCAGTTACACCAGCAAAACATATCACTAAATCAGGTAATGCATGCGCTCTATACAAAACAAATTACCCAATACATTGAGGAACGCGTGTTGGAGAATTTTTATTCCTACACATACGCATAGCATGCTGACTTTATATTTCTTCTGTGTTGGATTACTTTGCGTGGCGTACGAGCACTATTCTATCTTTCGACTCGTCACCGCTTCGTGGTTCTGCTCTCTTCACTTGCGTTTAGTGAGTACTGCCACTTTTCCGAGGAAGATTGAATACAATGGGGAAAGGAACCGAAACTCACCGTGTGAGTGTCTGACACATTGTTCTATAAAATATCCGGTGGTGACCATACTACTCTAAATGGCAATGCCAACAAATGGCCGAGCCATAGAGCCAGCACGAACGACAGCAACAAAGAGGAGCGGCTGCGGGGGAATCGATCGACGAGGCATGAACGAAGACAGGAAAAAGCCAGTTGGCCAAATTGGGCACGAAGCTGTGAAAAAATCAAACTCCACAATTTGTTAATGGACACCCTAAAGCAAAACTGTCGCTACTCGGCATCAAATCTCGGGAGGGCGTTTGGGCGCTGTTATTCTGGCGCTGATGTTCTTACTCGTCTGGCTGCGGTCCTGCTTCCTGGTGCTATCGTTTGAAAGCGAAGCATTTTATCTATACCCGCAAGGGGGTCTGTCGCGACCGTTGGTGTCCACATAAAACTCCCGCGAACAAGTGTAAGAAATTACAAGCACCAGCAGGAATGCAACCTTGAAATAATAGAGAAACAGAGTGAGAGTGTGTTGTCTTATTGATTGAGCTACAAGCCCATGCGGAGACATGGTGACAGACAGTGCACTCACCGTGCACGTGGGTTGGTTTACCCGCTGCGTTCGTACTGAATGCCACGTGATAGCGTCACGGACCTCTCGCGCCCCTCTATGCTCAGTCTACGGCAGGCGTAGAGGCTGTGTACGCACCTTACGCTTGCGCTAGAAGGTAGTGAAAATTTGGCGCTCACACCAACGCACAATATCTTAGTTGTCCTCCGCCTCTACATCTGATCGTGTCACCGCCGCCGGCGGGGGCAGAGACGAAGGAGCAGTGAGATCGTCTAACACTGGGTATCAGCTTCGTTAATTTTATAAAAAAAGCCTTTGCACACATGTGCTTCACCAATACAACTTATCCAACCACCATTAGTGGATTGCGCATTGATTTCTCCTTACAAAGAATATTTTTGAACTAACCAAGGGTGCAATTGGGCGAATTTAACTTGTCTGTTGCTTAACTTTTAGTAGAGCCACATGTGTGACTTTAAGTTACGTCGCATGGGTGATCGTTGCCGGTGTTGTTCGCAGCTTCACTTTCAAACCACCTTCACAGGGAGTATTGGGGCGCATTTTTTAGTTTTCTTTTACCGTCTTCAAGGCGAACCCCGTCTCCAAGCTTCACCGCTGTTCTTCAGCTCATCAAGGCCACTGGTTACGCGTCCCACCAAAACTGATGATGATGATAGTTGGGTTTTATTGGCGCAAGGCCGACTATGGGCAAAGAGCGCCAAAGAAGAAGTTACTGAATTATGATGAGACCGTACATACTAAAACATGTGACTAAAAGTAAAGGTGATGCAAAACAAAAGACAATGGAGATGGCTGGTGTATAGGGCCAGGGTGATTACACATGATATGACAAGAGCTGCAGAAAGTTTACCTCAGCTACAAACTTAAAAACACGTTGACTAGAAAACATTGGTTCGTCGGCTAAAAAGTATGATGGGTGCAAAGGAATGTGTTGTCTGTATAATTCAGGGAAATGTTTGTGTCGTGTTGTGTCAAGTGAATTGCATGTAATTAGTATGTGGACTACGGATAGGCCCTTTCCACACCTGCTACACGTGGGTCCCGAAGTTCCAGTGAGCAGGTGGGAGTGCGTCGCATGTGTGTGGCCTATCCGCAGCCTAGCCAGGGCGACTTCAGTGTATCTGTTGTGTGAGTCACTTATGTAGCGCCGAAGTTGTGGTTTTATTATGTGTAGTTTGTTGTCTGTTTGTTGACTCCAGTGTAATTGCCATGTGCTACGAAGCTGTCGTCTGATGTGTGTCTTTAGGTCGGTGTAAGGTACTGTTGTAACGTCAACTGTAGTCATGAGAGCAGCATCACCAGCCATTTGGTCGGCGGCCTCATTGCCAGGGATTCCACAATGCCCTGGTACCCAGCATATAGTTATTTCAAGATTTGAGGCATATGCAGACATTAGTACCTTGAAAAGAGCATTTATGACATAGTTTTTAGATGACCTTCCTAATGACAGTGCCTGTACAACGCTTTGAGAGTCTGTGTACACAATGGACTTGGGAATTTTATGTTTGATGATGTGGTTTGTAACGAGTAAAATGCCATATGCTTCTGCCGTGTAAATACTGTTATGAAAATTCATTGTTTTGCTTACTCTAAAATTTGGTATGTGCGCTGCACAAGATACCGTAGAACCAGTTTTCGACGCGTCGCTATAGAATTCTGCGCACCTGTACTTGTCCTGCAGGAACAGGAAGTGCTGCAGAATTGCATTCTTGGGTACCCTATTTTTTTCTACAAGAGTGAATGACGGGTCGCATGATACAGGACGAAGATGCCATGGTGCGATGAAATTTTGAATGGGTGTCTTGTGCGTGTCTGAAAGAGGGACCGTGACTGCAGAAGCCTCCTCCCTAACTCTCAGAGAGAAAGGTAAGGAAACGGAAGGCCTGTTTAAAAAGAGTTGCAAGTTTGATGTATTGTTTATAATGGGATTAAAAGGATGGTTGGTAAGGGACACAATCTTAGATGGATAAAGCAGGTCAACATACTCCCGCTGATGCCCTAGACACCACTTGTCGCACTCGACATAAAGGCTTTCGACAGGGCTAGTGCGGAAAGCGCCGCATGAGAGGCGAAGGCCAAGATGCAGCACTGGATCGAGCATTCTCAGTGCGGTCTTTGTCGCCGACCCATATACGACACTGCCGTAGTCGAGCCGGGACCCCACCAACGCTGTGTACAGGCGCAGCAGGAGTTGTTTGTTGGCCCCATAAGATTGATGTGAGAGAACCTTAAGAATATTCATTGCCTTTAGGCATTTACATTTGAGCAGTTTGACATGAGGAATGAATGTAAGTTTTTCATCGAATAAAATGCCTAAAAACTTGTGCTCCTTCTTCACAGGAATTGGCACATTCGCAAGAGTGATGTCTGGGTCCGGGTGGACCCCACGCTTCCTGGAGAATACAACACAAGAGCTCTTTCCGGGATTAATTTTAAAACCATTCTTGTCTGCCCAGCCAGCAAGCTTCTTGACGCCGAGCTGGACTTGACGCCGAGCTGGACAGATGGACATAATAGATGATTTAAAAGATATCTGCACGTCATCTACATACATGGAGTAAGAAATTGTAGGCGGCAGTGCCTTCCCAAGGGTGTTCATTTTTGCTATGAAGAGAGTGCAGCTTAGAACTCTGCCTTGCGGCACGCCATTTTCTTGCACTTGTACCTTTGACAGTGCGGAACCAACTCTGACGCGAAAGGTTCTCTCCGACAAATAGCTAGCAAGGGTGTTAAACATATCACCAGAAACACCGAATGACTTCAGGTCAGTAAGGATCCCATAACGCCAAGCGGTGTCATAGGCCTTTTCTAGGTCGAAAAACACAGTTAAACAGAACTGTTTATGCACGAAGGCGTCCTTAATATACGACTGTAGTGCCACAAGTTGATCATTCGTGGATCGCCCCGCCCTGAAGCCTGCCTGGCAGCTCTCGAGAAGGCCGTTATACTCCAAAAAGTACACGAGCCTCCGGTTATCATCTTCTCGAGAAGCTTGCACAGGCAGCTGGTCAGGGCAATGGGTCGATAGCTAGCGGGAGAAGAAGGCTCCTTCCCTTCTTTCAAGAATGCTACAACTATGGCATCCCTCCAAGACTTTGGAATGTGCCCCGAAAACCATATCTTGTTGAAAAGGTGAAGAAGTGTTACAAGAGTGTCTGTGTGTAAGTTCTGTATCATTGTATATGTAATGTTGTCTGGGCCTGGAGCTGAGGATTTACACGTGCTCAGAGCAGCCCTCAGCTCATGTAGTGAAAACAGGGATTTGTATGAAGTCTGTGATTTGTTGTTGTCGTGTAGGGACTTCTTTTCACAAGAGGCTTTATGTTTCAGGAAAGTGTTCGTGTAGTGTGCTGAACTGGACACGTGTTGGAAGTGTTGTGCGAGTGTGTCAGCCTGGTCTTCCAGAGTGTCCCCTGTTGTACTGACCAGGGGCAGGCTGTGTGTCTGTTGTCCTTTGAGTTTGCGTATACGTGTCCATACTTTCCGTGTGTCTGTGTAGGAGTTTATTGATGTTATGAATGTACGCCAACTCTCTCGTTTTGCCTCACGGCGCACACGGTTTCCTAATGCCTTGGCCCGTTTGAACAAGAGGAGGTTTCCCGACGTGGGGTACCGACGAAGGATACCCCACGCCTTGTTCTGGGCCTCTCGCGCCCGCGTACAGTCCTCATTCCGCCACGGCCTCCGCTGGTTGCGCGGGGCACCAGAGACGTGGGGAATGGACTTTTCGGCGGCGTCGAGGATGTGCGCCGTGAGGAGTTGGGTAGCTTCTTCAACGTGTAGGTGTCCTATGGATGTGTGGTGTAGTTTGGATGTCTCTGTAAATGTATTCCAGTTAGCTCGTGCTTCATTGAACCTATTATGGGAAGATGAACTGCTTGGGCCTTTATCTATATATGTAAGTGAGGTGGGGAAGTGGTCACTGCCATATGGGTCAGTTCTCACACCCCACTCGAGAAGAGGAAAGAGAACTGCGGAGCCAATCGCCAAGTCAAGACATGAGTATGTGTTGTGTCCTATGTTATGGTATGTAGGCTGTTTACTGTTGAAAAGGCATGCTCCTGAAGATGTAAGGAATTTCTCTATGAGGCGACCTCGGTCATCCGTGCGAGAAGAGCCCCAAAGAGTGTTGTGAGCATTAAGGTCGCCTGTCAGGATGTATGGTTCGGGCAGCTGGTCAACCAGCGCCTCGAAGTCAGAGCTTAAAAGTGAAACATCAGGAGGAATGTATATGGAGCATACCGTTATCAACCTATTAAATATTATCGTTCGAATTGCCACAGCCTCCAGGATAGTGTTCAAGGTGACAGGGTGGCATGCTAAGGATTTGCGGGCGATTATGGCCACACCGCCAGAAGAGTGTGTGCAGCCAACCCTGTCCTTTCTGTATACCAGGTAACTATTCAAGAAATTTGTGTTCTTGGAATTCAGGTGTGTTTCCTGAACACACATTACTCTTGGCTGATTAGCATGCAGAATCTCATAGACGTCGTCAAGATTATTTAGAAGGCCTCTGCAGTTCCATTGAACGATATTTTCTCTTCCCATTATTATGTATTACAGCTGCTGGAGTGTGACTATTTATGTAGGGTCTTTCGGGGCTTGGACTCTTGGACGGGGTTTCTTTACCTCCTCTGGAGGTTTAGATGGGGGGACCCGTTCCTTCCGCTGTGAAGCAGACAGGAAGGGTCCCACATCCAAGTCATCATCTGATTGTGAAGGGGTACCCGGCGTACCGGACCCCCCGGACCTTGCACCCTTTGCGGTGCCCTGCGTTTTGGCCGCGACCGCCGAGGGCGTCAGGAGCGCCCCGGGTGGCACAGGCGGTGCGGCGGAGGTGGGAACTGCTGCGGTTTCCTCCAGCTCCATCTCCTCCGGGCCCTCGCATGTGCTTCGGGCCGGTGGAGAGGAGGAAACAGAGGGTGCAGCAGCATCCCCAACGGACGTGGATGCCACCACAGCCGCTGCTGACTTAGCAGGCGGTGCGGTGGCGGGTTGGGCCGCCAGAGGCAACCCAGGGGGGGGGGGCGGGGGCGGGACCAAGTCCGACTCGCGGTACTGGGTCCCCGCCGAAACCAGACGCCGCTCCGCCCCCCGGCGAGCGGCGTCGGCGTACCTGCCCAGAGGGAAGGAGGCCAACCTCTTCCGTGCCTCTGGGAAGGTGATGTTTTCGTTGACTTTCAAGGCAATGATCTGTTTCTCTTGTTTGAACTTTTCACAGCTCCTGGAATAGGCAGCGTGTGGTCCCTGGCAGTTGGCACAGGTGAAGTTCTCGGATTTACAATTGTCAGTTTGATGATCATGTGCTGCACATTTTGCGCACTTCAATTTACCACGACAAGATGTTGTGCCGTGCCCAAACCGCTAACACTTGAAACAGCGGCGTGGGTTGGGCACGTAGGGTCGGATTGGACATCTCAAGAAACCTGCATTGACCGACTCAGGAAGGCTAGAGCGGTCAAGTGTCAAGATTATGTGCTTAGTTGGAATTATTTCATCATTTCGGCGTACGGTGATTCGCCTCACTGCTGTCACGCCCTGATCTCGGAGGCCCTCGAGCAGATCTGCTTCAGTCTCATTCATTAGATCCCGATCAGAGATCACGCCCTGGCAGCTATTGAGGCTGCGATGGGGCGTGATCTTGATGTCAACATCTACCATGCGCGTTTGCTTGAGGTGGTTAGAGGATTGTTGTTTGTTTTCAACTTCTATCAGAACTTCTCCCGTTGTGAGTTTCTTAGCCTTGTACGACTTTCCGATAAGGCTTTCAAGAAACTTGGAGATTAGAAACACAGACTGGGAAGTGATGGGCTTTGCCTTGTCAACAGATTCCATGATCAAAAACCGCGAGAAATTATCAGGCTTTGGAGAAGAGATCGATTGCAAAGGAGGAAAAGAAACTTCGGTGCGGCCCCTTTTCGGGGGCCGATCACGTCTGGGGGGGGGGTTTTGAAGATGCCATATGATACATTGGAAAGCAGGGAGACGGGGGTACTTTCTCCTTTGACCTTACCCTGGTAGTCAAAGAGGTCCCGGAGCTCCCTGCCTAGTGGACAGGCAGGGAGCCCATCGGCCGGAGCTTGACCAATGCTCCGACGGCCACCGTTAGAGGTTTCTACCCTTCACAAAACACGTCACCACGGTAGGTCACAGCTTACATTGGGGGGCTCGGGGTCCGCGGTATCGCCAGTACCGTCACCAAGATTACTCAAGGTGCCCCGTGCGGGCTCCACCGAAACTTCCGACCATTCTTTGATGGTAGTTTCTTCGGGCCATTCTCGTACCTTCTTAACTACCCGACCCTTTTATGAACTGTTGATTAACCAACTTTGCCTCCTACGTAGATATTTCCTCCTCTTACACCTAACGCCCCCGTCCTTTTAAATACAGTTTTCCGTGTGTGGAACACCGTTCCTGTGTCTGCCTGCGCAATTACCACCCTATTCCTGACGACAATGATCATCCTGCCTGGACCCTACCCTTGACATCTTTGGTGAAAGTTGGATGGCGTGAGCGCTCGGGATAGAATACTGGAAACGCAGACGTTGATGCACAAATTGGCACAGAAACGCCGCTAGTAATCTCAGCACTGGAACTTTCCCAGCGCATTGATACCTTAGAAAACGCAGTGGCAGATGTCGGGGCAGCAGGAAGAGAAGCCCCCCCAGAAGCTGATGAACGAGAGAAAAAAGAAAGGCGGTAAGTTTTAAATCAGCCAGGGAACAAGCTGACAGAGCTAAGGAAGCTACGAAGGCTGAAATCTGGGTCCTCTAGCTAAAGATTCACATTCTAGAAGGCTCGGCAAACACAGCAACCGTCACGGCCGAAAAGCAAAGTAGCTCTATCACTTAAATCCCCAATATCGCCTACCAATCTTTCGGCAAAGACGCGAGGAGCTTCACTCGTATTTGCAGGGATTTGAGCGCGTGGCAACTGGCCAGGGGTTACCACAATACAATTGGGCCGTGCCACTGACATGGTGCTTGTTTGGGGAAGCACTCACCGTAATAGGCCGTATACTGCTGAGGAGTCGCCTGAGTACAGCCCAGGCAAGAAGCCGTTACCCCAGCAGTTTTAAGTGACCTCACTGGTCTATGAAGAGTTCGGAAAGCCCATTCTTAAGACGGTGAGACAGTGAGACTGTTTGCGGCCGGCTGTTCAGCTACTTTGACTATTTGGTTCAAATCTACAACATATATAAAACATGATAAAGACCCCATTATCTCAATATTTCTAGCAATTTTTCTGTTGTAGCAAGCGAAATCTCGCGGTCTCCCTAAAGAAGTAAAAATTCGCAACCCTGATTGCGAACACAGTTCGTGGACCGGTACCTAGATGAGCAAAACTTTCCCATGTTAGGCAAGTTTCTGACTGAGGAGCGATAAGATCGCAAGCGCGCAATTTCAAGGCACAACATCCAAGCAAAAATTTTTTTCTATATTATCTCACTGTGACGAAAGGAAATACAACCTGGTCTGAGTGTGGCAGACATTGTCACAGGGCCGATAACTGCCAAAGAGGATTTATAGTTAAGCGCAAAGTGCTGGCCTGTGCATACCAGAGGCTCCAAGAAGAGTTGTGAAGGCTACGTGTCACAGGAGATAGTCGGCAGACCAACTTTGCCTTGCCCCTACTGCAATGACACCAGCGGTAAGAATTCGCGATTTTTAGGGAAGGGAATGGCAGGTGTTCCATAACGGTTGCTATGGAGCTTCGCTAGAGCCCTTAGAGATAATGTGACGACACAGCCAACGTCCGCCGTGCTATGTTGTTCTACTAAGATGACCTGCCCAGTTATTGTTGATGGCTCCGTAATGGTAATTTCGGAAGCTAAATCACAGTTTTGTTTTGTGGAGAGATCCTCGAAGCTGGCATGAGGCATCCCGTGTACGACCTCAGTATGGGCGGCATTCCAAGCACCTGGTGAGGATCAGATAACAACGAGACTTGTGGATGTTTGGCTGGCTTCTGTGTTCCTATGGGCGAGACAGCAGCAGTAAGCGACACGGGAAGCGAATTGTTCAGGAACACTGACCAGGCAGTCAACAGGTGCCTGCCGACAAGGAACATAAGTCCAGAACGGAGGGAGGGTGGAAAAAATTGGGTGAAAAACCTGTGGTGCTCTGAACTGCGGAAATACGTTCGTGTGTTATGAACGGAGGAATGGCGTCCCAATTGCTTTGATCCGGTCGGATGGACAAAGAGAGCATGTCTTATAGTGTTCGATGAAAACGTTCACACAAACCATTATTTTTGTGCTTCATAACTGGACGTAGTTTTGAGAACGGTGTCGCCGGCATGAAGAACTTCTGCAAGAGTAGCCGACAGAAATGTTTTTTGCGGTCGCTCAGAAGAACTCGGGGTGGCCCGTGGCGCCAAAATATGGAGAGAAACGAACTCGGCGAATTCTACAGTGCAGCCAGTCCGAAGAGGGGTGGTTTTGGCATAGCGGGTTAGATGATCAACGGTGGTTACAACCCAAAGATGACCAGCTGTGGAAATGGGCAAAGGGCGGTACAGGTTTATGCCGACAACTTCAAAAGGTGCTGACGAACACGATAGCGGTTGTAGCATTCCAACCAGAGGTGACGTTGGCTGTTTACGGTGCTGGCAGGGCGCGTAGGAGGCGACATATTTGGCGACACTGGTGGGAAAGCCAGGCAAAAAGAAGCGACGTTTCACGCGGTGGTAGGTCTTGTGGAAACTTAAATGCCCCGCAGTAGCGTCGTCATGAAAAACCCTCACAATATGCTGCTGTACCGATCGCGGAATGATCGCGATCGCGGTACGGTCGTAATTATAATGGTAGAAAACACCGTGAAAAAGTCGTTTTTTTGCAGTTGGCGGCGGAAGCGGCGGTTAAGTGGCTTCCCCGAAGTTGATCAATTAAATTTCTTAAGTTCCGGTCTCCACGTTGAAGGATCGGTAGATTGACGATGCGGACGAATTTTTATTGTCCAAAGGTGCCATTGGTAGGATGACTTGGGCCGCATTGGATGGCGAATTATCTTCTGGAGACAGAGGGCAGCGGGAAAGGGCGTCCTCATTCATGTGCTTCTTGCCAGACTTATATATCACAGCAAAGTCGTATTCTTGTAACCACAAAATCCAACGACCAAGCAGTCCATTTAGGTTTTTGAGCGACGAAAGCCAACAAAGAGCATGATGGTGAGTGACAACAGTAAAATGCCGTCCGTACAAGCATGGACGAATTTTCTGTAAGGCCGAGACAACTGCTAGACATTCCTGTTCTATGATCGAGTAGTTTCGTTCGGCAGGTGTCAATGCGCGACTTGCGCACACCACAACGTTCTTCACAGAGGCGGCGTTGCGTTGTAACAACCCGGCACTAAGGTCATGGCCTCTGGTGTCTGTGTGTAGGACAGCGGCTGCCGTTTCGCCAAAATGGTGCAGCACTGGCGCAGACATCAGGGCATGGTTGAGCGTTTAGAAGGGGGTTTCGCAATGTTCAGTCTACACAAATGGGGCAGCGGATGCATGAATTTTGTGGAGGGGGAAGCAAGGGTAGCAAAGTTACGAATAAAACTCCGGAAATAGGAAGCTAAACCATGGGTGCTCCGGAGGTCTTTTTGGCGAGCTGGGCGGGGACAGTTACGGACAGCCTTATTTTTGGGGGTCCGGGCAAATTCCGTCTTTGCTCCCAATATGCCCGAGTACCGTGACGGACTTGTTGGCGAATCGGCCTTTTTCGTGTTTAGTTAATTCCGGTGTTGGTAATACAAGTTAGGACTATCCAAGCGCTTTAGACGGTCGTCAAAAGTCGAGAAAAAAACGAATATATTGCAGAGGTAACAGAAGCAGGTTTTCTATTTAAGGCCACGAAGGACTGTACCAATCATTCTCTCGAATGTGGCTGGAGCATTACACTGTCCGAATGGCATCACGTTAAATTCGTAAAGACCATCGGGTGTGGAGAAAGCTGTTTTTTCTTTGTGTGCCTCGTGCATAGGAACCTACAAGTACCCAGAGCGGAAGTCGAGGCTCCAGACGTATCCGGCACCTTGTAAAGTGTCCACGTCATCATCAATGCGAGGCATTGAATAGATGTCCTTGCGAGATATTTTGTTCAGGGCCCTATAGTCCACGCAAAGTAGTACAGAACCATTTTTTTCATGCACCAAAACTATAGAAGAAAACCAAGGACTTGATGAAGGGCGAGCAATATTTCTCTTCATCTTGTCGTCGACATTCTCCTGTATTATTTTACGCTCAGACGAAGACACCTCGTATAGACGACGAGGATCTATACAAGATCCTTCTGTGTCGGAGCGGTGTACCGCTGCAGATGTCTTCGCTAGGACAGAAGAGTACGTGTCAAAAGAAGCCTGTTGTTTTGTCAGCAGAAGCACCAATGCTTGCCTCTCCTCTTGCTGAAAGTTTGAACTTATGGCGGTGACAAAAGCCAAAGCTGGAGTGGGCGATGGGGAAACGTATTCATATGTCGAAAGGTTTCGCCCCAGAAAACTGCCCCTTTCAGTTTTTCAGGTGTCGGTCGAAAACTTGTGATGCGAGTCGGAGAGGTGACGAGTACCGGTCAAAAGGCGAAGGCGAACGGCGTCTGGGAGAGCGTAGACTATGGGACCTGCAATTTGGAATCAATCAGGGGCGTAGAGTGAGGCGGAGGCGCAGAGTACACACCCTCGCGAGGGGCGTAGTTGAAGTAGGTTCGCTCGTATGGGTGGGGCGTAGCCTTGGCGCTCGTCTAGTTGTCGTCGATGGCAAAAGCGAGAAATGTGCCCTCGGATGGAACAGTAGCAGCTGACGGGCCGATCGCTAATAGGGCACGATGCTCGCCATGTTGAATGGAAAGGCGTTGCGGTGGGAGGTGCAGAAAGGGCGGTCAAGTGGCCGCGCGACGTAGGGATCAGATCTGCTCCATGGGAAAAGGTGATCGGGACACGGCCTTGAAGTAATTTGGCATGTGAAGAGGAGCAATATGACATGGCTGAGGAAGAATTGTCCTGGATACCAGCTCCTCTATGATTATGTCGCGCTGCCCAGTTGCGCGACCGACCGTAGTTGTTCTGAGGGGGGGGGGGGTATGTCACGCTGATGCAATTCTTCACGGATGATTTCGCGAAACTTAGAACGGAGCTCGGTATAGCCGGACGGGCCGGTGACAGATCATTCGCACATCGGCAATTGTAGTGGGATTATGAATCGCCATAGCATTGAAGGCAAAATGGGAGATTTTTTTCAGTATGTGGCGTACCTTTTCTGTTTCAGGCATGTCCTTTTTCAACCGGCGGCATAGCGTCACGACATATTTATTGTATGAAGTGTAGGTCCCCTCCGGACGGTGCACACAGGCATCAAATTTCTTTTTGGCTGCATCCGAGCGAGTAGAGGACGTGGCAAAGATCTTACGTAATTCCTCCTTAAAGCTCGCCCAATTAGAGAAACCGTCCTGGTTACGAAACCACATCTTCGCCAATTCATTCAGGGACAAGCCAACATTCTTCAGTTTGAATGCGTCGTGCAACCAATTTAACGCGCTGACTCACTCAAACTGGTCAAGCCATTCCTGAACGTCTTCGCCGCAAAGGCCAGCAAAAAAGGGCGGTTCGCGTTTAGGGCTGGTGACAGTAAAGGTGGGCTGAAGTGGAACTTCCGCATTGTAGCCATCATTGCTGCTCTCGCGCTGCATGGGGCTAGTTGGTAAGCGCTGACCTGATCGAAGCTCCAGCTGTGCGATCGTGAGAGGTAGACGACAGGATCGAAGGCACCCACCACCACATGAGAGAGTCGAGGTCTCATGAAGGACAACGGTTTATTCCAAGAACCGAGAGCTCCGGAAGTCCCCGTCATGACGCGATGATGATGATGCAAGAAACCGAGATGATGAAAATGACGCGATCACGATAGTGCTTCCTATCCGAGCCCTGCGCTGTCCCAGCACAGTACATTCTGGTGGTGCTCACAATATATATATATATATATATATATATATATATATATATATATAATTAGTGGACTTTGAACATGGTCACCACATAGAAATATTACTCTTTGTAGAAGGTAGCGACCTCAGACCTCTCCCGTTGGTGCTAGCTGGTTGCTGTGTACATTATCCAGCCTAACCTGAGCCGAAGCGGAGCTGGCCAGTTCTCCCTCTCCCTGCTAAAAGAAGGGTTGGGTATTGGGCGAACATTTTTGTTGTTTCGGCAGACCCACCATGTGGTAGAGGGTGCAGATCTAACCACAGTGTAGGAAGGTGGCACTTTAAAGGGTGGAGTTGCAGGCGTAAATTTTATACTCGTGTTGAGCGGGTTTGTCTGCATAAGCCTGAATTTATTATCATTTTTTGTGATGAGTGCTGGGTGGGAAGGATGTTACAGTTGCCTACCAAACTTTGTGTGCTTTGTGATGCTTTGGTAGGTTACTACAGGATGAGCCCGTTGTAGCCAGTCGGGTCACGGTGCCCTGTAGGCTGATTCTCGGGCTGTTGTTTTGGGCCATGACATTGCCGCAAAAGTACGCATGGGCAGAGGCGCAAACCAGACGATTCTTCTGTTGAGAGGGTCGCTGGAGAAGGATTCCGGAATCTGGTCTTGATATTCTTCCCCGTACGGAGTTTAGGCATGATGCATGAGTCCTGAATGATTGTATAGGTGTTGCGGTGCAAAAACAATGGCTGCTTCTATTGCCTTGGTAGTGTTGATTCAAGCAAGTGTGACACTGGCGACGTGATCGGTGGATGTGGTGACGACATCTGTGATGGCATCCATGCGAGCATAGTCCTCAGCGCCAGTGTAGGTTTTGGGCTGCATCCATGAATCTGCCACTACCTGGTCTCTCTCCGCACGCCTTCTTTGGTGAAATTCTGGGTGCATATACCACGATACGGGAGCCACATAGATGTTTTGCCGTATGGTTGTTGGTATTTCAGTGGCGCCATTGCCTTTTTATCTGCGGGAGTGTAACCTAAGCGATCAAGCAGTTGCGGTCTCTGCTTGGGGTCGATAAATGGTGGTGCTGCTCACCAAAATAGCATCTATGAGCTCTTCTGCAATTTTATGTACTCCAATTTGGAGCATTCTTTCCTTGGCCGGGCTCATGGGGAGACCAAGTGTTTGTGTACTTTCTTTCCGAATAAGCGTATCAAGTTTCCTTACGTTGGTTTTGGAGAGTCTCACATACGGGTTGATGTAAATCATACGAGAAATCAAGGCTTGAAGGAGTCGTAGCGTGTCCACTTGCTTCATATTTCTGGACCTTCTGAGATATTCGGCGGAGTATAAGAAAAGTTTGTCCTGTTGTTGGACTGAGGTGGCAAAGTCAGTGTACAGTTGGAGCATGTGTAGGCAAGGCATGATCGTAGCTCTGTCAATTGTGAATTGGATGAATTGGTTCTGCTGGTTTCAGCTTTGGCGTTTCCGGACAAAAGGAGGTGACCATTCGGTGGAGAGAAGCAAAAATCCCACATTGTTGGGTAAGCGTGAGCGATGTCAGCAGCCTGCTGAAGACGATCTTGCATTTTTCCTACCGACTCTGCTCCTGTACATAACGTTATATCATCTGCATTCAGGCCATGGCGGAAGTCAAAGATATCATCTAATTGTTTGATAAAGCCGATTAGCGATATGTTAAATAACACTAGAGAAAGAACTGCGACGAGTGGTATGTCCCTGCCTCCAACGTGGATTAGAGGTGATAGCGGTTCAACAATTTTTATAGCTGCTTGTAGATTGGTAATAAAATCACTGATGTAGATGGATGCACTCGCTCCGCAAAGCAGGTAATTGAGATTGTGCAGGATCGTTGGATGGTTTACATTATCAAATGTCCTCTTTGAATCAAGAGCGCGAAATGATTTAGGCTTGTGATTATTGGCCGGCATATATATTTTCTTATTGTGCTGGACAAGGACAAGGAATCCGTAGAAGGATATTGGATTTTGCAAGGTATATTTTATGTAATTATGTCGGCTATCCAGGATGACATGCTTGACTAACTTCCCTCAGCATGGCCTTAGGGAAAGCGGATGCAAATATCGATGTTTGACTTCTTTTGTAAATTTTTAATAAGTGAACCGCTACCGTCTTCAATTCTGGTGATATGACGAACTTTTAACAACATTCGTTCATGCATTGTGTGAGGGATGGGACGGAGTCCTTGTCTAGATTGGCCAGCATTTTTTTTGTCATACGGTCTTGGCCAGGTGTGGTATTTTACCATATCTTGCTTTGTGCCTCGCGTACCTCCGATTCGTCAATGGGCATATACAGGTGTGCGTTTGTATCGCAAGCGTAGTCTGGACGAGAGTATGACAGAGACAGCCGCAGATATCACGGCTAAAGCGTTTGGTGCAGGTCGTCCGTGGTGTCTGCGAAGGTCTGGAATACAGTTTGCATTGTCTTGATGCTTTCCTTCCCTTTCTGAAGGGTCAATCAAATATTTGCGGGGTCTCCATGTAATTGCTCTACCGACAGTACTACAGAGGCTGTTCGAGATAATGAAACAATTTTGCTTGAAAAAGTCAGCGCATTTTTCGCCACGCCCTTAGTTAGGGCTATAAGTCGGATTTAGAAATTGCAATTGTGATTTTTACTTTTTCGTTTTCGTTGCAGTGACTGGCGAACTTACCAGATGTGGAGTAGTTTGGTGTCTATATCCCGAAGCAATGTAGTGTTATTAAGCTGTTACTTTGTAGCTTTTACATAAGCTCGTAGTGTATGCGTCTGCGTTTTGATGTCTTCGATACTGCAAGAAGGCGGTTCAGCCCTGCGCTCACGGACCATGTCCCAGTTTGTCATTTCGACTTGAATTACGGGTACTTGATATTGTTCCCAGTTGATGCAGCTTGAGATGGTTGACTGGTCATCATTGCGATTTTCGTGTAGGTTCATTCATGTGGTGTAATTGACGTTTGTAGTAAAAGTAAAATCTGGGCATATGTCGTGAGTTACACTGTTGCCGATTCACGTAGGCGTGCTGCAGTAGGAAAGTAACATCAAACCCACTTCGCCCCAACAGCGTAGCAGCTCATTTCCTTTCTGGGTCGCATATCGGTAACCTCATAACGGGTGCGCCAAGTTGACATCTAGCAATACAACGCCTATCTGCTGCAGGGAATCGAAAGTGGTGCTCAAAAGTCAACAGCCGGACACATTTTGGCCATAGTGCTAGCATGCACTTTAAATTAGTTTTCTGCATGTTTGCATTTTTCACCTTTGCTGCCTGATGTAAACGATGACCGACGCAAGAAATGAAAATCCTGGAATCATGTTGTTCGTTATTAGGCAAACATTCGTTGAAATAACGTTATTGAATGGAGTTGCTGCTGATTACAGGGTTTGATAAAACGCAGATTAGGCAGATTTATCGTAAAATGGCTTTGTTGGGAACAGTAGCCTAGGTTTGAAAGGTTATCATTTTGTAATAATTTTTTGTAAAGTTGCAGCTCTCTATATGCGTCTTGTGCACAAAAAACCTCAATAACTATCCCTCTTTTAGTAAGTGCAAAGATAAACAGGTTTACAAATAACACCGGAGTTCTCTGTACACCCTTACAGTCCGTCTCCAGTGAGGGTGTGTGTCATGCAGGGGTAAAAACAGGCTCCCCGTCCGGCTGGCTAGCTCGGAAAAAACAGTTCTTAGGACAACCGATCGAGGTAACAGTTGTCTCGTAAGGGGGTTGCCACTTCCTTCGGCACGAGCACAACGCTGCAGGTGAAAGCATCAGTTCTTTCTCGAGAAAGCTGCCGTTCTTCAACAAGTTCCCGTCCTGCCCGTAAGAAACTGACCCAAAAGAACTATGGTTGCATTGTTTTATTATATTCAACACCGCATGAAACTTTCTGCATTGTGTTTCTAACTACCAAATATAACTTCTGTTGATATTGAACGCACTGTCCTAAAATTATCTAGTCTCAGTGAAAATGTATTCCAGCTTACTAGTTCTGTAAAAAAAGAAAACCTTGTTACGTCGTATACTGTCCCAGTTTAGCTGTGCTCCCAAAGGGGGGGAAATTTTGCTCAGTAAGGCCAAGTGATCTGACTATGTAGAAAAAAACTGCAAAATAGATACCGAATATTTAGGCTACTTTCCGCTTATTTGAGCCAGAAAGCTGGTAGCAAGCCTATGCCTATGAGTTAATCTGGGAATGGCGACGAAGTATACAATGGAACCGCCAAACAATGCATAAGAAGTGTAAAGGCATAAATAACTACGCTCTTGTTTACGCTAAAATATACCCCCATGGGAACGTTTGTGGTTATTATTTTTTTCTTTGCAATTTTTTAGTCTGGCAGTCCCTCATTAACTGACTATCTAGCAAATGTTGATTGGGGCTGACCATGCAGTTCAAGACGCTCACGAAAATGATGTCGCTCGAGGCGTACGTTGCACGTAGCAACGTACGCCTCCTGAAACGCGGGCGAAAGGAATAAGAATCTTCAGGCTCAAAAAGCGAAATCAATCACTGTAGTCAAGTCTGGATCGCGTAGGCTGTCTTCGACCTTCTTTCAGACGCCATGCATCATAACTCGCACACTGCCTCACCACCGCAGCATGTTTCTCAAAAAGGTAATGGTGTGTCCAACCGGCGCATTAGAAAAAATATATGAGGCTGATTCCTTGACTGAGTGTATGCCCTGTTTGATGCCGAGCTGCATTACGGGTGGCAGCAGTAATTTGGGCGATTTTCCACCCTTGATTACACAAGACTCCTTCAGACACAGGAGAGAACGGCCGAAATGTATGAGGGGTTGATGTGTGAAACGAGGTAGCACGAGCGCATGCAAAATGAAGATTATCATCAATAATCTTGATGTCATTGGTAAAACCGTCATGAAGATATATTCTGCGAGAAGTTCAGGATAAGGCGCAACGGCATGAAGCTCAAGCATTGTCACTGTTTTTTGAAATTCTGTCAGTGTGTTTAAAGATAAACCCTCCTATGGCCACGTACCTGAACAGAAAGTAATGAGGTTCGTCAATAAATATTACGGTGCTACACTATCGGAGTACTTCCTTACAAGGATTTTGATAGACAATTTAAGTTTAATAATACAGCTGAGTAGAACTACGTTTTGTTGTTCCCCTGTACGGCGTAAACGGCCGGTAGTAACAAGAATGTTTTTTAAAGGATAGCTGCAAGCGAAAATAACAAGCGTCTTCAATACAAAATATAAGTACTTTTCACAATTTACGAATACTTGTTTAAGCTTCGAAACTGGTATGAATAGAGGTGACAAAAGATGTCACTGCGTCATTTAAGACACCAATTTGTTAAGAACAAACGTTCATTGGAGCAAACTTTCGCTCAGCTGAAAACTCATGGAACATAATTGGTGACAGGGCAGTCAGCAGTGTGAAGAGAGAGAGAGGAATTTTATTGAAATGAAATAAACACAGAAAGGTCGGCCTGATGGTACTATATCTGGCCAGCTATTATGTGTGTTGGAAGGGAAAGGGGAGGAATGAGCATGGATAGAGGACGAGAGAGATGAAGATGGTGGAGAAATAAATAATAGGCTATGAATAGAAGATGCCTATACCGATACGGTGTACGTGATAAAGTTTAGCCGGACAGCACTCAACTGCAATATCTCTGAGAGGCCGCTGCTGCGCAGAAATGTCAGCACAGCTTTAAATGCCTTGTGGGAGTGCTTCGCGTCTGGCCAAGGTCCCAGCAGCACTTCCTCCGACACCACACGACAGTCCAAACGGGCCAATGTTCTCGCTAATTGTTCTCGAGGATGCGCATAGCGTGGACAGTGGCAGAGAACATGCGAAAGTCTCTGGTACACGGCATGTCGCAATGTCGGGGTCACTCGTAAAGCCAATAAGGTTCTTGTAGCGACGGGTAAAGACTTCGCCAAGCCGTAGTGGCTGAAACACCGTGGTGTAGTTTCGCTGAATACCAAGAGGTAACCGAAACTTGCAGTCGGGGTCCAGGCGGTGTAGTCTTCTATGACGATTGTCAGGGTGGGACCAGTGACTCGCCCAGGCGTGGCGGAGAATGGTAAACAGAAGGGCGGTCGTGTCCGTCCTTGCGAAGGGCAGACGTACAACATCTGCATTTGCCTAAACCTTCGTTGCCTCCTGGTCAGTCCAGTCGTTACCAGCTAGCCCGCAATGGCCTGGTACCCACTGAATGGTGAGGACATGTTCTTGTTGGAGAGCCAATGAGCATAATTCGAGTACTTCCTCAGCAAGGGCATAATAAGGTCCTTGCCTCATAACTCCGTTGAGGACCTGGAGTGCTGTCTTGGAATCACAAAACAGGGTCCAAGCTTTAGGTGATTCACGGGAGACAAAAAGAATCGCCTCCCGTATGGCAACCAATTCAGGGGCCGTACAAGTTGTCTTGTGGTTTAGTGTGAATCCTCGGGTAACGCATAAGCTTGGAATTACCACAGCCGCGGTAGACCTGGATGCAGTCACAGAGCCATGAGTATATCATGTAAGTTCTGGCGTACTTGTCTGTCAAGAACGCTAGAGTCAACTCCGGTATCCTATCATTATTGAGGGGACACTGATACCTTACGTCACGCACCACAGATTTTTGGGAGTGACTGTAGACCGCGGTCTGTCGTGGACGAAACACATCGCCTCGTTGAAGACTAAACTTGCGAGCCTAGTACATGTTCTTCGCTTCGTGGCGGGGATGAGATGGGGTCCATCTGAGAGCGCTCTTCTCCAGTTGTACCGGAGCCTGTTTTTGGGGCATCTTCGTTACAGCCTGCCAGCCATTTCAAACCTGCGAATTTCTTCCAGGCGCACATTGGAGGGTTTGCAAGCACAAGCCCTCAGAATATGCTTGAGACTACCACGATGTACCTCTACTGTGGGCAAAATTGCCGAGGAGCGTGTTTTTCCAATGGATGCACTTCTTTTGGGCGAACCCCTTCAAGTCTACCTTAGATATTTCACAAAGCATGAACACCATCCATTATCGGCTCTTCCTACTACGTGTTCGAGTAGTAGGTTTGCGGCAGCCATGTTGCAACACCAACATAGGATCCTATCAGATTTCGCCCCAATGCTGGTTTTCCGGAATCCTCTCTGCTATCCCGCGTGGGCCGGCGGGGTCTGAGGGTGGCCGGACGATAAAAACACAGCACGCAGATCGCCGTGATAGTGAACGCTTTATTTTGTGAGCCTCGCCTTTTTATGGCGGTGGCTCAAGGAAAAGAAAAACCACGTGAGGTACTGACCTCACGATATCAAGCTTCCAAGTTTGCAACGTCAGGATACAGCACTCTGTGGGTACTATCAAAGCCATCAATTTACCTTTTCCATCCCGGGAATTGGGAAGAAGTCGCGTTCGCCATCCATAGCCCTCAAACAGTTGACTCTAGCAGTGTGAAGTTTGCGGACGAGTGTTGGCAAATCGAATACCGTGTTTCTTGACTTGAGAGCATTTATCTTCCAGCGTTCTTGCTTCGCGAACCGGCCAATGAGATACACATTCTATAAGACCAAAGACAAACATTCTGTTCTGTGACTACAGGGTGTCACATTCTTTTTATGAATTAACATAGATTGCGCGGCATGCAAATACTCAGATTAAAACGATGGCTCCGATTTTACCTAAATAAGCGCCTTAAAACTACGAGACACTGGCGACAACGCAAAGGTTGGGCATAACAGAAAGTGTGGTTTGTCCCAATAGTTTTGTAATATGAAAGTGGGAGGAATAATGTGCGGAAAGCAAAATTTTTTTGCAGTATTGATTTAAATGCACCTGCGGAACACCGAAGCGTTTGTGCCGTGCTCCCATCTGCGCTTACATAATTACAGCACTCAGTGTAGGTGGCTAGATTTTAAATCAACATTCATATTTATAAAACTACAAGACCCAGTTCAGTGCCACTCCAGAGTCACCTTCATATCTAAGGCTTAGAGTTAACCTGCAACGCTTTTGGAAATTTTGTTTTAAACACTTACCTCTTTCTTAAGTCAGTTAAGAAGTCGATAATGTTTTATAAATATGAGCAATAGATTGGTATAAAAAAGATGAGATCGAATGTCAAAAAACCTATAGCGAATGTACACAGTATATAAAAATACAGGGTAAGTGTACTAAGATTAACTAGTAACAAGAATAAAGTAGTTAAAAAATTTACCCCGTAGCAAAAACATTCACGTAGTAGGATGACAACCTAAGAAGTTTATATCTTAGTTTACCGTTTTGTTCGCTCGACATTATAAAAATTAGCACATGCATGTTAAAACACTTAGTCCATCTCGTTTCTCTTTCTCACGGCTTATAGTTAAAAATATTATTCTATTCAATATTGAGGTGTTTCACTGTACATTTGTTAAGTTATTGCAATTTGCTGCACTCTAGCAGTGGTTCTGATCTGATTGGCGTTGCTTCCTTTGCGCAGTAAAGGGACACGAAGTTTTCAGATAACAATTTCTTAGTACCAACTTCTACATATTACGGCAAGAAACCTGCTTGTTTTAAATAGGTAACCTTTTTCAATAAATAGCGTATGACTTTAAAATCGTCAACGCCTCCTGCTCAATTTTGAAAAATCTAAGAAAATTTGGTTTACTGCAATTAGGATTCTGTCACCAGTCTTTTTTCTATCTGTTATGCTGAATGTCGTCATACGCGTTTGCACGTGATTGTATATTCGTGACTTCATTGTTCTATTTTTCTTAGAAATTAGCACACATTTTTAAGTGTAGACATTACGATAATGTATCTTGGCCTTTTATACTGCGTACTCATTTGTGGTGCTCCTACGCCCACTCGCACCTTCCACTTATCATTTGATTTATTTCTAATAAAGTATTCCTTGGCAGTCTGTTGATTCGGGGATCCTCATCTGCGTACTAATATTTTGTGTTTTTTTGTGTAACAAAGCTTCACTCAAAAATCGAATATAGTACAAATCTTTCCGACATTTTTGTTTAAGGGGTGCGGGTGTTGACGGCACGCCCGAATGTTGACGGCGTGCCTGTTCGTGCTCTAATTGAAACCGGGGCGCATATATTGGTCATGAGTGTATATCTCCGTCATCGCCTACGTAAAGTTCTGACGCCTGCTTGGTCGTATGTTCAAGTTGCTGACTGTAATATGCCGGCCGTTGATGGCACCTCTCGTGTTAGTATCACCGGCCACAACACCACTGTAGTTTTTTTTATTTGAACGAATGCCCTCACGACATTGCCCTTCGCCGCGATTTCTTGTCTGAAGATGCCGCGCTCAACGGTTGTTCAGCAGGACTTATACATCTCGACTTACCGGGTTTTGATGGCGGCGCACGCCCGCTGCGCTCATGCTCATGCGAATACGTTCGCCTGCCATGTCAAACACCATGTCAAACAACGCTTTATGTTCCCCTCGCTACTTCATCGGCGGTTAGTTATGGTGACTACCTTGCCACTCGCATCGTAGAAGTTCTCCTGAAGCTCGGTGTTACCCTCGCACACACTGTTGTTAACATCAAGCACAACATCATTAGCTTGCCTCTCATCAACTTTGGCTTTGTCACTCAGGCCTTCCTGATGGAATTACCATCGCCAACTTTACTCCTTTCTGTGCACAGGGCATTTCTGCTTTTGCTTTGAACCATCTGCCAATTCAACATGGAGTCTCCGATCCGTTCTCTACCACTCCAGATAAACTTGCACCAATGATAAGCCCAAAGCTATCCCCCGCACAAGCAAGCCAACTGCACCGTCTTCTAACATCGTTGCCGACGTCTTTGACCTGGGCGACAAATCTTTGGGGCAAAGTTCTACAGTCACCCATCGATTCGATACAGCTGATGCGCTTCCAATCCATCGGCGGCCCTACCATGTGTCCTATACTGAAGGAGGCGTCATACAGAAAGAGGTTGACAAAATGCTCGACAAGGACACTATCGAACCTTCCTGTTGTCCATGGGTGTCACCAGTCGTTTTCGTAAAGAAAGATGGAACTTGCGGGTTCTGTGTAGACTCCCAGCCTTAATCGAAACCCCAAGAAGGGCGTCAACCCTCTTCCCACAATTGACAGCGACTTAGATTGTCTACACGGTGCAAAATAATTTTCGTCCATTGACCTACGGTCAGGTTACTTGCAGATTGCCGTCGACAAGCTGGACCAAGAAAAGACCGTCTTTGTCACGACGCACGGCTTATGTAAGTTCAAGGCTATGCATTTGTGTCTATGCAACGCGCCAGCTACCTTCAAACGCGTGATGGACTTTCTCCTGCGAGGATTCAAATGTTCCGCACGCCCGTGCTACCTCCATGACGTCATTATCTTTTCTTCATTGTTCGAGGCTCATCTCCAACACCTTTGCGAAATACTTGATATTTTCCGTCAGGCGAATCGACGACGTAACTACACGAGATGTCATTTCGCCTGGCGGGAACTAGCTATCTTGGGCCACCTTTTCGATGCTAAAGGAGTGCAGCCTGACTCAGACAAGTTAAAGGTGGTTAGAGGTTTTTCCGGTGCACCGTTTATCGAAAGACTGTCGAAGTTTTGTGGGCCTGTGCTCCTATTTTCTTCGTTTCATCCCAGGCTTCGCTGACATCGCCCGCCCTCTCCCCGACCTTCTCAAAACAATACACCATCTTCCCGTGGGGAACCATCAGGAGGAGGCGAAGCATCATAGGGGTTTCGTGTAGGCTCCATTGTGTTGCCGTTATGTTGTTTCATTTATCGTAGCAGGAATGGGAACGTAGTGTGAACACCCATGTAGAGATATAGAAATGTAGAGACAGCGAAGAGACCGACACCGGCATTACCTCATCGAACACCTCCTGGTTCTCGTCTTTCTTTATTGCGTGCTCACGCTCCTACCCCGCTGCCTGCCCTCTTCGTCCTCTTCTCTGGTTCAGCTCCAAGGCGTGTGGCACTTCCCGCCACAGCTTTCCCACCGGAAATTCAACATCCTACACGAAAGTTTTCAGTTCGTTGTTTCCGTTGACGTTCAGCTTCTCATGCCTTCGTTGTATCACTAGCGTCTTGACGTAGTTCGATTGAGTAAAGGACATAAGGCGCGTTGGTAGCACTTGCTCCTGTCTCGGTTTTGTAGCGCAGTTCGAAGAGCGCCACGTACCACCCGTTGGGGACAGAGAGTCGTGGGATTGAAACCGGGCGCCGCTATTTCTTTTTTTTATAGTGTAGGGGCAGAGGTGGGGTTGACGGAAGACGGATGATGGAGCCGAAAGCAAGAGATGCTTCGCATCTAAAAGGATTCCGTCTCTTCGTGGGGCATTTTGCAAGCCCAGTCATTGCAGAACCTAATATATCTCCTCACAACTTTACCAATTTTAGCTCACTGCGGTGTGGCCGCTCCCACGGAAGAAAGGACTGGCGCTAGTGGCCACGGTCTGGAGCCCTCTTGGCTCAACGCCAATCCCGCCACGAGTGCGTTATTGCCTACGCCAACCACCTGCTGACAGCAGCTGAACGAAATTATTGTATTACCGAACGGGAATGCGTTGCCCTAATGTGGGCTGTCGCCAAATTTCGCCCATCCCTCAACGGATGACACTTTTCGGTCGTAACAGATCAGCACGCGCTATGCTAGCTTGCGTCCTTGAAATACCCTACCGGACGCCTCGGGCGCTGGGAACTGCGGCTGCAGGAGCACTCCTATTCTGTAGTCTATAAATCCGATCGTATACATCAAGACGCTGACTGTCTATCACGCTACCCAGTCGAGCCTAGCGATCCTGCAAGTTACGACTCACTCGGCACCTCGCTATTGTCTATTTCCTCCTTTCAACAGCTTGCTGCTAAGCAGCCCCTTCATGCCTCCTTGAGCACGATCATGAACCGCCTAACCGCTGCTCCTTCCGACACTTAACTGCGGTTGTCTTAAATGAAGGATGGCGTCCTCAATCGCCGCAATGTCCGCCCGGATGGTCCTACTTAGCTTCCTGTAGTACCTGAGCACCTTCGTTCAGATGTCCTCCGTCAGCTTCACGACTTTCCAACAACTGGCCATCTAGGGGTTTCCCGGAACTTTGACCGCGTGCGACGGCGCTTCTTCTAGCCGAGGCTTTACCGCTCGGTTCGCTGTTACGTCGCCGCGTGTGACATGTGCAAACGCAGAAAAGTGCCTACCATGCTTCCCTCCGCTCTTCTTCAGCCGCTCGATATAACTATTAAGCCATTCTTCCGAGTTGGTTTATACCTCCTCGGTCCCTTTCTCCGGTCTGCGAATAAAATAGGTGGATTGCAGTTACCACCGATTATGCGACACGGTACGCAATTACGCGGACTCTTTCAACCACCTGCGCGCTCCCAAATAGCTGCTTCATCGTCGGAGGCTGGGATGACAAAGGTACGCGGCATTGTCCTCTTAATCGTCTTCTTGTTAAAACAAGATCTGAGACGCTTTCAGCATTTTGGTCATCAGTTGTCCATACGCGAGAGCGGGGCTGTAGCTACTAACAGAGCATCCTGGCGGCACCCCGTCAAACCTCGATACGGGGAGTATCAGTCATCGCACGTCACGTCCTGAAGACGGACATCCGTGGTGTGGTTCTGTCGTGCTGCCAGCGGTAAACCTGTCGACATCTCTAGCACCAGAATAAACGGGGACAATTCCTGCGTCGCAGAATTAATTTCGTATTTTTGTACCATCAACATTGTATGTTGTAAAGCATGAACAGAATATTGTTTATTTCAATACCCCAATACAGCCCGGGATATCACCAGGATCTGCTAAGCACGACAAACCCGCATAGCCCGGGCCGAATTTTGCGGTTAGCTGCTACACTTAGGTTCTTGTGAGTTACATTACTTGCAAAAGAATGGCACTGGCCCGATCGTTGCTCGCTGAATAGCTATATATTAATACCACCTAATTTAAATAAGTGCTACGTAAAAACGTCAGAATAATAAATGTGGTTTATTCTTGCCTCCTAAAATTTTAGGCGCTTGCGACTGCCAAGCACCATTATTCAACAAACAAGCACAACTTCGGTTTTGGCTCACGTCCAATACATAGTTTGACTTTTTTTTCAGTTTCAAGAGCACTCAAGTACCACATGACACTCCGGCGCCACGAGAGTGGAATGTCTGTGATGAGTATACCTTCTCTCACCTTTCGTAGATCGCGCGCGCACTGTTTCGGCGAGCCGCTGTTAAGGTGCTCTGGAATGCTTTAAGCAGCCACGCACTGCCGCGTTGCCTCTGAGTGGGATCACCATAATACACATTTGCTACAAATTCAGAAAACGCGTGAACTTGCTAAAATCATTGAGGTTTTTTTTCTTCTTGGGCATTATTTGCACGCTAAGAGTGGTGTCACTGGAGCTACATACCAGCATTGCCTATAACCACTGCCTATGTTTCCCTATACCCACCTAAGAAACAGCACCTAAGTCAAGCCAGGAACCTAAAGTCATATCTGCGCTGACAAAAAACCATGCAGTTGGCTACTACGAAGGTAATAACTACGGCTTTCGCAGTGCTTCCAACACAAGGAAAGAGTGAAACCATTTATCGGCATTGTTTCAAAGTGTTGTTAAGGGTCAGCAGCACCCAATGTTCTATACTTTAAGGGCCCCAGATGACTCAATGCGATCTTGGTTCATTAGAATATTCTCCTAGTTAAAATACGCCTCAAACCATCTTTAGCGGAACGTAGTTCAACTAAACTATACAATAAAGCTAGCAGAAAATGACTCCGTTACTCACCAACTAGTTTCTTACGCTGAACTTACGATTTATTACGATCCGCTATTTGCGACAGTCTGAACCCGCGAAAATCTAACAATATTTAAATAGACAAAAATGCATTCAAAACTAGTTATTTTTTCCTTCGATTTAGAGCGTGTACTCTGAATACCAGTACCAATTTTGAGGAAAAACAATAAACTTACGATGAACGAGCAAACATACCAGGAGCATTGCATAGGGCTTTACAGAGCTGCCGCGCGTTGGGCTCCTCGGACACCCTAGTGTAACACTGGCGTAAGCAACACGACCCTTTACATGAACATTTCACCAAAATCTGTATACCTATGCCCCCACGGTGTCATTTCTGTTGGCAGAAACACCAATACACGAAGGCCTAAGACACCGACCGTATCCATCAGCCTAATCAGGCTTACAGCATAGAGCTTACAATGAGTTTAAAGAAACAACAAAACGAGACTCGAAACCGCAATATGGCTCATAAGGCGCCTGTCAACAATGTTACCTTCAACATGGTGTCCCTGGTAAATAATATTTTTCAGAATAGCTATGCAGGCTATCGAGGGCTAGTGTCAGCATATAGAGCAGTTATTGCCAAAGACGCTGAGCGTATGCATGAGGCAAGGCAGGATGCAGCATTTGCCGCCAGTGAAGCCGAGCGTAGTGTAAGTAGAGAGGGCATTAGGGTACCACCACTGAGGCATAAAAGTGAGCAACCGCGGCTATTTGGGTGGTTATCAGTGTTGCGATATTGGCGCGTCAACCAACTCGCCGTTAACTCTAACTCTGTTGTTTATGACTAGACTACAGAAGATGGAGAAAAATGCCGGTTTGATTTAGATTCGTAATAACGTAAGACAGGCGCAGCCATAGAGCAGGTGGGACCAGCAAAAGTTAAAAGAGTTAACAGGCTATAACTCGTAAACAATCAGATGGAGGCGCCCATAAACTGTTGGAGTGTAAACAAATGTCGCCTAATACAAACTGACCAAAGGTAATGCTGGCGAAACAGAACAACAAGTGAGAAGAGTACCGATGGCAGGTACCCTTATCTAGTTACAGAAGCAGAGCGCAAGCGACAAGCTCTTAGAGACGACGAGAAATATTTCATACCATCCTCCATCACCGTTTGTAGTGTTTTTCAACAGCATTCCTGAACACCCACTTTCGCAAGACAGGATAGTGACCATTTTTGTGGAGTTATACATAAAATTTAACAATGGGAACACTATCGGAACACTAAATGCGCCACGTGCAAATCCAGCCAGACATAAACCTTGTGCTGCTGAGCACGAGTTCGCGGGTTCGATTCCCGGCCGCGCCGGCCTCATTTCTGATGGGGGCGAAAAGCCAAAACGCCCGTGTGTACTAGATTTCGCGCATGTAAAGATGCCCAGGTGGTCAAAACTCATCCCAACCTTTCCACTACGGTGCGCCTCACGCCTGCGTTGAGTCGGCGCGTAAAACCCTACAATAAATCAAAGCCAGAAATAAACCGATAAAGGCAGCGGTGCTTGAGAGGCATGACTGCGCCGTATGGAGGAAGGTTCATTATCCAAGGTAATATTATTATGCCGTCAGTGGCAGGCCTAACAAATCTTACGCAGGCCTAAAAATACTTGTTGTTTTACGTACCTGCGCTGTACGTCTTAAGTACCAGCGCGGTAACGCAGAAACACGGTATGAGGAATATTTGAAATCATGGTCACGCTGTTGCCTTTCTTCAGTCGATAAATAAATAAATAAAAAGTATATAAATTAATAAACTAAACCAATAAATATTTAAATAAAACAATCAATAAATAAAAATGGAATGAATATTTTTACACAAGTATTCGTCATATCAGGCGTAAAGCAGTTACATACCTCTTGAGGGTGCACAACGAACCTCTCAGACAGCACTGTGCTGCATAATAATTTACATTTTGTAAGCACTGAGAGAATACGCATCTTCGTATGGCAGGCAAGCGCTGAGGGCACCGTAAAGCACCAAATCTTCAGAAGAAAAGAAACCTGTATTCTGTTTTCACGGCCCCTTTAGCATTCTGTTACGTAGTTGTGATCGATGAGGTTTAGGGAAAAATGTTCAGGCGTAACTTTCTGCGTGAAAGTGAACTTCGAACTAAGCACATTGAAAATGCATATAAACAGAATGACAGGGGGACATATATTTCCCCAGAAAATGTTTTATAGTGCGGCAGGCAACAGGAAGCATATGTCCATTTATTGATGCCGATGCCTTGATTTGAAATTTGATATTACCGAAAATTTCTTATTTTTACATGCATGGGGCCCGAAATGTCAATGGCCCCATATATATGTTTGAAGAAAGCATCAACCATAAGTGCCTAGAGAATTTTTTTTATTTTTAACTTACTTGCTCTTTCAATTTATTCGTACATAGATATGCATGTGTAGAACCAACCTTCAGATTACCCGAAAATATTGTATAAATCAAAATGATGAAGCCACCACAATTGAACAGCTACTTCGTTACAGCTTTTATGTATCCTGCAGCGCAAGATATATCTTCCGCTTGAAATAATACCAAAATTTCAGCATCAAAAATATACTTGCTAGCAGCAGCAATTGTAGGATATTCGGATTGTTCCATTGTATACATTCCAGCATTCAACAGGCTTCCTCATAAAAAGTTCTGCTTTTATAGAAGATGGCAGTGACCATACCTGCAACACAATAGGTTGGAGAGAGCTATTGTTTCGAAGCCTTACGTTTCATCCGCCCTAGCAGGTTCCATTGTATAGCAGTTCCGCACATTTTTTAGATCTTATTTGACAGAATAAAACATTGCTTCTGACCAGCGGCTCGGATACGTATCACAATACACAATTCCTCAGCAGAAAGTGTTTACTTGAAAACAGCTGCATTTTACAAGAATGACAGTGCTTCGTTACCTTAGCTTCCTTTTTTCTCTGCGTGTCACTGGAATATCATGTTCACCAAAGGTACCTGCTGTACAATCACTTATAATGCAAGTAAGTGCACTCGCCACTTCAGGTCCTACATTATTTCAACAGACTTTTTGCCGAGCCGAATGGTTTACTCACTAAAAGCATACTGAGAAGGCCTGCTACGTTATAGTGTCCATGTTCTGTAGGTTAAAAACGACTATCTATAACATTTATAAGTGGATGTCCATGCCATTTACACATCACTTGCACAGTAAATGCGATGCACAATTGGCTTTTCGAAAGTGTGTTGCGTAAGGACATTGTTTTTAAGCGAAATAAAAAGTCACAAATGAGCCACCATGGCTGGGGAGAAATATCAGTTAAAAACGATCTTTATCGTGACGATTATTGTGTTATACCATTTTCTCTGCTTTTTATACTTTGATAGAATCTGGCTTCATAAAATCAGATATCTTGTGCTTTCGACTTTACCATTTTTTCTCTGGCAACGTCATTTCTCAAGCCAGCTGCATAGCTCTTATCGCAATATTGGGCAGATCTGTTGCGTAGTGGCGCTTATAAAGCACCGGCCCACAAAGGTATAGTTTAATATTGTTCAGCTGCTTCCAGCCTATTACTTTGAAGAATTGCGGTCAGCTTGTACTGCGGTATCAAATGTATATATGTTTCATATAATATTTACAGTGCAACGTGACAGTGTCGGCATCTGTTTTGTTTGAACATGTTTGTATCGCCGAAGACACTGCTGCTTAGCCATTGGGCAGTTGCTTTCTGCTTTTAGTAGCATCGCACCTAGCGCTACCAAGCTTGCACAGCCTCAGACATTCCCGTTTTCATTCACAGCATAGTAATCCAGTATTCGAACCGTATTTAGGCATCAATTGGTTTTTGGGGAGCTGAGCTGAGTTTGTCCGTGCATAGTCAGTTCATTTCGTTTTGGGCGCATTTTTGACGTAGCTGCCTCCTCTCTTACGCTCAAAGCAAATATTGCGTGTACTGTACTACTATTAGTATCATGAATCCTTTCGCCATGGTTATAGGTTAATTATATTCTATCAGAAGGATCGGTTTTTTTTCTTTTAAGTTCGTGTTAGGTGAGCATGCGTCCAATGGCCACTGTGGCATAGTCAAAGGCGCACATGTAATCATTCAGCTTTTCCCAGGCTTACGCAGTACTTGTAAGATGTGCAGTACTTTCGTGACAGGGTATTTGTTTTTGGGTCCTCCGCTGTTCTTCGATATTTCAAGATGTTGTTGATACAGTTTATTGCTCCAGAGGGGTTCCAGTTGTTAGAATTATATCAGTTGACCCATTTACAATGCGCTTAGAATTCGAAAGGGCGCCCGTACGAAGGACCAAGTTCACAATTGCGAGAAGAATTAGAGGTGGGTATACGTCTTGTCTGGGTCCTTATTTACCCAAAGCTTCTTTCAATGGTTAGAATGGTAGCTTTGCCAAATATGTTATCTCCCAATTACTTCCAGACTATTTACATTATAGCGTAGTCTGAAATCTCAAACCGCATTGGCCTTTTATACTGCGTGTAGGATGATTCTGATTTTTTGATTCGATTAACACATTTTGAATTGCCTGAAAAACGTACCTGCTTTATCACCGTACTTATTATTTCTCTTTTTTGCCGCGAAGGTGTTCATGATTGATTCATCACAATGCATAAAACTTTTTTGACAGCGTTTTTGCTTCATTTGTGCCACATTATCCTCAATGTCAGATTTAAAAACTATGTTTTAACGTGGCAAATAGCTCTGAAGATTGGTTTGTGAGGTGCTAGCTTTTGCGTCAGCTAAGGGAATTTACCTTTAGGATTTACCTTTACCTTTTACCTTTACCTTTTACCTCAGGGGATTTACCATTTCTTAGGTCGTGTCACGGTGTAAATTCTTAGGAATACAACTCTCCTTATGCTGTCCTAATAATGAAGTTTATTTCACTTTTGGTGCGGCTAAATTTGTGGTGCGGCAGGCTCTGAAATATTGTGGTCATGATCAGTGGCTGTACGAACCTTATTGTTTCTTCGCTCTTTTTCTTGCTCTTCTCTTCGTTGGATACTTTGCTTGAAAACGATGATGGGTTAATGATTTTATGTTTAGGGCGAGTTTGAGTTGGGAACTACCCGCTTGTCGTGAACCCCGCCGAACATTTGAACGTAGCAGTTCTCTGGAAGTTTATTCGTACCTATTTTTAGGGTGATCTTTAAATTGGCCTCATGGCGCCACCTATCGTTGAAGAAACCTAGCTTACGGCGGATACCTAGTTGTGGTAGTATTGAACAGTATTTGAAACACTCATGTGATTACACGTTATATAGTAGGCTTTATTGTAGACATTTTCAGCTTCTTATGTGCGCCTTCCTCGATTTCTAATGTATCGGCGTTAATTTTTTGTCCGTGTTTAATTAGGTCACCCACCGTTTTTGCCGGCATAAGTTCCGGTGGAAAGCCCAGCGCGTTAGCGCAATAGGTAAGGCGTTACGCTGCCGAGCCAAATGACGATGGTTGAATTCCCGGCTACGGCGGCCGTTTTTCTGATAGAAGCAGAAGACAAAAACTTCAATGTGTGGAGACCTGGGGTGCACATAAAGAACCTAAAGTGTTAAAATCTTCAGAGACTTCCAATACTACATGGCTCGCAGCGAACGTGTTCGTGCAGAGCATGAATGACTAAAAATTTACATTTTTGAACTTCTGGTGCAAACACGCTGTGGTGTGATGGTGTAAGTTGCGGGCATGGCTAGATGCCGTGTTTGACGAGCATGCTACCACCGACTTTGCATAGAACGAACTTCACCGTGCACGCGCGGCCCCCGGTTAAAGCGTCTGTCGTTTGTTTTGTATTCGACAATGTATCAATGCCCTCTTTTCCAAACTCCAGGTGGGAGAGGTGACGTATTTGCGCGAACGCCTAATGAGCATGACTAATAGCGGACTACTTGGAGCCACGGTGCAATCGAAGGATAAGCCTGATAACCCTGTCGCGGTAATAAGGCATGGCCATTTTTTGATGGCGGGATGAAATAACATTATTCGCAGACAATATTAACCATGGCGAGCGCACGAAAACGGCCGGTTAAGGTGAATGGGAGAAAGCTTCACGCTGCAGTCGTCGTAATTAGAGTGTTTGTGATAATGACGATGCTTTTTTAGATATCAGAGAAACCACTCTCCTAGTACCAGAAAGCAGATGTTAAACGAAATCAGGAGTGGCCATCATACCCTTTTAAAAGCAACAGGCACCCCCCCCCCTTTGAAAAGAAAATGTGCACGACATGACAGGCGTGATATCAGTGCAGCGACCCAGCATAAAATCTCTCCTCTACCAAAAACATGGATACAATCCTAAATGAAAGTGGCGGGTGTGGCAGGCTTATGGTCATTGGGGCAAAGTCTCAATATAATGAGACCAAAGTATACACCGAGAGCAGGATCTACAAAACCACGAAGCCCCATTTGTTGTATTTCACCACACTGGCAATCTTTCTGACTGCACGGTCCAGAAACATGAAGGAAAAAAGAATTCGAAGTTGGAGCCATCCTCTCGGTAATCCGGATAGGGGAAGTATCAAATAGAAGCATACCATCATTGCAGACTAATGAAGGACATACATTTCCGTGGAGGCAGAATACCAGGCGCTTCGGTAGCATATTCTTATCCATAATGCAGAACGTTAACAACGTCATCTGGACCACCGGATACGAGGGTCTCGATGCGAACGACGCAGTATGCAAGAGGCACACGAACTTACATACTGTTGTCCTTGTGACCCCGACTACCACATTGCCCTCTTCGATAAACATTAATAACTAATCCTCATCCTATGGCTAGGAACACCATCTTTCCTCTTGCTAGAACGAGGTCTCAATGCCGAAGAATCACAAACTCTGTGAACGAAAAAACCAACACAGTTATTTGAAAATCCACGAGCGCTAAGGTTTTCGGTGGGAACATCCGACATTAATTTAAAACTCTGGTAATATTGTGGAAACATCCACCCTATTGCACATGGCCAGGGATAAAAAATTCAAACATACCATATTCCGCTTCTAGAGACATGGGAGGAAGATGCGACGAGCGCGTTCCCTCAAGATCAGCGCGAGCTGACTGACAGGGTAAAGGAAGGAACTGCTGAATCTGGTGCCGCAGAAACAGGGCCCACCACTTAGCTCCGTGCCATCTCTTTACCTCTTTTTCCAAAGCCACTACTAGTTCTTCCTGAACAAAAATCTCTGTCTCTATGTGTGTTTTCAAAAAAGCAATATTGTTGAGGCCGGCCTTGGCATTGCCGCAGAGACATTTTGACACCCTGACACTGACTCCTTCTCGCTCAGTGTGAGCAACGCCTTGCATTTGGGGCTTTTCATGCTTACCTTTGAAGCAACAGAAGAGCAGAGGGTCTTTGTCTCTCCTGGGACACGCCGAATAAAAACCCTGGTTGCTTGTCTTTCTCTTTTTGATAACCTTTAGTGCTCGTGAAGCATACATTGCAAATGCACAAACTGCGTAGGAACACCCTTTGTGGGAGTTGAAGTATCGCTATCATTCCTTACATATTATTCAAGCATAGCTGTCCCTGCAACTTTTTCCTCTGAGAGTACTCATTCGAGATTGGAAATAAACATGATACAAAACCACTGTTTTTATTGAGTCGTACAAGCATTTTGTGCTCAAGGCGCTTGTAATGTGCGCAAGATTTATTGGCAGTAGGCTAAGTTAAGGCGTGCTTCTAATATTTTATTTGCAGTAATCAATGATGTTGTCGGCTCGGTTGAGAGAATCGAAAGCGAAAGGCTGGGTGGTCTGTCTGGCACGCTTAAGTTGGAATATTTCCGTTCATTGTTTAGATTGCTCTCCCCAGAGGAATTTGTCATTTCGATTTGTGATACTTGCCAGAGAATGTGTTTCTATAGTATCCTGTCTGCCAGAAAATTGCGGCGCGTTTCTTGATGTAAAAAGACAACGGAGCACTTTTGAAGACGCAACTGGCTGCAATATTCTCCCAGATTACGACGCGGCTTAAAAGAGTAAGAGGAATTTTCAGAGGACGCTAATTCTAGCCGCAGCTAGTTGTCTTCAGCCGGGTGATTGCAGTTGCCTCACGACGTGAAGGCTTTTTCCTTCAACATAAAATCATAAAGCTACATTTACTGCCACAGGTGCCAGAATCCAAAACTATTGAAATTTTGGGTCATAGGCTTTTCACCTCGAAGCCCTTGAAGGTGTTTTGGGCAATATTATACCCAAGTATCTAAGGTCGGTGGGTAATGCAATGTCTTGGCATTATGAATGAAATTATATTTACCTATGCATTCGCTTCTTAACAGCACTGCTACCTTTTCTATGCGGAAAGATAACGGAATTCAGCCGCTAGGTATGCAGATATTTTGGGAAGCATGAACTGAAGCCTATGTTTTATTTCCCTAGGTGATCTCACTGCACTCCAAGAGCAGATTACGCCAGCCTAGAGAGTGATGGCAACTTCATTAGCAGAACATATTTCGAGTGTATTACTGTAAGATCTTAAAATTGACAGCCTAATGCAGCTTTTTGACACACTTTTTTTTCACGATATGCCATTCTTCCTTTCTAAGGCACATCAAAATTGTCTTCGCTTTAGTTTACACGTTCCCGTATTCGAGTGCTTCTGCGTCAATTGCAAGTTAAAAATGTGATGCTAACATCCCCTATAGATACGCTGACTACAACGGTCACTTCGTGTTTAAATCCACTGCAGTTGGTATCTGTTCACAATTTTTTCTTCCAGCAATTATACGAAGGCATGCTGTATTACTCGATCGATTTTGTCAAAATACGTGTATTTATTGGGGTTTAAATGTTTTAGTTTTCATGTAATCAATCACCGTTTGAAGATAACCGTTTTTATTTTCCAACGTGTAAGGGAGGCTCTCGGTCGAAATGGATCATAAGCTGTTGTAGCCTTTGTTTCCATAGCGAGAAACTAACACTTTCCAATCACAAGTGACGGCACCATGCACCAAAGCTTAATTGCTATATCCTGGACAATGTTTACTTGGGCTGCTGAGGCAATAAATGGCATCGTAAAGGATTTTGTGGGAAGCATATTTAGGTAATTTTTTTTAATCGTTTCTATGAGTTCTTGTAAATCGCTTTTTTAAAAATTGGCTTTGTAGGGCGAGTGCATTAGCTTGCGCTGTACCAAAGTTTATAAATATGAGTCTATTCGCTCAGATGAACTTACCAAGAAAAGTTTTCAACCATCTTCGGCGAATATCTTTTATCCAATACTTTCGCGGAGCCACAACGTGTTAAACCGGTGTATATGTGGGGTAATTTTGAGGATGCCGTTTAGGATGCGGCAAAAACCATCAAATGGTTGGGAACAACTAGACCTGCGCCAGACTCTTTCCGCCGCTGTCGCCTAGCATTGTAATCTTGCACTTGTCTCTGCTTTGCGAGCTAGTTGAAGGTCTAATGTTCTGACGCGTCGTGACTTCCCCTCGGCGGGCCTGGAAGGGGCTCATAATCTCTCATGTTTCTGATCAGCCTGTACGGTCAAAGCGTTTACATGACAGCCAAATATTCCTTAAGGGAACAAGCCGTGATTAGAATAACGTGGTAACCTGCAATTGTGACAGTAATACACAATTCGGCTATATCTCCAGAGCGGTCCCAATCCTTGCAGTTCACCTTAACTTGGAATCGAGACTCGTGTTCTTAAAATAATAGAGTACAACCAAGCAGTGTTTTTTCCCATAGTTTTCAGGTTGCTTTGCCAATAAAGGTTTTGCAATTAACAGCTGCATTGAGCATATCTTTATCTCAAGGCTGATCGACTGACAAATATTGAATACACTTCTCCTTCAGAAGCAGTCCCAGCTTCTGAAGTTCCGGGAAGTGTTTCGCTTGAGTTTGCTGGATATACAGTTAAGGATAAGCTGACCTACGTTTCCGTGCAGCTGGTATTTGACCTTTAACCAAGTTATTGTTAGAAAGCCTTTTGTGCCTATTCGCAGAGCTCCCTGAAAATTAACCGCCGGATCCGCTTTCCTTTGCGGTTGTTGAGCGTTGACTGCTGCACGAGGAAACTGGGGATTTTTATCTCATCGTTAACGCTTCGCTTCGCTTCTGTTTTATGTTTTCGCACAGACGAATCAGCCCTGTGCCATCCATTTCTTTCGCGACCAGGCACCCGCTGTCACTCGAGCCATGTAAACTGATGCAAACAAAATTTTCCTAAACAGACAAGACGACCAGAAGGCACACCACACAGCGCAGACTAACAAACCTAGTTAATTTCACGCTCATATACACTACTATCACGTAATAACCAAGATAGGTTTAAAATACGAAGCTAAAATTACAAGAAAAAGAATAACCCGCAAAGTTTCACCATGACGCACATGCCTTCTCCACCCAATTAGACACTATCAAAATACGCGATTTCTTTGCCCAACAATGATTGTGAAGTGACACTAATGCAAACATGAGCATCGTGAGCGCAATTTCACGCGCTTCTTTTATTTCCCGCGTGTGCGAGTGACGGGTCCTAGCAAGTCCTTGGTTTATTTTAAAACAAAGAGAACACTTACAATCACGGCACTGAATACCAAGGTGCCCGCTTATCCAGTTATGAACATTATTCTTGCACTCACAAAGTTGGTTGTTAATACAGCTGCCAGTTGGGCCGATGTGTTTTTTCGCAGTGCAGTCGAATCAAGTACCGTTCAACTTCAAGTATTGTTCAAGTATCTTTAAGAATCAAGATTACACTATCGTTCAAGTACCAAGTATCATCGAAATCGTCCTGTCTATTTCACGCAATCTTATTGCCATTGCGTCAGACCAATTAGCCTGTCAGAGTGATTCCATGCCTACTGTTTTGCATGCGTGGTGTAAAGTAGTTTTGGTATCAGCTTGTTTGCTGTGGCTTCCACTTATAGTTTTTTATCCGCTCGGGTGCCTGACCCCAAAATTGTTGGAGCGATATAATCCCTGGCCGTACATGTTCTCCGTACCCATTAAAGCGCCAACAATCAACATCTTATCTCCACGCACCTTTTGCCAAATGCTAGCTGTAAAATCATCCGATTGTTCTTGCTACCACAACAGCCTACGAACAAGGGGCCTTGACTGAAGGGGGAGCTACAGTTTTAAAATTTACAGCGCTTCTGTAGGGGTAATACCTACGGGAAATAAACTTTTTCTAACCGCATTTTTATTACTTTAGATAAAAATAAAAAACATTGTTCATTTTTAAAAAATCCACACTTTAAATTCAAGTGGAAGCTGATTTCTGCGTTATTTCAGCGTGATATCGGTCACTGCTTTTAAGCTTAATGATTGTCCATTAAAATCACCAACTAACCAATCGTGTTTTTAGAAAAATGACTTAGAGTATCAAAATATCCAAAACCGCTATTAACTTCAACATTTTTTTTTCAGTTCTACCGCAGTCCGCTGTACATTTGGAGCTACTATAGCACAAATCACTCAATGCCCACTAATTGCTTGGTCGACAAATGGATAGCAAGTGGATGTCACACTACTTTTTATTTCGCGCGCCGGCTCAACTACAGTGATTCAATGTAAGTTTTTTTTACGTGAACTTTCTTGTAGCTCCTCTAACATATGTACTCAATCATGCAGAATAAACAAGCTGCTACTTGGAAATGTTACACACCCAACCGGATTATTGGGAGAAGAAATGAACGTTACGGACTTTGGTAATTCACAAAAGGCTACCATACTTCTCTTATTTATCAATAGTTCTGTTACCTATACTTCTTATATATTATGACTACTTATACTTCTGTTTCAATACTACTGTTGCTTTTTATCAATGCATTCAAATTGGCAAATATTACACGATACATTTTTTCGTCCATGCATCACAATTTTCTAAAAAAACCAAAAAGTCGTTATATTTTTTCTCCATAGACAGAGAAAACAATCGTCACAAACAAAATAGCTGACCACAAATAAACAAATATTTGTCAATCCACTATAAAAATTCACTACATATTTCTTTGGAAATTATTTATGTGTTTCACAATCTTGGTATGGTCAACAACTAACATTCTCTTTCACCCAGCGACCTGCTTCAATCTGTACTTTTAATGAAATACTGCGAATCATTTGAGGGGGGGGGGGGGGGCTGGGTACAAATCAGGTGATGTCCATATTTAGGCTTAGCATGCGTTTAGAGCTATCTCAGCAAAATAAAGGAAAAAAGTCAAGTGGGCGTCTATCCCGCACAGTACGCCAACAATTTTATTTGTGTCGTGTTTATGACTAATATTCAGCTCAAGAGGCGGGTAAAGTAAAACAATCTAGATTCTTTCTTGGGAAAACAAGATAAGCATTACTATCTTCGAATGGGTGACCTTTTAATTCTAGTGGACATCATCCTGTATTCAATATATGCAAAATCATTTCTTCGCCGCAACTGCTTAGGGAATATCACACCCCCGATGGTCGTTAGCAATATACTCAAATCGAATGCGTGGTCCTATATCGTGGTAACAAATCACGCGTAAAAACCGTATCAAACTCGTTGTAATAATTTCAAAAAGGATGTGCTCACACAGATGATTTTTGAGCCCGGCAATTTTGCCATCAAGTCAGCGTCTTGTACTTGTGTGGTCGGTGTTTTCATCCTAAAACGTAATGATTTCAATATCTATACTTTGAATAATCATACTATCAATGCGCCTGTTCGAAAGGACCTCTATTTCTACTTACCGGAAGTGTATTTTTTATGCCTAATGAAGGGTTTTGTAATATTAGGAAAATATAAATTGGAAACAAATGACATTTTTGCAACCCCAGAAAACTTGCGTTCTAATTATCTTTACACCACGGGTTGGATAAGACATTTTTTTTGTTCTAGTTTGCATACGCAAGCAAGCCTAAGGGTGATAAAAATACTCTCCAGCTGTATTTACGCAAAAAAAATCCATTAGGGGTTACTAAATTGCAGCAGTATGTTTTGTTAAAACCATTACCCAGAAAACGTCTTTTCCAAACTTGGTAGAACAAAAACATACAACGCACGCAAACATTTCCAAGTCAATCCTTCGTTTATAAAGTAAGCTAAAAGAACTAAGGTTCGTAACACATTATAATTTACGTGACTATAAATCATTCGCTGGCATGCTAGGAAGTCCATCATTCAGAAAAGTTACTTCACCAAACACTCTTTCACTGAAAACATTGCAAACCGGTTGTGTAAATGAGTTATCTTTCACTGAAAACATTGCAAACCGGTTGTGTAAATCAGTTATCTGTAATTTCATCCGGAGTTTTCGATATTCAAAATTAACACGTGGAATTCTGTATGAATTTTAATACCTTTGAAATTAAAGGTTTTGGGTGTGATACTTTTTCGTATTACTCAAGAAGTCTTTAGCCAACATTGGCCTCTTTCGCCGATGTAAATTCTAAAAGAAATATCTTACTAGCCCTGTTTGTTCACCTAAACTAAGCCCTAATTTCACGTCCAGTTCTTACGACGGATACACCTACCTCAAGCCTAGAAGCGTTATAACTTTTGAGCTTTTTCTTAGGGGTAATAGCTGGAGCCATGGTAGAGGTACCAATGTTGAATACCAGGCTAGTTGGTTAAAGCTTATAAGAAAACAAGATTATGAACAGGTCGAAAAGAACGGACGAAACAACATACTGCACCGGGTTTTTTTTTGCGCACTCTCTGCGGTGTGGCACCCCGCAAAACTCTTTGTTGAAGCTACGACCATAGAGAGGCCAAAGATTTGGCCTTGTCTAATTTCGTATTGTGTGGAGGGGTGGGCGGGGGGGGGGGTTCAAATCAGATATCCTGGCCTCACACAATGAATGTCTTATTCATTAGGATTGCATAAAGATTGCCTGTAAAGATTGCATTTTATTAAAAGCTGCAGGGGAACATACCCACGTAGGCATTCTACTAAGAAGTGTAAATACATAAATCTGTTCAAATACTCAGTGTAGCGGGAACATTCATAGAAAATATACACATTTATTTTAAAACATAAGTAAAATACGGTTGTTTATATCCCAATGGCAAATTAAATACACTTACGCTCTAAATCAGTTCGTCCCCAAAAAATTTCATAAAGCCACTATACGTAGCTTAGGTTTCGTTTGAGTGTTTTCTATAAAAGTTTTATGTAGAGGTTGACATAGCATGCGTGTATTCAACTTGTTTTTTTCTGAACGAACTACAGCACTAAAATATCGCAACCGATCCCCAATTTCGTTTCCACTATACAAATGGGTTCATTTTTCATCATTGCACAATCCTTTCAAAAACATTCATTAACTTTTTCGAAAACCATTGTTTTTACAAAAGCAGTAATTCAGGACTGCGAACTTTTTGAGGAAAGTTGGGAAGACGTATTCGATACACATTTGTCGTGTGTACATTCGATACGACTCAGGTAGGCAAACGTTTGCTACAGGGTGCTTTCGTCATCTTGTGCCTCTGATGACACGTTCTTTTCATTTATATTGTCGCCGAACAACCTATTTATGCATCTCACTTCAGTATCAAGTCATTGCAACAAAATGCCAATCTGCAAAAAGCAGCATGAACGTTGGAATCAGTTGTTCGTAGAGCCATAATCGTGGTGCCATAACACCATCAACTAGAAGTGGAAGTCGTACCTCATCTCCGATTCGTCGGTGATGTCGAGTATGGAGTGCGGCACTGGATTCTAATGTGTGTGAGCTTAAGACGTGTGTTACCGCAAGTGTTCACGGGAAAAACTCAAGAGAGATATTTCAGCAGGAGAATATGGCAAAACCAAGGTAATCGTGGAATGTTTCTTCGTGGTAGCAATTGTGCGTAAATGGCAATAAACCAAAAAAAAAATTCACAAATTCTCTGCGTTAAAATCTAACGAGAAGTCTGAATGTTTACTGGACAAAGCTCAATAAACGATCTGGATACATGCCAAGTATTGAAGGTGCAATGCTTTAATTATTTATTTCAAGCGTACACGAGAGAAATGCGGCTTTTTTTAGCAAGAATCTTTAGTTTTCGAAATATCAATTAGCCGTGGTTGGAAAGTGTGGGTCTTATTACGTTTCAGGTACAATTCGAAAAGGGATGTTCAGGCTTCACTCTTTCCGCCGTTTGTGTTTTCTAATGATTCAAGAGAATCTGCCGTTAATTATTTTGTCACGGTAAATTTGCTGCAATATTAATGTCACAGCATTTACAAAGGTGAAAGCAATCGCTTTGCCTTCCACATAGGAAATAAAACAGCGTATTTCTGCATTCTATGAGCTAGACACTGCACCAACCGCTAAATAGTGATTTACTAAATCTGAAATACTCTGCGAAGTCTTCACAGCTCTCACAAAAGAGTTCCCGTCACTTGTAATCCAAAACCCGCAAGTCTTAGCTACAGAAATTCGAGGCAGCTCGCCCAACGTTCACGAGTTGTACAGTTAGAACTGCATTTACGAAACCTCTATGTAACAAAATTCTCGATTTCGCCAAGTTTTTCTTTTCTCTATTGCCATCCCCATGGAAGCTCGTGTGCTTGCGACCTGTATGTAACAAAGGCTCATGATATAACAAATTTGCTACTTTAGTGGGTGCTTGTTTTTTGCCACTTTTCTGAGCAGTAGTCTGAAGAAATGCACTACTTTAGCGAATTTCTGCCACCTCGCAATATACTGTGCGTTTGCACGCCTGAGGGCAGGGACAGTTAGGTGGTAGGCCTGGCTGTCGGCGTGTTGTTGTGCGTCGCCGCTGCTACCAGTCATGTTGGTTCGGCTGCCAAGAAAAAAAGTTCATAAAGTTCAGCTGCCAGAAAGCTAAACTTTTACCTAGTCAAGACAAACTCGAAATTTCAAATGCCGTCTCCACCGGCAAGAAAGAGGAACGTTGCCGCCCGGTAATGTACCCCAGCTAATAGCTTCTCAACATTTCCGGGCGCGGAAAAGAGCCAATTTCTTAAAAAGGTATGTTTTGAGCATACATTTCGTCCTTGAAACCTGTGAAAACCCATAAAGTGTAAAAATTGAACCGGATACTGGCGGTACGTTGACGCATACAATGGTAAGTGATCTTGATATTTTGGAGTACCGTGTAGTCATTTAACTCACGGGAATGCAGCTGGCGCAAATCACGCCATTGTTTCCTGTGAAATCAATCCTGGAATTGTGAGTTCACCCTTGGTGATGTCTAGCGGTGTCGTTTCGTTTCTGCTTCATTTGCGCCTGCCTAAATTGAAACCTGCATGCAAAGAAAACCTGCTTCCAACGAAAAAATGAAACGTTTTGCCGACTTTGTTATATCCAGGTTCAACCGTTATTCACACAATGTGCCCGACAACAAGAAAAAAAGCAAAACTTTCTTCATAAGCCTTCTTCATCAGTTTTATAAGCACTGACAGAGCTGTAGTAGACGTTGTGCCGCCTCTCCCCAGTTCAATTTGAGCAGCTTTTCTAACGCGGCGTGCCTCCCACGCTTGATCGGGACGTCTTGAAAAGTGTTTTACCACGAAGACTCTCAAACGATGTACTGTGTGCTAAAATATGCTATACAAATATCTGAAAAAGTTAGAAAACTATTTATTCAAAACGTTTCTCTAAGAAGTACATTTTTGAACACGTACCCTGTAGTTTTATGCTAACCGAAAGCCACATGAAGGCTGGACTGTTTTTACACGTCATAACTTTTTGTGTAAACGAAAAAAAAAACTTTTATAAACAAAGACGCTATTTTGTCCGAGTCAAATCAACACTTTGTCTGCGCAATAATCTACAATATCTTCATTTACAACGAAGACAATCCTCACGGAATAGGGACAATCAATTGCATAGGTAATCAAATATTTCGGACGTCCGTATTTCACGTGCATAATTGATAAAGGATAGAGAACAAATAAATTACTTTTTTGCAGGTGGAAAGTTGAAGTTTGCTCACAATGAGCAGATTTTATGCATTGACCGGCTGAATCATTGCGCGGTGTTTAAAACCTACTTTCCCCTTTATCCACGTGAGTTACCTCTTTATATTTGAGTACTTACAGATGACATTTATAAAGAATATTGCCTGTGATCCTATGGAGCGAGTATAACAAATGCCGCAGCATGAATAATATCGACGGTTACTTCTTGGTCAATCATCACCAACAGGCCACTGAGTCCACAGCAGGACAAAGGCTTCTCCCAGTGCCGTCCAGCGACTCCTGTCTCGCAACCACCGAGTGTATTCATTGCCTCCGAAATTCTTTATGTGGTCCCTTCATTACTAAAAGGCATGCGCCTTGCATCCCCACCCACCACTGGGTATTCGTTGTGGCGCCATAATAGTCCACCAGTGCTCATATCGCATACGCTGCCCGCAAAAGTATATCTTATTTTCTTCGTTTAAACAATAAAATTTTCTAATGTTTTTAGTTGTCTGATCGATGAAGCACATCTCTGTATTAACGTTCCTGTTAACATTATTTCTATGGCAAGCTCAGTCGACGTAAGGTTACTTTGAAGCTGTGTATTAGGCGCCAGATTTTCGCGCCGTATGTCATCAGCGGCAGAACGCATTAGTTTTATATTCATCTCCTGAAGTGCGGGGGGAAGCTTAATTTTTAATTATTTCGATTCTTGGCCGTGTGCAACACAGCGCACACCTATTCTTCGCCAGATTTTCTTCTCGTGGTTGGGATCAGCATAGACGTACGAACAGAGGTAGTAATATTTTTATTGGTGTTGGTATTCTGTTACATGCGCTGAACATGAGGCTTTTGGCAGCGGCATTCATACTTACTTACGATATATGCACATTTTTCTCAGCCTCATGGCTTTGCGTCCTAACTTCAGTTTTTGAAGCTTTTTTGGCAGGTTTTCCACAATCTCTTAGTAGGCCTATGTCGTCTGCAAATCTCAAATGGTTCAAATACTCTGTTTTTTCGTAATTCCGTGTTTTCCCAGCCAGGCACTCTAAACACCTCAAACATACGGTGAACAGTTTTCAGGAGATGCTATAACAGTGTCGAACGCCCTTACGGATCACGAATTTGTCGCTTGGCTTGTCAATAATTCTCCTGCGCTTGCAAGCTTTATATGAGGCGCCTAGGACCCCTAAATGATTCTCCTCTATCCCTTTGTCTTTCGTTGCTTCCAGTCCTACTTAGCCCAATTTATACAACACATTTTCTTATTGTAAAAATGCTATGTAAATGAATTTATTGTAAATTGCGGATTTTCCTATCACTTTATTTAGGACGTGGATTAGATCAATTGATGAATATCCTTTCTAATCCCAGCCTGTTGTTCGAGTTTCTGGTAGTGTTGATGCTGCTTTTTCGGTTGCCTATTACTTTGGCAAACCGTTTACAACTGAGAGCAGGCTGGACGGTCTCCAGTTCCTAATATTCTTTGTGTACCCCTTCTTCTGAATCAGAAATATGCTGGCATTTTTACAGGCTAGGCACACATTTAGAGTTTTTAAGCAATGAAAAATTAGTTGAGCGAGCTTTTTTAGTGCAAGCTTTTTCTCCCTTCTTCGAACTCTTAAGCGGCCAAACGGTTTCTTAAAAAGAAGAAGTGAGTGAATTAACCCAAAAGCACTATTTACTAGGCTGTGAACACAAACAACTACCCAGAGAACACCTACAGGTATAAAAACAAAACATACACGTGCGGGAATACTCTTTCTTGTGGTCTATCAGGCGAGTCCTTTTTCCGAGAAAACTGTGCTAAACAAGAGGTGAACCTTACATGTTATCAAAGTGTATTTGGACCGTTTGTCATTTTTACTGTAAACAATATCCGCAGTGCTCGTAGGGAGTTGGCGGCAATCGGACAGGCTGTGCGGATTGCGAAAATCCGCCTTCATAGTCATGCCAAGGAAGGCACGCATCTCTAATCATCTGTATCCTACTTGCTTTCCAAACATGTTGTCGCGCTGTACAAACATCTTCTGAGAATTAATAAACAATGCCCTAATTTGGCAAAACTGAAGCATAGAATTCAAGGACAGCTTCGGGAAGGTGGGTCTGTAAAAAAAAACATCAGTATGCTTGTTTTTTGTTGAATAGAGCTTGAGCTACAGCAGTCAGCAAAAATATCACAATTTTCCACCCTGTCGATGCTCGAATTAGCATCTGACAGGCCGACGCTAGCTGCAGTGCTTCGCCTTTTGTATGATTTGAATGGGTAAATGCTGGTAATGCCTAATAATAATCATTTTGCGCACTATCTGTTGAGTGCTATACATGGCACGATGGTGATAAAATTTCTAAAGGTTATACTGTAGTTAGACGGCAAGGCATTTAAACAAAAATACATGCCGGAAGCCTTTCGAAATTCGCCGAAAGAACGTACGGACATATGTTCTGATGTGGTGAATTAGATTGAAATGTCATTCATTCTACGTAAATGCACCAAATGCGGAGAAAGACGCTAGTATCTTAGATAAAAGATAAGCCTATTTTATGTATTTTAGTTGTGTATTTCGTTAGCGGAGGGTTTCTTGGTAATTTATATCTTGTAGGCCTCGTTGTGATAAAAGCGCGCAAGTATAAACAGAGTGAAAATGCTTTATCTGTTCACAAGAAATTCTGCAGCACCTAGACGAACGAAGGTTAAGTTCCATTTGTGCCCTCATTCTTAGAAAACTTCCCCCTGGATGGCGCCTTAAAACTGTTTACAAATATCAACTCTCCAGGCTTTGGAGGCGTTTGAATGAAGTGGAAATTAACTTCCCTGCCGGCGCTTAAACTCTTAAAGAAACACCATTAGGCCGATGTCACATGCCCATTTTCTTTTACGTTTCATTACATTGAGAGGCTGCTCCCCATCGTCTTTGGTTATCAGTGAAAATTTGCGAGACAAACCTGCACGCAGTGTAGTTTTTCCTGGTGTAATGACACGGGCGTATAACCTAGTTTAAAATCGTTCAGCTACGTTATTATCTCTACGTTGAGTAGCCGATTCTTGTAACCCTCTTTTACTCTGTAACCCTCCTCTGACTGTAAGCTTCTATCAGGAATTGGAATTCTTACATCTTAAAAAGCTCCAACGAACCTTACAGAGAGCGTATTAGAGCTCGAGCTATGTAAACAAATTTATAGCAAAAAATTTTGAAACACATAATTCTAAACATGTCACTAGGACTTTAATAGCACTAATTTCTCACGAGTTAAACATGTCTGACATTAAACACCTGTCTCCGTGTGCGGCATTGAACGGGTAACGCTTAGCTATTAATTCGTCGTCGAGACGAAATTCCTAAAAGAATACTGCGTAGCAGCAGCAGATGCGTCTGTGCCACCCCGCCTATATGGATGCTTAAAAGAAGCCATATGGCCAAGACGTCACTCTGGTGATCGAGCACACTCTCAAAAAAACACTGTAGATAAGCGCAAAAATCAGAATCTATTAGCAGAGAAAAACATTATCCAAGTACCGAGAGGTTATCGTCTTGGCTGAGCCTTGGCGCGTTCTTTCGAAATCCAGGCTCAGTAATCTGTGTTCATGCGGAGTTCGGAAGGCAAAATTGAGCCTACCACACTATTCCCCTACAATCACTTAGGCTACCACTGCTATTCCCCACTATTCCACTACAATTATTGATATATCTGGATGCCAGGGCCGAGAATCTGGTAGAAACGGCAGGCGACGGACGCCGGTGGCTGAAACTTTTTTCTCACCAGTTGCGGGTGTATTTATAGACACTGCGGGCAATGTAATAGAGGTTTTTTATGTTTCCAAGAGCAAAAATGGCCTCATAAACTTATATGTGAAGGATACGTATAGGACGAGAGAAATCAATTGACTCCAAACCACATTTAACGCGGCAGCGGACATTGTTCGTTCGGCCAAAAACCTATATACTATTCATGATATGAAAACACGCAGGAAATCAGTCCTATTGCCATGCATATCGTGATACTACGAAAAACTGCTGCTGCCACGGCTTCTTGCGTGGCATGGGCCTCACGTGCACGGGCTTTGGCTGCCACTGAATATACGTCTATAAGCGCCGGTATGCAATGACTACAAAAACCAGTATATGCGGCTGCCAGGCGCTCTTACTTGATTAGAACGGGAATGTGTGCATGCAAGGCCGTCACATTTATCTCGCTGCATCCAATTACATCGAAAGCAGGAAGCCCTGGCCTTGACGTACTCATTTCGTACGCGACTACCCGGCTAATGTTAAGGTTTCAGGTGTAATGCCCCTATCTGTACCCACGACTGGACATAATACGGGAGCGCGGTAAGAGGCGGCATCGCAGGTTCGTAGGCTAAGGCATTTACCTTAGCTCGGTGTATATGCCTCCAATATCCACTTCGGCGGTTTGTCCACCGATGTTGACAACAGCCTTGAGAAGTTCACCAGCGGTTCCCCCCTTACGGCAAGTCTGCAATTTCACCGCCAACATAAGCGTCCACAATCTTCAAAGCCAAATCAAAAGGGTGACCAATAAACTTAACGGTGACAATAGTAGTTTCCCGCCCAATTCACCACTTTTGGTAGATTGGGTGGCAACTTCAATGTATCATTCTGCAGTTCTAGTTTACCGTCTTTGACATGTGGTAACATATAAAATCTACCGCCGGAACGTCACAAGTTCTTTTACGGATGCAATTGGCAGCGTTGAAAGCCTACCTACGGAGAACGTCTTAAGCCGCTTGAGGTAATTAAATAGTGGGGATACCGTTTTTAATCAACAGAAATCAATTGTAGCCTTTTTTTGTTTTTTCAGCTATTCGCCAAACATTAATTTCCTAACACGTCTGTATTATACTTTCAAAAAATGGTAAAGTTTTAGTTTTATGTATGACGCTTGAGTGTTCTAAGAAAACTTCACAAAACACGACCGCACTAGTATATTTCGTGCCGCATTTTGCGGTTTAAGTGATCTGCAGGCAGTCTTATAGGTAAGTGTGAGCGATATTATGAGGCTATTACAACGCTCGTTATTATCCTGGCTTAGCCCTTTGAACACAATTTTTGGGGCAAACCAACATGTGTAAAATACCTGTTTTGAGCTAGGTTTCTTGTAGGTTGGTAATCTTGGTGATGTAAATGAACGTAAGTGTTTTACTACGAGAAAACGAAGTGCTTTGGTAAGTGGTCACTTCAAAATACCGCCTTCAAGGGGAACGTTCTTCGGATTGAGACGTTCTTAGAGAACAAGAATTCAAGAACGTTCTTCGAACGTTCTTGAATTCCTAAAAAAGAATGCCTAGCCAGAATTCTCATCAGTTGGTTTTTATGAAGACCATCGCCACAACAATGTTGCACTAAGGTAAATAAAAAAGAACAAAAAAAGTGTACAATAGTTTTGTACAACACCACAGTGAATATATATATATATATATATGTATATATTTATATATATATATAAATATATATATATATATATATATATATATATATATATATATATATATATATATATATATATCGTATTTGGGCAGTTTTCATTATTTCAGAGGGGATAATAAGTGTTTTAAAAATGTGGAGACTTTTTTACCCGAAATTTTTCCGACTACCGTGTATAAAGATTGTGAAGCTCTAGTACCTCATACACGCTACCTCAAAAGTATGCATACTTCTATTTGTTTTTTTAATAGATAGACACGTTTAAAACGGCATCCGTCAGATTTTGAGTGTCACAAAAAGTTACTATAGCTGAATAAAGTTCGTTCTGGCTAGCTAAACCTTAGAACATTTCTTAAAGCGGAGATGGTTCTGTGTCACTGACTGAATGTGCCTCGTCAAAAACCCACAACAGGGAATGAAAATTTCTGTGATGACGATGATGATCGTATGTACAAAAAAACCTGCTTTCATTCAACTGAATAAAGCCTTTGCATTGTGGAATTGATGTCCATCCGATGGCGCCATTCAAAGACGCTCGAAGCAGTGTCGACACGGAAAGGGGAGCATGAACGTGCAAGCCTACACAAACGTTGTGCAGCCCAGCGACATACGACGACAGCTGAGCGCGAAGCTTCCTACATGTGAAATCAAATGGCGAAGGGCAGAGTCAAAGCCGCTGCGATCAAAAGTTCTAACTGCAATGAAGTCAGTTGGAATGTTCTAAAAGTATAAGTCCAAATCATCTTCAACTCAAACAAACCCCAAGGTCAGACGGAAATCCGGAAATTCGTCACAAAAGCGCTTCCCGCACACCCATCGTTTTTGCTAGACGAAGAGGTGAATGATTATGCCTGTCTGTAATGTTTTCCAGAAGACGCTCTTTATTTAATGTGCTTTAATCTTGATGTTTGTCATTCCCTGTTTCAGACATTTTTGATGACGTGTGTGACCTTCGAGTAAAAGGGCCGAGAAGAGGAATTTTGCACGTACCAACAAAATGCTTAAGGATGTTCAAAGGATGTTGCTCACTGCAAAAGATTAGGTCATGGCATAAGGTGTATAACAAAAATTGCACACGTGAGCTCGAATAAACGACTAAGAGATGTATCTGTTTAGTGTCGTGTTAGAGCGTAATAAAAATAGGCCAAGGAAAGGACTGAAGACTGAAGAATAGTTCTTGGTGTGCATTCTCTTCCTGTGCCTAAACTTTCAGGTTGGAATAAAATAAAAACTTTTATGTTTTGTTTACCAATGAGGTTTGTTGGTACTGAAAAGGGTAACTTTAGGTAGGCCAAGAAAAACTCGCACCCAATAAGCTTGGTTTCGGCATATAATGATGTCTTGCTTGTCCTGAAAGCATTAAAAGCATTCAAACCCTGATTTTCACCTGGTCTTCAAGGGGACATTGAGAGGCCATTCAGTATATAAACAATAACGTGAAATGTTTTTATAATACCTAAACATCATGCCTCAAAAATAACAAGGCAAATTCGCTACAAAGAGAAAAATACTGTGGACTCTGAGGAATAACTTTGATAGAAGTGATGATATGGAATTCTGAAAGTTATCTTGGAAACATTTATTTTCAGCTATACATTACAAGAAAAACCTCTCCCAAAATGGAAAGGCAAAACTATGCGTGTCTTACCTTATAATTCCCTAGTGCTGTGCTCCGACACAGAAAAATCGATTCCAACAAAACACAATTAAATGCAATTACTAAACGTGTCATTCAAAACCACCTGACAGAAACTCGCGGAGCATTCAGGTAAATGATTTATTCAAAATCTTTTGCTACGTTTGTAGCACACAGATTTAGGTTTCTGCTGAAAAAAAGGTATGCAGTCGTAGGTGTGGCTTTAAAACGTAAGCATTATGGGGACTTGTATACTTATAAACAGTTCAATAGTGAAAGAAAGATTTGCCTAGTCTTCCTAATTTGCACACGTGACATAAACATGTACGTTTTAGATACTTTTTATTACAAAATCCTGGCTTTATTAACCACTTTTTGTACCATCAAGATGCCCGACCCACCCTGCAGCACGACAAATATGGTTTGTATGGGGCGAAACACGTCGTAGAATGCTCAGTATAAATCGTGAACAGCCAAAAGTGGAAAAAAATACCCTCGTAATTGTATAAAACAAGTAGCCTGCACACGATATTGCTATCCTAGGAATAGCAGACCGCTCATATTAGTCGTGATAGCCCTAAAACATTGTCCCATGACATAACGCTGCTATCCAGTCGCGACTCTTTTCGATGAGTAGAAGCGGCAGGTAAAGACAGCCGAGATCATCAGCCGGCGCCCCCACTGCTACTACGTAGAGCTGGTATTTGTGCTGATGGATGCCCATCTGCTTTATTTACATGTCTGCTAAACATGGCGGTGAGGTAAAATAAATGATGCAGATTATATAGTAACGGGGAGGGTTAATATTGTGTAGGAGGTTTAAGAGGGATTACGAGTTGTTCTATAGCTGCAAATAGAATTCGCGCCTCGGCTCGGAAAAGATGGGAGTGCTGTGGCGGTTACCGTAAACACCCGTTTCTGTAGTGTAGGAATTCGCTTTAACGCGGTGGAGGTCTTCTTGAAATCTTAACAATTTTTTGAAATGGCATGGTAGGTATGACCGCAGGCAGTTCTGTGTGCCATCTCATTTAGGTCGGGGGCTTGTTCTAGGGATCCATATATAGGTACCGGCAAGCTGAGGGATGTTCTTCCAGACATAGAGAGTGAAGGGTTATACGCCGGCGTTCCTGAAGGTGTACAATATTGTTGCGCCTTCGAGTTTTGCGTCCTGGTGGAGCATCACCAAGACGCTGTGGGCAAGTTACATGGGCTGCGGGCTTGCTTTGTGTTCTACATCGTAAAGCTCACCGCATCCAATAGCAAGATGTGTGTGTGGGTTGCGTCATAATTTGTTTTATTATTACAACAAATTATGACGCAAAGCACAGAAAAAGCGCCAATGAAGCAAAATTCGCGTTGTCTTATGATGATGCAAATTTTACGTTATTAGCGCTCTCCCCTCTTATGGCGGCAACTAAGCAGAACGTGAAGTAACTAGTCTTTTGCAGGCTGTACTGCATAACCGGGGAAGTCTGAGTCTGTTTTCGGCGACGGCTGTGAGCTTGAGGCAGGGCTTTTGAGAATAACGATGAGCTTCTCGCAACTCTTCTAATGTATTGTGCAAGCGTATTTGGACCAACGTGCACGTATATGCGGAAGATGTACAGCATCGGGCGATTTTCTAAGCTTCAGAAACGGTGTTTGTTTTGGTAAGAGTCTGCGAGACAGGTTGCGAAGGATTGTCCCTACTGTGGCCTTCATGAGAGGCGCCAAAGTTGGCGCCCGATGCGTTGTTTCCCGGCGGAGACAAGTCATTTAGTTCAGTCAGGTGTTGGGAGAACGTTTGCTTCAGGGTGTTGAATGCGGCCTCAGATTCACTGAAAGCAACACTCCTTCTCTTGGTCGATTTCATCAAGCCAGGAAAAGCCTTGCGACGGCCGCATAGTTCGGAATAAGCCTTCGGTAGCACCCAGTCAAATTGAAAAAGTAGTTCAGGCAATTCTTGGTTGTAGGTATCTTAAACTCCACAATCTTTTCTAAGGGCCGCAGACGACGTAATTTCTAGTCACTCATGCCGTGGCGTAGGGATTGAACACGGTTTTCCATAATGTCACTCTCTTTATTCTTGCACAGTGCAACGCGATGAGATGTCTCAATCTCAGCGGCTTGTCGCGGGGGTATCTCAACCTTATCCGTACATGTTCTGTGGCAGCCGTCGCAAGATTTTCCAAAGTGTTCCACGTGTGCGCGCAGATAAGGCCAGTAAATCGTGTCTAAAATGCGGTAGGCCGTTTTTCGCATGCTCTCATGACTTGCATCAAAGCCTTCGTCTGCAAATGGACGCATTAGTTCTCTTTGTGACTTAGGCACGACGGTCTTTCGGAATCTCCTACTAGTTGAAATGTAGACGTGACGATACAGGACATTGGTGGTTATGACAAGACTGTAGCTAAGGCCCTCCCCTGATGAGAAGGTTTTTCCAATCTAAATCTTGCGGAAACAGTCCTTTAGGGTAGAATCGTGTTTCTGCTCTTCAGGCAGCAGTTTTTCAGTGCCCGTGGTGGGAATCCTGACAGGCTCGCCACTTGTTGTAATGATTGGGCCGGATCAGGCGACAGAAAGGGAATGCTCTTGGTGCGAACGAGTAGAATGCATTATATTTATAAACGTCACAGGACAGAAGTTTTGAAGCAATGACGAAAGGTTACACACGAAACATTAGCCTCAAAATTCACCCAAAAGGAAACAACCCAAGTAGCCCGCTCTACTGCCCACACCTACAAGGTCCACGACAGTCCCCGCGAAAATGTCCTGAGAACACGCTCACATCGGTCCTATGATGAGGCGGGTGCCGACGTCGCCCTCGTAACGGTGCTTGCGTCGTCGGGGTTGACTCCACAGGTTGCGACGCCGGAAAAAATCTCTGCCGGGACAGTTGAAGGGCTTGATCCTGCCTCGCGCCTGGTCACGCGCCGTTCGGCACGTCAGAGCATGGTAGACGGAAGTCCATGCCGTCGACGATGCCCTGGGGTTTGCGACGACGGCCGAAACCATGGCAGAGATTGTCGACGGTCTTGCCTCGCTGTGGCACGTAGACCGGATGTCTTACGTGGGTTCTCACTGTGCTGTGCCCCGTTCCATAACCATGTCTACTGGCTACTGGCGCAGTGTCGGTTACTCTCTGCCCGTGCCTCTTTCACACCTCTTCTTCCTCTACCTCTGCAGCACCTGCTTGGTCTTGAGCTTCGTCTTTCTAGCGCACAATGCAGCGTCATTCCCCTCCCACGGCTTGTTCCACACACACACACACACACACACACACACACACATATATATATATATATATATATATATATATATATATATATATATATATATATATATATATATATATATATATATATATATATATTTATATATATATATATATATATATATATATATATATAAATTTATATATATATATATATATATATAAATATATATATATAACTTGGCGACGTTGATTGACGGGTCCACCTGCAAACGGTTCGAGCGAGCGTGGGAGCACAGACTTCGTCTTCTTCTGAAAGCACTGCATGGATCATAGCGTTCTCAGAAAGCTGTCCACAAACTGTTTTTTTATTATAGAACACAGCCAGTGGGATAGTGTCCATCTTCTGGGGTTCATGTTCTTCGCTACAATTGCCGCCGCTGAGAAAATGGAGCCATCCTGCCTATTCAAGGTGACAACGGACCAGCGGATCATAGTACGGCTTGAGTCGCTGAACATGCACAGTCTCACGGCCGCGGCGCCGACGATCCTATGAGAGCATAACTGGCTCGACGATTTACTGTTTATTAGTACGTGCGATTAGTACGTGCAATTCAAATTGTCCGTGGTGCCCAATTTTGCGTTGGTTGTCCGCGACTGGCGAAATTGAAATATATATACGTTATTCCTACGCAGATAATGAATGGCAGCCTACAATTGTCCCTGAAGAAGAAAGTGTATGACAGCTGCATCTTACCGGTACTCACCTACTGCGCGAAAAACTTGGAGGCTCACTAAGAGGGTTCAACTTAAATGGAGAACGACTCAGCGGGCATTGGAGCGGACGATGAGAGGTGTAACATTAAGAGAGAAGGAGAGAGAGGTGTGGGTCAGGGAATAAACGCGTGTAATGACATCTTGGTAGAAATTAAGAAGTAGAAATGGACGTGGGCACGGCATATAATGCGAAGGCAAGATAACCCTTGGTCATTAAGGGTAACAGGGTGGATCCCTAGAGAAGGCAAGCTTTTCCGACAGCAACGCTTGTGCTATGCAGCTCGTATCTATTGCACACTTGTGCCGACGCCTTTATGTGTCCAGTCAGGATCGGTGTTGTTAGGTTTCCTGACGTCTGGTATATTGCCGAGAACCAGGTTTTAGATGGGACTACTCATGCAGATTGGGATCATCTCGTTTACCAAATACGGCCTGTGGACAAGATTTTTCTGTTCGGAAATTGCTTTATAGAGCCGTCAAGGACTACTCGGCTTGTCAAACCAGTCAAACAATCGTCATCGACCATATCCCGGCGGACGATGGCTGTAGTTTCCAGTGTTTTGAAGAACGCTAGCGAATTTCTGTGGCACTCCTCCAGGCACAACTGGTATTTCCTTGACCAGGAACGCTGAAATATACCACTGGTGTTATTATAATGGAGACCACGTCCAGTTGCTTTCTACATCTGGCCTCTGTTGGACGTGGTTTTCGAGGATCTCATTAGAGGCTCGTTAATGGCACATGCGATCACGTTTTCCTTGTACCCTGATCTGCTTCGACAATTGTGTGAACTGTGATCTCGCCTGCTATGCTTAGATCACTTTTTATTCGCTGTGATCACGCGACCGTCTTGAGCGTGGTTTTCAAGACGACCACGTAAAAAAGCACTTTTGTGTAGCCTTTCTCGGTGTGGTGGCTGCACCCATCGTAACGTCTGCCACGTCAGTTTGAGCCTTCCCTAACGTCACAACGTTTTGCGCCTACAGGAAATGGTCTGTGACATCGGCCAAGTCACTGTGACACACTCGCTTCCCTTTAAGAAGACCACAGTTTTCGGGTCTCGGCCACGGTAAAATTGCTCGGAGATTACCAATCACGGAGGCCTTCGTACGTTTTCGAAATATTTGCCATCTCCACTAAATGGTCGAAGTGCCTGGAGAAATTGGCCGCAAACTTCGCGCCCGTCTCTCCGCTTTCGGCCTGGGCTTTCCGAAATTTTCTTCGTATACCGTTGCCGTATATATCAACTACTGGAATAACGCTATCTTGACTTTGGTATAGTAAAGCGACTCCACTGCAGTCTTGCGGCCAATTACGGTAAGCGCTTCCCAGACAACCGCATACTCTGGCCGACGGCCGGTTTGTCCTTCGGCCACTCCTGAACAGTCGCCACGCGCTGGCAGGACTCCAAGTGAGCCTGTAGATTACCGCGTCTTTCATAAAACAGGGGTAGCAGCTTCTGGAAATTCACGCCGGGTACATTACGCCGGGTACAATTGCTCAAAGTACCAACAAAATATTGTGCATTACAATACCAACGCTTTGCTTTTTTTTGGAGAGAAAAAATTCTAAAAGTTCAATGAGCGTAAGGACGAGCGTTTTTATCGAGCAGCTCCGAGTTATTCGAAGTAGAAAACATTAATTATGAATTCGTTATCGTAAACGTGGCTGAAAAAAATGTTTTGGTGATAAACTGCTTTCGTTCACTAAACGCTATTGTTGTAAAATAAGTAGGCAAGCAAATATTTCCCGCAGAAGCTGAAATTTTACCAAGTGCCTCGCAGTAAATTTAAATATATTGTACTGCAGGGCGAGCAGTTACCCGCCACTATGATTTGTTGCGGGCTATGTGTCGTTGTAAAGGTTTTTTATGCGTGGCATGTTAGTGACGTATTTTGGTAGTTATATTAATACGCCAAAAATCTTTTTTCCATTCAGTATCTGGCCTAAACTACGTTTAAACTGTTAGTTGAAGTTCAGTGTGTGCGCTGATTGCTGCGGGAATTTCTAGAGCTCTTTTAGGGAAATAGAATAATTTTTTCACAAAAAGCTGATACATATACCGTGCTGAGGAGTGTACCTATTTCAACGTTTAAGAACACCATTTTTTGCTCAAAATTTCACTTTGCCCGGTAACCGGTAACCCAGAGAATAAAAAAATTTGCTCCATCCATGCTGAGAAGGTGGTTGGAAAACAAAACGGTTACTGACCCAACAACAATTCCACATGTGATGTCCTTTTATTTGACACACGTGACTGTAGAAAGAGAGAAACCATAGATGCTCCCAGCCATTACCTGGGATTCGTGGGGCTGCCATACCGAACGCAGCAGCTTCGACCACGGCTGGACTCGAGCGGCGGATGCCGAAGCTGTAGCGCAGTCGTGCGTTTGAATACAGAAAGCGGAGAGGACCTTGTTTTAAAGGGTGACAACGCCATCTCCCTATCCTTATATAGATGTCTGATGTCATCCATACCTAGCGTACCCAGATGTCTGACTACGTCTACCTTTTTGTGTGTAAAAGAAACACTAGATGTCACATGTTTTCCAAAAGTGTTGCGTTAATCCTAATCAGTTTTCAATATAGCTTGGTCCAGCCTTCGCCGAATCTTTTAAATCTGTTTTTAACGCGCAGTCAATTATAAATAAAGACATGCAGCTAACGTTTTTTTGCAGCAGTTAGATGCATCTTTCGATGTAACTATGGTAACTAAAACTCGGTCGAAAAATGATTGTCATCTTATCCTTCTTATATCTATCAAACATTTATTTACCCGCGATAACAGTCGCCGTGGCAGTATCTGTAAGCTGTTCAAGAATATTTGGGAACTGGACTTGCTACCCGCCATTTACAGTATGCACTTGCGGCTATGAACTGCTGACTGTATGTTCAGGAAGCAGCCTTTTTGTAGTGTGTCATCGTCCACCACAGGGATCCGTCACTGCATTTATTATTGTCTTTGAATCTCTGTTTTAATACTCCCTCGAAAAGTGATTAGACCAACTATGCGGAGGGAACATAAACATTACAGGATAAGTAAAGAATATTCGAAAAGCGATTTTGACTTGTTATTACAGGCAAATGGGTTTTCAAAGGCCATTGATTTACCCTTACGCATCACGCAAAATTCTTCAACGTAACCAGATCTGTTTATTACGAACATAGACATCGCACGGTTCAATCTGGAGTAGTTAGTGCTGATATTAGTCACTACTTGCCCGTTTATTTATGTTTCACAAAAGATTCCAGGAAACAATTTGGGCATATCCTTTCTTTTCAATCTATAACTAAAGAGGTTCTTTCTATATTTACAGAAACTGTACAGCAAGTAAACTGGGATTTCATTCTGGCAGAAAATATTCCTAAAATAGCGTATGACAAGTTAATAAATGTTCTGAAGCCAATTTAGAAAGCAAGTTTTCAATTCAAATTTGTGAAAAAAACCCGCCGAACTCGAAAGCCATTAATCACAGAAGAACTGCTTACTAAGATTACGTTGGAAAACACCTTGTATCACTAGTTTATCAAGACTGAAGATACGAATGACTTGCGTATCTTTAGGAATCTCCGTAATCGCCTGAACAAGAAAACTAAAAAAGCTACAGCAGAATATTATGCAGATTAGTTTGTTTGGGACATGGTCGCACTAATTTACCGTGAAAAAAATCCCGCCATCTTCACGAAGTGGATGATGATGAGAGGGGCGAAGCTAAAATGGTTTTTGGTGAAAACATGAAACATTGTTATAGTTCTTCTTGACGGAGCGCACCATCTGAATGGGTGAAGGACATAAGGCACTTTTGTTGCCATGCTCGCATCTAGGTTTCTAGCGCAGTGGGAATTATGCCACGTACCTCTCGTCGCGGCCAGATAGTCGTGGGATCAAAACCGGGTGCCACCGCGTCCAGACCACCAATGCTCACTCGCAAAGCTTGAGACTTCCCACCGCTCCATTGACAAGCCCTCGACGACGTCGAGATTTGTGGATATTAAGTAGGGCTTGATTGGGACGATGAGAATCTCCATGGGTAGGCTGGCGAATTCGGTGTGTAAAATTTTAGCCACCTTGGCCGTCACTTTCTGCAGCGTCTTGTGTAGCGTACCCCCGGTACGTGTCTTGAACTCGCAGGCGACGAAAGACAACCTCTTCTTCTTCCTCTCCTCCTTGATGGGTAGTAACGAACGCGTTGAACGTTTTAACCTCTTCGGCCAGTCTTTGGCTAGGCAATCCCTAGAGGGATCACGCCGGAAACATCATAGTGGAGCCGTGCAGCAACGAGCAGCAACGAGGGACAGGACAGGGCCCGAGCAAGAGGAGCTTCGCCCCTAAAAGCTAAACCATCTTTCTGGGAAAAAAAGTTGTGAAAAAGAACTTTTCACACTTGTACTGTCCGGGGTAGCTACATCCGTCCAAGAACTTGCCAATGAGTTTAATCGCCACTTTGTAAGCGCTTTCAGTAAACCTAAAGTGTTGAATGACCTTGGAAACATTACTTCAATTGAATATTCTCTATTTTAGCCCGGTTGATAAGTCTCATGGGATGGGCACATTCAACAAACTAAAAAAATCGATATCTAGTGAGATTGCTGGATTCCAAGTCAAACCAATTAGTTTATTTTGACATTTTTCTTGGTACATAACGCCAATTCTGAACAAATGCATCACTAATGCAGTGTTAGCTCGTGGTATTCAACTTGTGCGTGTATCAGTAATTTAAAAAAGATTGATAGAAATCAACTGGGAAATAACAAGCCAATATCTATACTACCAATATTTTCAAAGTTGTTTGAAAAAGTTTTTCTTGGGCGCTTCGTGAACTCTGAATCTAACCATTCTCTGATTAGCTACTCGCAATCTGGTTTTAGAAAACACTGTTCGACACAGCTAAATGAGCTTGACACACACATTCTAAAGACACACACATTGTAAAGAAGCTTGACAAGAACTAAATAGTTATTGGCATTTATGTCGACATTACGAAGGCTTTTGACCTCGTTAACCACGAACGAGTGCTGCGGAAGTTTGATTGTGGCAGATTTTGTGGACATGCTGATGCACTTGTAAAATCTCATCTTAAATTCCGTAGGCAGCCATTTTTTGCAAACGGATACACGGCCTTTCTGATATGGCGTCACCTAAGGCAGCATTTCGAACCCGTTTTTTTTAACATGTGTATCAATGACAGTGTGCGTGCTATATCCTTCGCAAAAATTGTAGAATCCGCAGTGTACACGAACATATTTCTACCTGGAGATAATATAGGTGAATTGACGGAACAAGCAAAATACGCACTACACAAACTTGATAATTGGACACGAAAGAACAAATTGCAGATACATAGCTCAAAAACAAAAGTCGTCATTTTTAGAGAAAAAACAAAAATGTCACATTACAAGAGACGTACGTTTTCAGCCTGTCCCCTAGAAATAGTGCAATCGATTAAATCAATAGGTGTTATGATAAATCAAAAACTGTCCTCGGCAGCAAGAATCGAGCTCACAAACAAGCAAAAAAAAACTGGCCAAGAGAGGTGGCAGAGCGAGTTTCGTCAACTCAGGTCGCATTGTAAAAATTGGCTTAAGCGCGATAGGTCCAGTTATATTTCCGCGGTTGAAGCTGATGCGCCACGCAATGCTAAAGCTTTCTGGGGTCATGTTTGTGTACAAACGTTCAAAAACAACCCAGCAGATATTAACGTCATTGACAAGTCGGGTGACAGCATTCCTGACGTTTCTAATGCCTTTCCTCAACAATTCAGCATTCGGCAAAAAAATCCAGCCTACCCGCCTCAAGTGTTCTCGGGGTATGGTAAAAGCTCAGAATGTTTTATTTCGAAAGTTTTGTATCAAGAGCTCTAAATCAATTTAAGCCCTCGTTTTCTTGTGGCCCTGATGGCATTCCTTCGACAGTATTGAAGGCGTTTGGGGATAATCTTGTTCTGGTCTTGGCGCGCATTTTTTGAACGTCACTAAATACCGGTAAGTTCCCCACTCGTTGGAAGATCCCGCAGGTTGTTCGTGTATTTAGGTCAGGGTCAAAGTTAGACCCCACAAACTACCGCCCAATTTCTATACTCTGCGCTGCTTCAAAACTCTTTGAGACTGTACTACATACACTACTCTTTTTCGGCGTAACAACTATATTATTACCTCAGCAACACGGCTTTTTTGCTGGGAGATCGACGACCACAATCTTGCAAATTTTATGCTGCATGCTTCGGAAGCTGAGCAGGAAAGAGGACAACTCGATGTCATCTACATCGATTTGAGCAAGACTTTTGATGTCGTCTGGCATGATATATTATTTAGAAAGCTGTGTCAACTCGATTTACAATCATCTATTACATCCCTTTTAAGTAATTATATATCGGATAGTTCATGATTCGTGCATGCAAACGGGCAGTCTTCCCTCTCCTACTAGGCAACAAGTGGTGTCCATCAGGCATCTTTTCTGGGGCCACTTATTTTTTCAATATTTTTAAATGATGTTTCCTCAGTAATTCATTATTGTCACTTTCTCTTATGTACTGATGATGTCAAAATATTTAAGGATGTTTCAAACACCGCTAGCTGTTCCGCTCTCCAGACAGCGATCACGTCTTTTTCAGATTGGTGCTCACGCAACAAACAACTTATTATTACATCCAAAACTAGGGCAATGACCTACTCTAGAAAAACTGACGGCCTATTGTTCTCCTATAACATTTACGGTGAAGCACTACCACGTGTTAGGGAGGTTAAGGATCTTGGTGTGAATTTTGACAGTAAATTGAGCTTCTCCCCGCACTTCCAGGAGGTCACTCGGCGGGCCCTGCGATCTCTTTTTCAATTATATGTAGCCTATCAAAGTAGTTCAAGGAGCCGGGCTCTTTTCTCAAGCTGTACACGACTATTTGTCGTCCGCAGGTCGAGACTGCTTCTGTGATATGAAATAGCGTATTCGAAACACTCTGTATGCACAAGGAAAGTGTCCACAAAAACTTTACCTCTATCTTCAATCATCGCTTTCCTGGCCATAACAATTTTGAGCCATTCTGTGTACCAATGCTACAGTGCTTAAACTCCAGACGTATTAAGGCTGATCTTCTTTTCCTGTTCAAAATCATTCATGGCACAGTGTCTTGTGGTGAAATGCTGCAACATGTTACACCCCATGTTCCGCAAAAATTTACCAGAAGACACGACACATTTTTAATCCGAGCTGTCTTCGTGACTTTTGCCCCATGGTATGCCTCCCGTGTACGTACAATCAGTACAGCAAATATTTAGACATATTTAATAATTCTTCGACACAGTTCCGCCAACATGTCTGTTAGCTTGTCATGTAAGTGACCTTTTTTATCCCCTGTTCACACGCGGTCACTTGAGCACGAAGGAATGACAACACATGATTTTTTTTGTATATTCCCCTTATTTCATGTATGGTTTTGTCTACATGTACATTCCTTCCATGCTCCTTTCCCTATTTATAAGCTATCTTGATTCACTCCAATTCAATGCAACTTAGCTTTGTTAACACTTGTGCATATTTTCGAAATTATCTTTGTACGGCGACCACTCGCGTGATGTCACATGCCTTACTGCAAGGCACAGTACCTCCTTTTGTATGTATATGTGTATTTGTGTTATCCGTGGGTGCATGTATATTCTGGTGTACGACACTGTGTAATTTTTGTGTGTGGGTCAGTATTGTTGTCCTATAATTGCATTAATTTTGATGTGCGGGTATCTTGCATTGCGTGTTTTTTTTCTTTTTTTTCTTCGTGCCCCAGCACAAAGGCCCTGCGCCTGTTTCAGCGAACGTCAATTAATGATTGATTTATTTGGATATAATAATAATAATCAATCAATCAATCAATCAATCAATCAATCAATCATGTTTATTTACGTGCCCAGGAACAGCCAGAGGCCTGAGTGCTGGCGCACGGATAGTTACATGAAAACAAAATACAAGAAACATATTGGAAAAAACAAACAAGCGACAAGAAACACAAATTGAAGTAGCGAAAATTACAGAAATAAAGTACAGGCGGAGCCTGGGTACAGGTAAAAAAGAAAAAGAAGATGCCCTTGTGGCTCAGCTTATTGTAATGAATACACAACAAGCAGAGAACAAAGTTTAACAGTAAGACGAAAAAAACAATGACAAGAGTATAGAGACAAATGATAAGACAAGCATGATAAGTAAACAGTTTCAAAAACAGGCAACTATATTGGTTAAACAGAACCACAGAGAAACCAAATTTCAGCAATAATAAAAAGAAAAACGAACGACAGAGATATCATAGATGTTTAACATACTGTGTTCAACAGCGCACTACGGTAAATCGTAAAGGAGCTTTGAAAGATGTCAAGGCGTTCAGAGAAGCGGTTGTAGCAATTCTGTATTCTGCGCACTGGAGAATGATTGGAGTTGCGCGCAGCGGTCAAGAAAGGGCGATGCGACCTGGTGGGCCTCTGTGGAACACTAAACTCTAAACAGTTAAGCAGGTCTGCGCAAGAAAGGTCACCATGAACAATTTTGTGAAGAAATGTAAGGTCTGCACGCATACGTCTGCAGGTCAACGAAGAGATGGAAGTAACTATGGGTAAGTCAGAATCAGGATGAAAACTGTGATTGTGATGACGGTGCTTAAATATGGATAAAAACTTCTTCTGCACACGTTCTATTAATTCACTACTAGATTTGGAGATGCCGTTCCAGGCAACTGAAGCATATTCTAACTGGGGGATACATATTGCATTGTATAGCATTAGAAATGCATCTGGAGAAGAGAATTCCTTTGTAATCCGACACACATTTCCAAGACTTCGGAGCGCTCGCCGGGTGATGAGCCTAATATGAGAAGAAAAAGAGAGGGTACTGTCGAAAAGAACCCCGAGGTCCCTAATCTCCTCAACCCTTTGCAAAGGAGCTCCCGCTATACTGTAGGAAAACAGTAGACGATGGGTTTTCCGGCTGTACCTGACAACCTTTGTTTTTGCTGGATTTAAAATTAGACAGTTCTTGCTGCACCAGACCGATAATTCCGACACATCCCTCTGCAAGGCACAGCAGTCCTGAAAACTGCTAATGTGCCTAAATAGCTTGACATCATCAGCATAGAGAAGAAATGAAGATTTTGTTAACACTGTTGACACATCATTGATAAAGATAGAAAACAATAGTGGACCCAGCACAGAACCCTGAGGTACACCACTCGTTGCAGTGTAAACACTAGACCTTTTGAAGTTTACATCTACGTAAAAGGACCGGTCAAGGAGATAGTTGGACAACAAGGCAACAAGACTTGCATCAACACCGGACATAGTAAGCTTGTTAATTAATAATTTATGGTTCACTACATCAAACGCCTTACTGAGGTCAAAATAAATAACATCCAACTGGCCGTTTTCACAAACTGCAGCCGAAGCCTGAGTCATGAAGCTTGCAAGATTTGTAACCGTCGATCGACCCGAGAAAAAGCCGTGCTGATTTGGTATCACAACGTTTTTGACGCAGGCAGCAAGAACGTTGTGCAGAGCTGACTCAAAGAGTTTTGAGGCAACACAAAGGAGTGAGATTGGGCGATAGTTGGTAACGGCTGACTTATCACCAGACTTAAATATTGGAAAAATTCGAGCAATCTTCCATGCACGAGGAAATTTGCCGAAAAGTAAACAGTTATTATAAATGGAAGTTAAGACAGGCACAAAAATGTTGCCGTAAACCTTCATGAGGGCTGCTGGAATTCCGTCTGCGCCACAGGAAAATGACGGTTTCATCCGTTTAAGGCTATCATTGACAAGTTTTTCATCGAACATAAGTGTACTAAAATTAGACATATTATTAAACGACAGGCGTTCGTCGTGACCATCTGGCAATTGAAAGACAGAATGAAAGTACTGAGCAAAGCTAGTGGCGACATCCTCAACCTGTTCCCCATCGGAATTAAGCAGGCTAATGTGCTCTTTAGACTCCTTAGAACGGCCGCGTACATACCTCCAGAAGTCAGCCGGTTTCTGAGACGCAGAAGCCTCTAACGACTCTATATAGAGCTGGTGGTCACGCCGGTAGAGGCTTTTACAAAGTGAGCGATACCGACTAAACTCCGCTTTCCACTTGTCGAGCCCAGAACGCTTGGCCTTTTTGTGGGCGCTGTCCTTAAGTTTAAGCAAACTTCGGAGTTCTTTAGAGAACCAATGGGGAAATTTGGAATGAACAGGCATATAACAAGGGATGTACTTTTCCATGCCACTCCTGACAATTTCGGTAAAACGTCGAACCTGTTCGTCAACATCATTGACATCAAAAACACTAGACCATTCAGCAGATGAATAAAAGTGATAGAGCCCAACATAATCTCCACGCTTGAAAGCATATCGCGGGACTGCACAATCGTCAACACCACCATAGCAATGCTGGGCAGCGACAGAGACAGAGACAATAAGAGGGGGGTGAAACTTGTCGGGGTGTACAAGAGATACTTCGGAGGCACACACTTCTACGTTTTTCAAGTTCGAGAAGCACACATCTAGGACATTACCACAGAAGTTTTCTATGTGGCAGAACTGCTGCAAAGAGGTGAATGATTGAAAATCTAATAACATGGTGCATTTCTGCGCTGCATAATGGTTTTTATGCTGAAATGAAAGACTGTTCCAGTGAATACCTGGGGTGTTGAAGTCCCCAAGTATAATTAGCTTATGGTTGGAGTGTGAATTGGAAACATTTTCAATAGATGTGAGCTTTAGATTATATTCAGCAGGTAAAATATCCGGGGTTATATAGAATGCACCGATGAGCAGCTTCTCGCCCCTCTTGAGGCCTATCTCAAGCCAGACTGATTCCTCAGTCTCGAGGTCTGCACGCCGCACGCATTGCACTGAGCGATCGATGGCAATGAGAACACCGCCACCCTTTTGCTTGGGCCCAGTTAACTTTCTGTCACTTCTAAAAATTTCATAGGTCGGAGGAAAATAGTCGGAAGATGAGATATTATCGCAAAGCCAAGTTTCAGTAATAACAATGGTAGAAAATTTGGAGCACACAACATTTCTAAGAAATTCGGAGGACTTAGTACGTAGACCCCGAGCATTTTGATAATAGATGTCGAGAGTGTCGTTCTTACTGGTCATTCTCAGAAGTTTCACAGCTGTGCACCATGCCAGGGTGGAGCTTGCCTTGGAACGGCTTGAAGAGGCAGCCCTTTGGCCACATAGACGGGTCGCACAGGCGCCTGAAACACTCTGCGTCAACAGTTACACAAAAAGAAGAATAGGAGTCATGCTTGGTTAATGTTATACAATAATGTTATACAATCAATCAATCAATCAATCAATCATGTTTATTTACGTGCCCAGGAACAGCCGGAGGCCTGAGTGCTGGCGCACGGATATTTACACGAAAACAAAATACAGAAAACATATTGCAAGAAACAAACAAGCGACAAGACAGACAAATTGAAGTAGTAAAAATAACAGAAATAAAGCACAGGGGGAGCCTCACAACAAGCAGAGAACAAAGTTTGACAGTAAGACGACCAAAAGAATGACAGGAGTATTGAGACAAATGATAAGACAACCATGATAAGTAAACAGTTTCAAAAATAGGCAACTTTATTGGTTCAACAGAACCGCACAGAAACCAAATTTCAGCAATGAAAAAAAAGAAAACCGAACGACAGAGATATAATAGATGTTTAACATGCTGTATTCAACAGCGCAGTACGGTAAATTGTAAAGGGACTAGAAATATGTCAAGGCGTACAGAGAAGCGTTTGTAGCAATTCTGTATTTTGCGCACAGGAGAATGATTGGAGTGGTGCGCAGCGGTCAAGAAAGGGCGATGTGTCCTGGTGGGCCTTTGTGAAACACTAAAGTCCATACAGTTAAGCAGGTCCGGGCAAGAAAGGTCCCCATGAACAATTTTGTGAAGAAATGTAAGGTCTACACGCATACGCCTGCAGGTCAACGAAGAGACGGAAGTAACTATGGGTAAGTCAGAATCAGGATAAAAACTGTGATTGTGATTACGGTGCTTCAACATGGATAAAAACTTCTTCTGCACACGTTCTATAAATTCACTACTAGATTTGGAGATGCCGTTCCAGGCAACAGAACCATATTCTAACTGGGGGATACATATTGCATTGTATAGCATTAAAATGAATCTCGAGAAGAGAATTCCTTTGTTATCCTAAACACAGTTCCAAGACTTCAAAGCGCTTGCCGTGTGGTGAGCCTAATACGAGAAGAAAAAGAGAGGGTACTGTCAAAAAGAACCCCGAGGTCCTTAATCTCCTCAACCCTTTGCAAAGGAGCTCCCTCTATACTGTAGGAACACAGTAGATGATGGGTTTTCCGGCTGTACGTGACAATCTTTGTTTTAGCTGGGTTTAAAATTAAACAGTTTTTGCTGTACCAGACCGATAATTCCGACACATCCCTCTGCAAGGCACAGCAGTCCTGAAAACTGATAATGTGCCTAAATAGTTTAACATTATCACCATAGAGAAGAAATGAAGATTTTGTTAACACTGTTGACACATCATTGATAAAGATGGAAAACAATAGTGGACCCAGCACAGAACAGTGAGGTACACCACTCGTTGCAGTGTAAACACTAGACCTTTTGAAGTTTACATCTACGTAAAAGGACCGGTCAAGAAGATAGTTGGACAACAAGGCAACAAGGCTTGCGTCAACACTGGACGTAGTAAGCTTGTTAATTATTAATTGATGGTTCACCACATAAATTGCCTCACTCAGGTCAAAATAAATAACATCCCACTAGCCGTTTTTACAAACTGCAGCCGAAGTCTGTGTCATAAAGCTGGCAAGATTTGTAACCGCCGATCGACGTGAGAAAAAGCCGTGCTGATTGGTACCAGAGCGTTCTTGAAGCAGGCAGCAAGAACGTTGTGCAAGGCTGACTGAAAGAGCTTTGAGGCGACACAAAAAAGTGAGATTGGGCGATAGTTAGTAACCGCTGACTTATCACCAGACTTGAATATTGGAAAATTTCGAGCAATCTTTCATGCACGTGAAATTTGCCGAAAAGGAAACAGTTATTCAAAATGGAAGTTAAGACAGGAACAAAAATGTTGCCGTAAGCCTTCATGAGGGCTGCTGGAATTCCATCTCCACCATAGGAAAAAGACGGTTTTAGCCGTTTAAGGCTATCATTGACAAGTTTTTCATCGAATGTAAGGGTACTAAAATTAGACATATTATTAAACGATAGGCGTTCGTTAGGACCATCTGGCAGTTGAAAGACAGAATGAAAGTACTGAGCAAAGCTCGTGGCAACATCCTCAACCTGTTCCCTATCGGAAAAAAGCAGGCTAATGTGTCTTTTAGACGCCCTAGAACGGCCGCCTACATACCACCAGAAGTCAGCCGGTTTCTGAGGTGCAGAAGCGTCTAACGACTCTATATAGTGCTGGTGGTCACGCCGGTAGAGGCTTTTACAAAGTGAGCGATACCGACTAAACTCCGCTTTCCACATGTCAAGCCGAGAATGCTTGGCCTTTTTGTAGGCGCTGTCCTTAAGTTTAAGCGAACTTTAAAGTTCTTTAGAGAACCAGTGGGGAAATTTGGAATGAACAGGCGTATAACAAGGGATGTACTTTTCCATGCCACTCCTGGCAATTTTCATAAAACGTCGAACCTGTTCGTCAACATCATTGACATCTAAAACACTAGACCATTCAGCAGAAGAATAAAAGTGATAGAGCCCAACATAATTTCCATTCTTCAAAGCATATCGCGGGACTGCACAATCCTCAACACCACCATAGTAATGCTGGGCAGCGACAGAGACAGAGACAATAAGAGGGGGTGAAACTTGTCGGGGTGTACAAGAGATATTTCGGAGGCACACACTTGTCGTTTTTCAAGTTCGAGGAGCACACATCTAGGACATCATCGCAGAAGTTTTCAATGTGGAAGAACTGCTGCAAGGAGGTGAATGATTGAAAATCTAATAACATGCTGCATTTCTGCGCTGCATAATGGTTTTCATGCTGAAATGAAAGACTGTTCCAGTGAATACCTGGGGTGTTGAAGTCCCCAAGTGTAATTAGATTATGGTTGGAGTGTGAATTGGAAATATTTTCAATAGATGTGAGCTTTCGATTATATTCAGCAGGTAAAATATCCGGGGATATATAGAATGCACCGATGAGCAGCTTCTCGCCTCTGTTGAGGCCTACCTCAAGCCAGACTGATTCCTCGGTCTCGAGGTCTGCACGCCGCATGCATTGCACTGAGCGATCGATGGCAATGAGAACACCGCCACCCTTTTGCTTAGGCCCCGTTAACTTTCTCTCACTTCTAAAAATTTCATAGGTCAGAGAAAAATAGTCGGAAAATGAGATATCATCGCAAAGCCAAGTTTCAGTAATAACAATAGTAGAAAATTTGGAGCACACAACATGTCTAAGAAATTAGGAGGACTTAGTACGTAGACTCCAAGCATTTTCATAATAGATGTCGAGAGTGTCGTTCTTACTGGTCATTCTCAGAAGTTTCACAGCTGTGTACCATGCCAGGGTGGAGCTTGCCTTGGAACGGCTTGAACAGGCAGCCCTTTGGCCACATGGACGGGTCGCACAGGCGCCTAAAACACTCTGCGTCAACAGTTACACAAAAAGAATACGAGTCATACTTGGTTTTATAAAAATAATATAATAAAAATATTATTTACAATAATAATGATAATTATTAATTATAACCCTAATTATTATTATAACTCTATTAAAAAAAAGTACTTGGTTGATAGGCAATACGTGGTAGCTGCAGCTGGCTCGTTCTCTGACTGTCAAACTATTAACCAAGGTGTCCCGCAGGGTTCCATTCTCGGTCCCTTATTGTTTATTATTTATATCAATGACTTGCCCAGCTTTTTACACCAATACAATTGTCTTTTATATGCTGACGATACCACAATAACATTATCAGACACATCTATAGTATCTTTAACTGATAAATTAAACGCTGCTTTAACGGATGTAGCTGAGTGGTGCTGCAGAAATAATTTAATTATTAATCCTACTAAGACTAAATTTATGATCTTTAGAAGCCACCAGAAAGTGTTAGGTATGTTGCCAGAATTAAGACTTGGCTCTAACCGGATCGTATCATGCGACTGCGTCCAATTTCTTGGTATAATTCTTGACACTAACCTTAAGTTCACATCTCACGTTGATCATATCAGAAAAAAAATGGCATTTGGCATCCGGGCATTGCTCAAGGCACGACCATTCTTTCCAACCAAAGCTTTGTTATCACTTTACTTCGCTTTCATGCACAGTCATATCAACTATGGAATCACTGCTTGGGGTAACACATATCACACCCACCTATCATCCATTCAGCACATTCAAAATCAAGCTATCCGTATCATTACTAGCAGCCCTCACCATTCAAGTGCATCACCTCTACTCCGCGAAAATTCAGTTTTATCGGTCACAGCACTGTTTGATTATAACTTAGGTATTTCTTTTTTTAAACTACTCAACAACCAATTATGTTTTGAACTTGTTGACGTAGGTACTTTAGTGAACCATAACACTACTAGATTTGCCTTGAATAATAACTTGTTGTTACCTAAGGTCAAAACTAATTATGGCCAGCAAACATTTCATTTTGCCGCAATTAATCTATGGAACCGCCTACCACTTAATATTAAATCATCACATTCTATCACAGCCTTTAAAAAATCTCTAAAAACTCTTCTTCTAACCTGATATGTTTCCTAATTTCTTTGTTTTGCTGGTTTGACTATCGTCATTTGTTTGCACAGCAGTTTTTTGTGTACTTTTGTAAACCGTTAGTATTTAATTGTGTATAATGATAATTTGTTTTTTGAATGCCGTGTTCATGTAGATAGCTTAATATTTTAGTAAATTCCATATGAAAACCATGCACTACATGTTCTTGCTTATTTGTTTTCTTCACAAATGTTTTATTGCACTTGTTTTCGCTTCCACTGCTGCTTCTGTAACGTTTTTTGTGTACTTCATCATCGAGGGTCCCAGTACAGTCGCTGACTTCGGGACCCTTGTCTGTAAATTTCCTTTGTAACCGTTTACATTTTATGAATAAACTTAAATTTCAATTTCAACCGGGCAAGATGGCGCCCAGTCAGGACTTCTCCTGTTCTATGCTCTTGTGCTTTTTTCGGGAAACAAAAGTTTTTTTCGCTGTGCGTCGTGCCAAAAACGGGTGCACGTGAAGCGCGTTGTGTGGCCGGACGAGGTGCTGCAGCTTTTGAAGTCGGGTGCTCGGCGATTTAGGTGCAATTTGTGCGAAACCGCCGATGCGGCGCCTAAGCCTACCGAAGCATTGTCGGCGAGCAACGACACCGGCCCGCCGTCCCGCACGCATTTTTCACTCTGCACCCGCCGACAGTCACCGGCCGCCTGGACCCCCGTGCCGCCGTCCCAACCGGTCGACCTTCGGACCGAAGTTGCCTCTCTGCACGCCCCCCTCCCCGACGCGCTGGAGGGAATCTCTTTTCTGAGCGACCAAGTGGCCCGGCTTCGTGAGGAAAACGAACAGGTCCGTCGTGAGAGCATGCTGGGCTTTGCTCGGCCGGCCGATGTTGTTGCCTCCCTACAGGAGGAAATTCGCTGCCTGCGTGGGGAACTCGCTCGACGGCCTGCTGCTCTGCGCACCAAGCCCTGCTCCCCGGAATCGAAGTCGCTATTCTCTGCGGTTGTGACGGCTCCGACGCTGCCTGCCCCTGCCGCATCCCCCTCCCCGACATCAGCCATTGCCGGGGGTGTGCAGGGTAATGTAGTTGCATTTGTCCCTGCCCCGGTCACTGGGATTGTACAGCCGAAGGGACCCCCAGCTCGCCTTCAACCGTCGTATGGCACGTTCGACCCCGTGTCTATCACGGTGGTTTCACCGAAATTACACACTCGGTTGACCAACAACCGACACGTGACGTATCTCGGCGGCCACCTGCTATGTTCGTTTCTAGGCTGTCACCAGAGACTACTAGTGAAGCCTTGTCCTCCCACCTGACCACTTTGAACGCCCCTCCTGTGACCTACAAACGACTAGAAACAAGGTTCACCAACTATGCGTCATTTCATGTCGTGTTCTCCGATGAGTACTTAAAACGCTTGCAAGACCCATTGTTGTGGCCGAACGGGTGCCTCTTTAAACGGTTTCTAGGCCCTTTTCATGAATCCATGCTACGCACGTCTGAAACGTATAATAATGTTCCACCCGGATGCGCCTAAACATTCTCTATCAAAGTGTTCGTGGCCTACGAACAAAGGCTAGTGAGTTTTTTTATTGTGTATCTTCATCCGATTTTCATATTATTATTCTTACGGAAACCTGTCTTGAACCATTATTGCCACCGGGGACTATTTTACCGAAAAATTTTAATGTTTACCGCAGTGACCGGGACTGTACAAAAGGTAAACGTTTTTGTGGGGGTGTTATCATAGCTGTGGAACGTTCTATTACTTCCTTGATGCGCAGTGGTATCGAAACTGTGGATGAATCTGGCTGGGTTGAATTATGCTGCCCAGGTAAGCGGAATATCTTACTTTCTACATTTCACTTTTCTCCAAATCTTCATCTACATGAGTAAGAGTCAGGCATTTCGGCCATCGAAAACGCCGTCACCTCAAATCCCCGTCATGACATCTGTATCGCTGGCGATTTTAACGCACCTGGTATTGACTGGTTGGATGGTACCATCCTGCATCAATACCACTATGCCATACGGAAAGGCACTTGCCTTCTCGACTTCATTTCTTTTACTGACCTCCAGCAAAAAATGGTGTAAAAATTGCCACGGAAACACGCTTGACCTTTGCTTTTATAATCTTCACTGCCTCAATGTTTCGAAGTCCGACTTTCATCTTGTGTGTCCTGACAAGTATCATCCCCTCTTGCATCTTTCTTTACCATGTTCCCCTCAGTTCATTCGCTCCTGTCCATCTGGCCGTCCTGCCTTTAACTTTGCCGCTGGGAACTACGTAGGTTTTTATATTATCTGTCGGAGTTTGATTGGTCTGAGGTTTTGAACGCTGGAAAAGTTGACGAGCAAGTCGAGCAATTTTCTTCTATTATGCAAGAAGGTATGCGCAGATTCATCCCGCGTAAGCGGCCCAGGAACTTTATATTCCCCGCTTGGTTTTCAGGTGAGTTCGGAATGGCCTTGAAACATAAGAAGCGTGCCCATCGGAAGGCACGGCGGACAAATAGTGAGTCATTGCAACAGCAATTTGTCTATTACAGGTCTTTGTGCAAAGTGCTCTATAAGCGGGATCGGTTACTGTTCATCTCTGCTGTTGAAAATGATGCTACGCGGAGTTTCAAATGCTTCTGGCAGTACGTGTATTTTCGCTCCGGCACGAAGAGCCGAGAACACCTCAGCCTTCTCGATGAAAAAGGAAATGATATCGCTTCTGTTGCCGATGCATTGGCTGAACATTTCAGTTCAGTATTTGGACACAAAGCCCTTATATGCGAAGAGAACGTATCACCCTTATATGCGAAGAGAACGTTCTCAAGACGCTCAAACAGCTAAAGCCATCTGTTTCCTCTGGTCGGGATGGAATTCCCTCCGCACTACTAAAAGCTTACGGGGTCGTACTAGCTCCGATTCTCGCTTCTAGATTTAACAACTGTATAAAATCATCTACATTTCCGCGCCTTTGGAAAGTCGCGCGTATTGTTCCTGTGTTTAAATCTGGTGTGAAAACAAAGGTAGAAAACTACAGGCCAATTTCTATCCTCTGCTCGGCAAGAAAACTGTTCGAATCAATTTTGCACGTAATTTTGTCGAGTAGTGTCAAAAACATCCTTCTTCCAGTACAACACGGCTTTCTATCTGGTCGTTCAACTACTACAAACCTTGTGTCTTTTATGTCCTTTGCCTCGGAAGCTGTGCATGGACGGGGTCAGATCGATACCGTGTACTGTGACCTCAGCAAAGCGTTTGACGTAGTTTACCATTCCTTGCTTCTGCAAAAAATGTCTACTTATAACGTTTCCGTTTGCTTTGTGGAGTTACTCAGCAGCTATCTTAATAATAGGTCATGTTTTGTCTCGGGTAATGATAAAGAATCTGCTGCCTACTATGCATTCAGTGGTGTGCCTCAGGCATCTGTTCTGGGGTCCCTTTTGTTTTCTTTGTTTGTTAATGACGTCTCAGCCTCTATAAATCACTCTTGTTTTCTGTTATATGCTGATGACATAAAATATTTAAAGAAGTTACTAGCGCTGAAGATTGCACAGCTCTTCAATTTGATGTAGATGCTTTTAGCAACTGGTGCTCCGCGAACAAACTTGGTATTAGTGGCACTAAAACGAAGGTTATGTCCTACACTCGTAAAACAAACCCCATACTTCATTCGTACGTTGTGAAAAAGTGTGCCACTACCGCGTGTGTTGAAAATATCTGACCTTGAAGTGGTATTTGACAGTGCGTTAAACTTTTCTGCTCATGTGGATTCTATTTCTAAGCACGCCCTTCGCCGCTTGGGGTTTGTCTGTCGAATATCAAGAGAATTCAGCAACCCTGTCTCACTACTAAAGCTTTATTTGTCTGTTGTCCGCCCTATTTTAGGATATGCCTCTGTTGTTTGAAACGGCACGTGCCAGTCGAACCGTAATATACTTGACAAAGTGCAAACTCAGTTCGTATCTATCCACAAACATCGCTTCTCCCGGCACAGTGGCAATGGTTCAGACTTTTTTACTTCTAACCCTCTCGAAACTTTGAAGTCAAGACGAAACAATGCTGACCGAATTTTTTTATTTAAACTTGTGCATGGGATTATTTCTTGTTCGGAGTTGCTTTCAAATGTAAATCTTAGAGTACAGTCGAAACTTATTCGTAAGTCTCCTATACTTCGTACCCGTAAGACATGCAATAGACACGGCACATTGTACCGCCTTCAAGAAACATACAATCTCTACTCCCATAATATTGACCTGTTTCATACACCCCTTCGGTCTTACATGTGCGACCTTCTGACTTCTGTCGCTCCCTGACTTGGTTCCGACTAGTTTTAATTTTATTTTTATTGCCCTATTTCCGTTTATGTAGCTCGCCTTTATTACTGTTCCTACTCATATATATCTATATCTGCCCGCTCGTATTGCCAAATTTTTATGACACTGTGTTTTATCGTTTCGTGATTGTTCAAGCTTTAGTGTGCCGAAATCATTGATTTTGTTAAATGACCTTTATTCTTCAGTCCAGTTTTTTTTCTTCGCTTGTATTTTGTTGTTCTTCTCACGCGTGGATGTATTTGTGTCGTCGTCTGTCTTTTTCTTAAGTGCGCCAGAACAAATGCAACGGCTCTACCTGGGCACTATAATAAAGAGATTGATTGATTGATTGATTGATTGATTGATTGATTGAATAATATTATAAAATTGTTAGTAGTAGTATTATTAGTATTATTATTGTGCCCAGCCGGGACGCATGCTTGCTCTGCTCCTGTCTATTTTCGGTAAACAACAGTTGTATTGCTGCGAACTCTGTAAAAAGCGTGTGCATGCGAAGTGTGTAACCTGGCCGGACGACCAACTGGAACTTTTGAGGGCTGGATCGCGCCCAATTTGCTGCAATTTGTGCAATTAGTCGGGCGCTAACGTTAGTGACGAGGTGGATTCATCCCCGATGGAAACATGTTCCCCGCAGCCCTGCCCTCCCCGTACCGGTTCCGCTGTCTCCCCACCGGGTGAGCTTTGTGGTGAGATCGACGGTCCCCGCCGCCTACTCCTCGACGCGCTGGAGGGAATGGGAATTTTTTTTCGGGTGACGAAGTATCGCAAATGCGAGAAGAAAATGAGCGCCGCCGAAATTACCTTTCCCGTGGAGCCGAACAGCAGGCTCGAATCGTCGCCTCCTTCGCTCCGAGGTTCGTTTTTTCGCCAGGAGCTTTCCCCCCGTGTGGCCCCCGCGCCTGCAAAGTCCCCGACGGTTGATTTATTTGAAGCTTCTGTGTGCTCCTCCACTTCCGACAACCCCTCGCCCTCCGACACGCCTCAAGACACCGAGATCGGTCCTATTTGTACTACGGCGCCTGCATGTCAATCTCCTTAGGTACTACCCGATGACAATCCTGCCCTACCCCCTTTGACAACAATTGCCACAGTGGGCGAAAAGAAGACAAAGAACAAAAAGAGCCCTGCATTCCTTGAAGCCATGGAGTCGGTTGCATTTTCGCTGGTGGAGCGGCCGCGGCGTCAAAGGGCACTATTTGTTTCAAATTTGAGCCCTGACACTACTGCTGACCTGAAGAAGAACATCGAATCTCTAAATATTTTCCCCCGTTTCTGCCTGCGGCTGAAAACAAAATATTCGTCGTACTCCTCGTCCCACGTCACGGTTGGCGAAGAAAACATAAAGCGTGTAAACGACCCCTCAATGGGGCCGCGTGGCTGCTTTATCAAGCCATTTTCTGATATTCTACATGATGATATGCTCCATCATTCAGAGTCTGTTATTGACAGTGAAGGTGTGTAATTTCTACATCTTTTACCTAAACGGTCAAGCTCTACAAACTAATACAACTGAATTCTTCGCTAATGTTACTTCGTCTTCGTTTTCTGTCATTCTGATTACCTAAACTAGGCTGTGCACTGAGATAGCCTCATCAGACTATTTTTCATCAAGTTACAACTTTCCCTGTGACAGTGACTTCAGTGCAACCAAACAAGAAAGTGGTGGCGTAGCTATGGCTGTAGATAATTCTCAGGGATCTGTTCGCCGAAGTGACATTGAGACTGTTCCTGAATCCTGAATTAGCATTACACCAATCTTTTTTAAAGACATCATCTCTTCCATTGAAAATGTCATAGCCTCACATAGGCAGCACAGGATTTTTATTATTGGTGATTTTAATACCCGTAGCATCGACTGGACCGCACCTAAATATTTTCGTTACCATAAATACATAGAGAATAAGCAGTGCCTCCTGTTACACTTTCTTGCTTTAATTTCCCATCAACAACATTGCCAATCCTTGCGGTAACATCTTAGATTTGTGTATTTCAAACAATCAGCCTATTGAATTGTCACGCTATGACATCGCTTTTTTACGTCCCGATGCATTTTACCCACCACTAAACTAACATCAACAAATTGCCCACATTTGCTTTCAAAAGAGGTGACTACGTTGGCTTACACCATGACTTATCCTCCATTGACTGGTCAACGGTAACTGAAAAAACCAATGTTGATGACAAAGTATATGAGCTAACGGAATTTATCTTAAGCAGTATGCGCAAATGAATTCCACAATACACTCCTAAACTGCACAAATATCCCCTCCCCTGCTTCTCGTCTGAACTCGTCAGTGCCTAGAGAAAAAAATCGCACACACAAAACACTTAAAATCACTCTATCTCTTGAGCGCAAGGAAGATTTCCGATCCGTTTCTGATCAGATTGCAGCAATTTCAGGCTGGCCTTTTGCAGAAACCTAACAACACTGTTAAGCGCAAGGAATATTTCCGACTCGTTTCTGATCAAAGTGCAGCAATTTGAGGTTGGCCTTTTGCAGGAACGTAACAACACTGTTGAGCGCAAGGAAGATTTCCGATCCCTTTCTGATCAAATATCAGCAATTTGAGGTTGGCCTTTTGCAGGAACCTAACAGCACTGTTGATCTGCATAGCATTTTTGCCCTTCAACGCTTCTTGATGGATGTCGACGCCTTGGTTGATGCCCCTGTCCACATTTGAGTAGACGGGTGCATTCATCATTGGTGCAAATGCTGCGATATACATGACACAAAAATTAAAACTTTATTACTTTCAGCTCACGCTACGTGATTTGGACTCCCAACTACAACGGTTGTGAGAAAGCGTCTGTTTTAACACAAATTTCTACATCTAGCAGCAACGTCTCTTTCGTGGCGTACGGGATAAGAAACTCTTATGCGGTGGGTGAGGCGGAGGGCTCTTTTCACCCACGGAGCCCAGTATAGATGGCGCGGCAATATTGCGGTATTTACCAGCATTCCCCGTGCTTATCCCGGCGTGCACATCGGCGGCACTCTTCCATCGGCTTTGTAGTCTGCTTTAGCAACGGTGCTGGACCTGTTTTGGCGCAGCTTTGGGTCTATTGCACGGGTACTTCGCACGGCTTCATTAACGTGTTCGCCAGTGCCTTCTGGGTAGCCCGGACAAGACGGAATTAGGTGGTCGTACGGAAACAATTTGTCAAGGATTGGTGTGCAGGGTGAGAAAAAAATTGTAGAGACCACTTACGGACCTTCAGCCTTCAGAGAAACGCTACCGTTCACGCACTGCTTTTGAACAACGGGACATCGTTTAATAAATTCCTGAATACCAATTGGTTTGTATTTAACAGGTATAAAAAAGACAAATGGTGGAACTTGTTCTGATAAATAGGGAATATAAAAGTTCCGTCAGCTTCCTCAGAATTCTCAAACTTACGAAACTATTACGTTTAAATGTGTATAAATGGGAATCACTAAGCTCACAGTCCGGATTGCTTTAAGTGTCTGCTCGTGTCGCGCCGTGGTGTAGTCCCGAGAACGCACATCAGGATGTCTAGACTCTGCGACCTTTTCCTTCGCAAGACACCCTTCTCCCACTTTGTTTTCCGACACACGGCCGGGCTAGAGCTTCAGCGCCCGCCAGTCGTGCCCGACCGTAGCCGACGCTACGGTCAGCGAATCCGAAATAACGGCTGGCAGCATTTCTGCCTGCAAAATTTCTAGAGCCACGTTTGTGAACTAAAGTGTTCTTATGTGGAATTTTTCTGTGTTTCGTTCACAGCTTTGCTTTCCAACCACCTTCACCGCGTGAATAGGAGGCAATTTTTTAATTTTGTTTTCATCAGAAGGTATGCCCCTCAAAACCTGGAATTACCGAATGTGCTTTCGTAAACACTTCTAAACAATCTTGCGTCAACATCAAAGGGTGTGATAATTTATGTGTGTGGTGAGGTGCCCAAAATCAAAAAGGCAAGGACCAGTGGAAGGTGTCGCTAGTTGTCATCATATTGTGGATTGTGAACCAGCGACCCGAACAAGGAAGTCGAAGGCGAGGAGGAAGACGTGGGCTCGGAAGATGGGCTTCCTGGCAGGGTGGATGGCTCCGGAGGATTTTGGGCACCTCACCAAAATGTGGCTTCCATTGGCAACATGTAGCCTTGAAATGTGGAATAATATGGGTAAATTATAAAGGGGCAAGCTTGCTGGGTGAATGCAGTGCAAACTTCAGCAGAGTGATTTCAGAAGTCGTACTATATATGTTTTTTAAAAATTTATATCTTGCATATGACATTACGAATGGAACACAAGAAGGGGTACACCAGGACCTTAAGAACTAAACGGCCATCAGCCTTCTACAAGTTGTACACAAGCTCTTCAACAGAGTAGTAATTAACAAAATGTGTGATAGTATACGCTATTATCAACCCAGAAACAATACTGGGTTTAGAACATGATACTGAAAAACGCGTTTATCTATATGATTGTTCAAGTGATAGAAAAATCCTCAGAGTGTAATAAAGACATTTGAATGGCATTTGCAGACTGCACAACAATTTGTGACTCTCTGCATACCACAGAATTGCTTTAATATTTGAAATTCCAGGGATTGAGGCGACGAACATAAGATTCATACACAGCATATATCAAGGTTTTATAGCAGGATAATCCTTCACAAGCAGAGCGACAAATTCTAAATCCGTAGGGTCATGGGGCAGGATGATACCAGCTCGGCAAAACTGTTCACAGTAGATCTGAAGTGGGTATTCAGGATGCTTGGTGAGGAAAAGTTGGGATTTAAAAAAAACGGAAAATATTTCAGCTTTCTGAGGTTAGCAGACTACATAGTCTTGCTAAGCCTTTCCGCAGACGACATGTAAAAAGTTCTTAAGGAACTGAAACCAGCAAGCAAGCCATGGAGCTAAAAATAAATATATAAAATCTATGGTATTCTTCAGAAACCGTACGGAAAATACTTTGTTCAGGATATGTAAACAAACTCTTGAGCAAGTAAAACACAGTAACTATCTCGGTCAGGTCGTCTGTGCTGATCCCCACCACGAAAAAGAAATCGGCTGCAGAGCAGGTATGGATTGGTGTGCACTCGTCAAACACTCCTAATTATTGAAAAGGAGAGTAGAGAATCAGCGCATCCTGCCTATAGTTATTTAACGGGAAGAATCTTGGCGCTTTACTAAACAACCTGAAAGTAAACTAAGGGGGGCTCAGCGGTCCATGTAACAATGTATGATAAGAGTTATGTTGGTGAATTCATTGGATATGATATATAACGAGCCAACGCTGCACAGGCGGTGACGCTCACCATAGTAAAGGGCTCCAAAATATTTTTAAACACATTGGGATCTATTACCCTCCCAGAAATCTCTATAACGAGGGCATTTTTGCTCGTAGGAGTAATAGTAACGAACGTTGTGGTTCGGAAGAGTTGCTAGAGTTGCAGATATAATTTTTCGCACTTGGGGTAGCAATACAGTTATGCGAAATGACCACCGGCAGACTACAAAGGTGACAAAGTTAATACTCAGAGACAGCTCATGCTTAAGGTAATGTCAGTACAATACGAAGGGAGGAATCAGGCGATTTCAGTAACGCAGAATGGAATCTAGTGGGGCCAGAGAGGAGTGGCTGGATGGCGTTTTAGATATACCGTTTTACATAAACAATGATGAAAACGCGAACACAAGAATTGAAACTAATTGCAAGACATCTTGCGATAATATGACAGGCGCGCCACAAATAGAAGTAACTGCCAACTGTTTTATATATCGAACTTCCTTGTCACGCATTACAACTTGTGACAAATGGAATAAGCAGTTATATGACGTATGTCATCCGGAGAAGTGCGCGCATTGCATGCAGCCCAAACATAATCGCGGCACATGTCATAGACGCACACTGAAAAGGTCTCTTTCCCTACAGAAATCATTCCATGGCAACTCAAAACCGAAAATAGCAAACAGCCGACGTTAAATGCCGAACGCCTTTTGCGACAACGTTTTAGTGCAATCCTGGGTGTCTCTATGCCATATAAATAACTCAACGGCTCTACTAATTGCAGTGGTTGAATTTTTATATTGCATCGGCCACTGAAGCAAAAAAAGTCCCAACAACTGTTATATACCATATCAATGTCACATAAAAAAGGGTCAAACGAATTTGCAGCTACGAGTAGCAGATGTATGGGGTTTATTGTTGAAATAGTAAAGTTCGTCGAAAAAAATCTTTGTGACATATTTGTAATATTGTAATTATTGGGTATTCAAAAATAATTTGGGGCCCTTCGTTTAAAACGTGAAGAGGGTCAATGAAAGGAAGAACTAAACGTTTAAAATACCAACCAGGACACTCGCTGTTAAGAATGGGCCACGGATAATGGAGGCAGAGACAAACACTCTTTAACACGTCGAAGACTATAATTAGCACAATGAAGGACAAACAGAGGACGCGTACAAAGTAGGCGACTTGACGTTAGAGAAAGGTCAGGTTCTGTTCACACGGAAAGCACAGCCAACACTGCGAAGCTACACAAAGTAGTCTGGGAGTTCCGAAGGTACCAAACCAATGCGCGTTAAGAAAGTTAGCTCAGTTCTGTCGCGATGTGATTCAAGCAGATCTAACAGCAAGAGCGACAGTGCCCACCAGATGATCCGGAGCGTCAGCAGTCGGTGCACCAGCGTCGCGATGACGGTGCCACAACGCGCTGTCGAGATTCGGCGGCGGGTACCCACCGTCTTGTTCAAGGTAACCATCGACAAGGCGTCCCATGGGGTTTTTTCAGCATAGCCGGGCCCTGTTCCGCCGCTTGGCTTCCAGCCATCGTCGTTCGAGCTTCCGGAAGCACTCCCACGTAGCCCCTAATAAACACGGTCTTCTTTCTTGGACTGCTTAACCCGGAAAATAAAGTCTGTCTGTATGTTTGTGTTTTTGTGTGTCTGACTGTTATTCGAGTCAGCCAACCTGACAAAGGGAAAAAAATCTTCGCAATGTCTTATACACTCATATCCTAATCTATAATTTAAATGCAGTGTTAACGCTCATACGTGCAAACAATGTTGAAGAAGAAAAAGAAAATACGCAAAGATGAGGCAGAAATTCAATAGATAAGTGATATCTGCAGTGTTCCGTTAATAACGAATTTATGAATGCGTGGTTTTTGCGATATCAAATGAAATACTATATCAATTGAACAAAACTGTCGCCTGCTCTTTCCAGCGCTCCTCAAGCTCATTGCGGTTTTTAAGAAATCAAACGGCAACAGCAACGAAACCTTCCACAAGATAGGTCCCACGTTCCGCTTGGAACGCACGTGGGGAAGGGAAACGTGATTTCATAAACGTTGTAGTAGGGCGTCTCCATTCACGCCCGTCTGCGCCATACCCCAGCGGTGGCATCCAGGAACCGGCTGGAGCAATGCAACGCGGTAAATTTAAAATGATGTGAGCACTCTTTTAGTGTGTTTAGCTTAAAAGGAGCACGACGAATGATTAAGAGCATGAAAGGTGAGCGCGAAGCGAATGGTGGTATTTGCTCCGACAGGAGCAGATACGTGGCTATTTTTATTGTCGTCGTCACTGCAGTTCGCGCTGGCTTGATTGCGCGGTTAATCGCTCGCATAGCAATTCATTTTATCTCCCCTACCTTAAGAAAGTTTGTTAAGGGATCAAACAACTACTCCACTAGTACTAGTCAGGACGCGAAATTGGCCACGGGTGACAGCGCTCCGACAGAGAAAATTCACTCGCTGAATAATAACTACGTTGAACAACGCTCTTTCTGCGTTGAGTGGCACACGTGCTCGCACAACACGACACTGCACTTCAATTGTAGAGCATATTCTACAGTCGGTACTCCTGTAGATGCTTAGAATAGGCCAGTTTAGGCGGAATAGGTGCCGAAGTTTGGTTCGTGAATCTTCATGCTTGCATCACCTCATTGTGCCTCGGGAAGTTGATTCAAAGTTTTTTCTTGTTATGCCTGTGTGCTGCAAGGAAGTCGACGTACCCGGAGCTTTCAGCAGAAATGCCAGAGGAACTTGCCCTTCAGACGTTATGCGTTTGCAGAAGTTGCAAGACCGCACTAACCGTTTTATATCGCTTCCCACATCCGGCAAGTATAAATCCTATAAAATTCCAAAAGTCATCTTCCGGATGCTGGCACATCCAGGTATAGCGTTTTCATGAGCGCCTCGGAGAACAGACTGTCTCTGGGTCTTGGGCACCACTATCGGCTTGCCTTTATTTTTAATGGAAAGGTGACACGCCCGGTACAAGAGGTCCTGACTATAGAGATAAGTGGAGGGGTGGCCTCAAGCTAAGTTAGACATGGCGGGGACACCCTTTGAAGCGTCCCGTGCTGTCGCTCTGGGTCAAAGTGCTCAACACATAGCTGTTTTAGCTTCCCACAAGATCCAGCAACGCGAAATAGGTGATTCAATCTTCGTGAGCAAACAGTGTTGAGAATAAAGAAGGGTCGGGACGAGGCGCGGAAGCGGTGTAAAAAATGGGGAAACGCCTTTTATCTGCGCCACGATCTGTTGTATGAAAAAGACGGCGTGCACCCAAGCGTTATATCATCGGGGTTTTTAATGCCTTGCTTCGATTGCGTGTTTGCAGGGACTGCCGTGATCATTCGTAAGAAGCGGGTAATCGTAAATTTGGGGGACGTATTTTCGGAGTCCCACTGAACCAAAACATAAATTCTTCAGCAAGTGATTGAACATACTCAAGATCATCAATTTAGATACAAAAAGCAACATCACACAAATGTGGGAAAACGTATTGGAGGTAAACATTGTGGTTGTATGCAACAACTACTTACCTGCTTACTGAGGTGCATTTGTTACATGGTTTCCATCAACGCAGAGCTCGCATTTGGGGCGGCGTTGGTGGCGCTGGTTCGGCACATATCTCTCTTGAAATCACGCCGCAGGCATGTTTCAAAAAAATAAGTATTTTGAAATCCTAATGATAAACTAGCTTTGGCTATTTCATTACTTTCATAAAAAGCCCAAATTGTTCCTCTTTATGAGTACTTGCTACGTGGAATTTTATACTTGCATGTAGGTATACGTGCCCATGGAAGAACAGGTGTATATGGTCCAAATGTTGAACTATGTATGCCAAAGATGGGAATGCTGTCTTTATTAGTATAAGCCCTGCCGAGGCCCAGAACAAATATTTTTTTTGCATTAAGAAAATTGGCCCCTCTCAACGATGTGAAGGTGTTTGAAAACAAAAGCTTTAAATGACACCCACAACAATTTTCCGTGCGACGTCCCTTGAATTCACTCATGTGGCACTGCATAAAGCGAAACCAGAGATTCTGCCAGCCGTTACGTGGAATTTACAAGGCGGGATCCGAAACACAGAAGCGTCGGTCCCGGCTGGGCGACAGCGGCGGACGACGCTGCCGCTGCCTCCCAGCCATGAGTCAGAAGGGAAAGAAAATGGATATGAGCGTCTTTTTAAAGTTGAGACTGCGGGATGTAGCCATCCTGATGTGCTAGCTTGGAACTACACCACCGCGCAACACAATCGCACACACCGAAACAGTTCGGCCTGTGAACTTAGCGATTCCCGTTTATACCAATTGAGAAAGTTTATTTTTTTTTAATTTAGTAAGTTTAATAAGTGCGAGAAAGCTGGGGAAATTGTATAAATAGCTATTTTTAAAACACAACTCAGATTGGTATTCCCAAATTTAGAAAAAGGAGTTCAATTTAGGCAAACAGTGCGCAAAGGTAGCGTTTCTCAACTGGCAAGATTTCTCAAATGGTCTCTACATACTGCTTTTCTGCCCTGGAAACCAATCATTAACGTATATTTGTGGTTAGACCACTTATAATAATTCCACCGGTCCGGGTTACCCAACATAAGCTGTAAAACAAGGTAATCAAGCCGTGCTAAGAAATCGCGCATTGGACACGAAGCATGACAAAACAGGGCAAAAGCAACCGTCGCTGAACCAGACGACAAAGCCGTCCATCCAACCCCGCCACCGCTGCAAGCAAGCAGCTGCGCAGGGAATGCTGTGTAATAGTGAAAACCACTCTCCCTCCCGCATTCTCGTTCTGCGTTTCTCCGCACGCCACGAAAGAATCGTTGGCCGGCAGGCGTAGAAAGGTTTGCTTTAAGACAGCATGTTAAGTAAGCGTACACTTGTGTTCGTCAACTGCTATGTCACTATTAACATCTACGACGAAATGAAACAAACAATATGGTCGAGAAAGCACTTTGAAATACACTGTGAAAAGCACCAAAGAATGAAGCAGCAGGTGAACTAATTAGTGTTTTTGTCAACAATGGAGGCAGCGATATGAATATTGGAAACTAGTGGACACGATCTTTCGCTAGTCGATTGTTCAGGAGGTTGAGTTACACTGTACGATTACGAAGCATGATCTTCTCTATGTAGGCCATGAGGAGACTTGCTTTGTAAAAACACTTTTCTGCAATTTGTAATTGAAAATTTTAGTCACTCAGATGGCATGTGCCAACAGAAACACAGCATCATTGACGACAAAAACAATGTAAAAATGTGTTCGTAGATGTTATTACAAACATAATATTGTGCAGTTTTAGATATGTTAGCAACAATTTCTGAAAATCAATTCTCGAAAACGCTGCAATTGGTGCTCTTTACCACATTCTAGGTTAGTCTTCGCACATTGAATCAAATGTTTTTCCTAAATTGTTTCATTTTGTCCCCTTCAAATGTCGAGGTACAAACAAACCGAAGTGTGGTATTTTGCCCTCCTTTTATATATATTCTTTATACTTAAATTCTGTTATTGGTAACGAGGATATTGAAGACAAATGTGCAAAAAGAAGTGGTATCTGCGTCAGAGCAGTCAGGTCAAGATCAACAAATTCTGGCTCTGACTAACAAATGTCAAATTCTTTCCTGGAAGATGAGAAGTAAATACAAGGTACATGAGGGTCTGCCTGCAGAATGAGAAGAAAATGAACAATCTGAACATCCCTGCCATTTGGAGAGCAATTATAGGAAAAACAGAAAAGCAAACACCACACCGGATTCGAAACTGAAAGAAAGACACCACACTCAAGTTTTGGCCTACAAAAATGCGTGAACAAACCAGAGCAGGTTCGCTTAGAGCCCTGGCCGCGATGGCTTGAGTTGCAATTTTTATACTAAAATTAAAAAAAGTAAGAATGCTTCGTAACGCTAAGAGCAATCTTCAAAAAAATGCCCCAGGTTCTGGTACCATGTTATAAAAACAATGTTGTTTTCTGGCAGAGAAACAAAAGAAAAACTGAGAATTTATGCTAAAATTTCTGTTACAATGTGAAATCGCCAGGAAACAAAAAAACGTGCAATCGAAACCTCTCAGTGAGCAAAGCAACAAAAAAGGACAGTCCTAGTAATTTCATTGTGCAATGAGGTGCGCTTGTCAGTCCTTGCAGTATATTTTTAATGTGTTGTGATGTTTGGAGTGTCCAATTTGCTGCTTCACATTAGTGAAGGACATGCTTCCTGCACCGTGCTTGCCCCCTAGACTGCTGCCCGGTTCTACGTTTGGATGTCACCTCTCTGCCCCCTTCTGGGGCCTCTTACAGGTCACTTAGCGATGAACCTCTATCATCAGACAAGCTCCAAAACAACTTTTGAACACTCTCGCTAGGTCTCTGAAGACGCTCCTAACGCCTCCTTTTTGGTAATATCGCCGGTTGCGTAGATCGCAAATCTGCAATGGCTCCACAAGGCAACATATGGAGTCCTTCAAGTATGGCCGGAGAATCGGATGAACTTAGTAAGGTTGACGTCTGGGCTAGTTGGTTCAACAAGTTAACTTCATATCGCAATAAAGACACACACAAGTACGAGTAAGGGACATACGCAGCGTTGACTTCCATCTGATAGTTTATTGACATGGGAAAAACATTTATACATGCATGGACGGCAATGGCGGGCAGATTAAGGGTTGTGCATTTGATATCTGGTTTATCTACTTTTATGCTGTAATGTTACCGTATCTTGCATGTATAAATGTCCTCCCCATGTCAATAAACTATCAGTGTGTGTGTGGGTCTTTAATGCGCTGTAAAGTTAAAAATTCGATGAACACCTTAGCAGTAAACGGCTGATGATAGTGGACGTCTTCTGAAAACAAAAACTGTTCTGGGGATTTTGTATAGGCGTGCGAGCCTCGATCAACCGTGTCCGTACCGGTAGTGATCAGGGCCGTTCCAGCTGATCTATGTGACCAAATGTGTTGACTCGGGTCACGAGAAACGAGGCTGCGTTGGCCAGCTGTCTTGTCCTTTAGAAGATGAAGGCCATATACAAGCTTAAGGTTGACAAAAACAATGTCTACAAGTCAGCGAACGTTACCCTGCATGAGCAGAAGGTAAAGGTTCCCCATGCAAAAAGTCGCCTTGTCAAACCCAGAGGCCGCCAAAAGGCAAGCGTCAGCTTGCAACACCTATATGCAAGCTTCGACCTGCTTGCGGACCGTTGAAATCTGCGTCTCCCACTACAACAAACCCAACGGCCTCATGCGAGTCGTCATCCATAGCGACGCCGGTGTCGCTGCCAGCACCTGCAGCTGCGTCACCAAGCGTGACAGTGTCTGAAGCTGCGGCATCGAGTGTGACCACGCCAGTGGTTCTCCCTGTCAGCCGACAAACCAGAACAGGCCCAGTCGTCATGTTCACCAAATTTCTGGGAATATTTGTACGATCATCACTTCCGTGTTGGAGGCCGTTTGAGCATTCCTCGCTCCGCTCTTAATTCCCGTGGCCAAGGGTATTGCCACAACTATGAATGTTGTAGTGTCTCTCCTCACTTTTTGGCGATAGTGTCCACGGCATAAAAAAACATCTGAGATGCAGAATAAAGCCACTGTGCTTTAATAAAACGTTGCACACTTCAGAGCTAAATTCCGGAATTCCAACGGTTAGTATAACAGCAGCGCTTTCCAATAATAGACATACCAGAGTCGTGGTTACCCGAAATCATCCGTCTCTCGGTCCGGTATAGACTGTTTTGCAGGCTACAACACGTGCGGCACTTTCAGGAGTTCTGCTCGTTATCCGCAACGACGTGACGCACATGGAGCATACCATGCCACCAAAGTAAGCGAACGAGTATGTCACCGTGACTATAAAAGTTCTGCAAAGCAATTTACCCTTTTCGCTGCATACATTCCACCTGTTCGATCATTTACGTGGGTCGTCTTCATGACATCATAGGTACCAAGACGGCACCGAACGTGTAACTTCATACTTTAACGCGCCCCATGCCTCCTGGGCAGCACTAGGACCACTGTTAGTGGCAGACACCTCTTACACGCGGCTTGCCGTAGCGGCTTGACGTTCATTAATACCGGTGAGCCCGCGTTTAGTGGTTGCGCAGTGTCTAGCCCACTCGACGTCATCAGGTTATCTGTCAGACTGTCATAAAGGACCCACTGTTTTGTCGACTTGGAGTCACATGGAAGCGATCACCTATTTACACGAGTCACATGGAAACGATCACCTATCTACACATATCTTGCTGAATGGTTTATGTGAAGGGCTATTAAACCGAAAAACGTCTTGCATGAATTCATCGTTATAATCTGCTCTTATTAAGGAACTCGATAGAAAATTTCAATCGCACAGAGACCTGAAAGATGCCTTGTCTCAGGCGAGAGGATCCTGTACTAAGGTTTTCCTGCTTCCCTCGAGGTTCTGTTTTGCTGATGGGAAGTAGCAAAGGCATGGCGTAGTGCGTCGCAGGTCTGAAATGCGTGCTCGTAAAACGCGAAAATCTGAAGATATAACCTTTGTTATATACACTTTTGTTATATAGACCATAATCTTTGTGGACACAGATTGCTGACCGTAACACTTGACCGGTTAATGACGTAATTCCCACATGTTCTTCTTCGAATGAGAAGCTGGGCTCTTTGCTCAGGTGTTACGCATGCTGACCAGCGTCTCTGGAGGCTGTTCAGCTCGGCCTCTCCCACGTCTCTTCACAGCACTCTACGAAGGACTGCTCAGATACAGCCTCCCAGCATTTGGCCTCTGTTCAAGACCACCACAAGGCAGTTAGAAAGATTGCTTAAGGGCTTTAAGTAATAGCATGCTTTAAAATAGCGACGTGGTTGTGATGAAATTAGGCTGAGAGAAAGTCTGCGTATACAATTGCGTTTCGATAACTAATGCTCACAAGTGTAAAAAATGGCATGGCTTAGTTCAGCTAAGATTCGATTTGCAAAGCAAAACCTTGCATTTGTCTGCTTGAGTCTTGGTTCCACTTAGTCAATCTTTAGTTTACGATATTGCCGACCATGGGTAAATTCCATTCGGTCCTGTGCAAAGCTCAGAGAAGGAGTGCCGCCACGCTTTCATTCGCGGTGCATGCGGTGTTCCTCTTCTGCGGGCGGATGATAAGTCACGTACACCAACACGACCCAGCGGCGCTTGCGTGGGAGGCTCCGGGATTGGTCGGACGCCGATCAGGTGCACGACCGCAACCGCGTGCCGCTCAGCTGATCAGTTAAGCAGAACCGCTGTTACCTTGTCCTTGTGCGCAACACCAAAAGTACGCCCCCCAAATCACGCGATGCGCATCGAGGGGTGTGTCGTACGGGTTGTGTCTCAGGTGAAAAACTGAATTTCCGCATCAGCGGCGAAACCGTTGGGTGAAAGTAGTAAAGCTGAGCTCTATATGCTGGATAAGTGTTCGTTTTAGAGTTGAGGGCATAAATACCCGAACACGTTTCACCGGAGTACTGCATAGTGATAATTACGACATCGTTGTTGCAAAATTCTTGCTCAGAACACATCAACAGAAAAATTGGTTTTTAGCACCAAGAAAACCCCTCTCCTTCTGTTTTGTTGTGCAGTTCATTGGAAGGGAATGATAGCCAAAACTAGCAGAACGTCTTATGACAACGATACCGTGCTTCGGTGAAAGAGTTATGGACAAAGCAACGTAAGCCTGCTGTAATACGTAGAGTGAGATGTCTCGTTTACGGAAGCTTGCGCGTTAATGTGTATCACCAACGTTCACTTACATGAATATATAGGGAGGTCCCCTCTCCAGTCTCTGACTCTGGGACCTCCTTCTGAAATCTTCTATTGTATATATTCTTGTTGTAACACCAAATGAAAAAAATTCAAATTCAAAACATAATAACGCGATAAATTGAACTGTGGAGGTGTTAAAAGAGGTAGTTATCTGTTCCGTATTGCAAGGACAGAAGACGTGACAGCTGGTTTGCAAAGACAACAAATGACGCAAATTGCTTAATTTTTTTATATAAGCCTGGCCGTTTATTTGAATGAGGTCGTGTTTTCGGTTCTCCGCGAAAGTATGTTGCTGTTCCGTGTTAAGTGATATTTCCGCGACATTTCCTTTTTATCGTCATTCTGACGCAACGTTGGTGTTACATTTCCGCTGTTAATTGTTCTTGAGCGTAGAAATGTGCCTCAGAGTCTGTAAAACCGCTGAGAGTTGTCAGTATTGCCTTCTTCGCTTCGGCGAGAAATATCTTTGGCTAGATGCATACCAAAATTGACAATCTTACTGCATTTTGTTTTTACACTACGACCATGTAAATGTCTGCTATTTTTAGAGGAACATGTGTGGCTTTTGCTATGTGTTTAGACATATCAGGTCCCTGACCTTTCACGGCGAGTGAAGCAGCGCTTCCTTTTCGCGTTGTTTGGATAGCTGTGTAAATCTGACTTGACTATCTCACCTTCAGCATTAGTTAGCCCTTCTGGCTTCAAGCAGCGCATTTCTCCCGTGTCATCTAAACATCTTAATTAAGACAAAGCTTGTTCTTCCCTTACATCGTATTTGATATAGTAAGCAAGGTCATAGTAACCTTTTACGCACTGGTTTAATTGACCGTATTTACTCCCACATCGATATGCTCGTAAATGAGGAACTATGGAAGGCCAAAGCGTGAAAACGAGGGTGATCACCGAACATTGTAGTTTGCGTCCCAGATAGGGATATTCTCGATGGCTGGCCTGGAATCGCCATCCAAGTAAACAGCAGGTACTTGATTTTCTCGATTTTCCTCAGCTCAACGTTGTCACGAAAGCTATCACAGTAGTGATGCCAAACAGCTTGCCACTCGTGCAAAATTCCCGAAAACGCTGTAATCTTAATTTTCGGAAGGGTGAATGTCGTATTCCGTGATGCCGGCGCGCTGCGTGATGACGTTCACGTTGGGTCATAGGCTGAAGCAGTTGCTCTCCCGCCTTCGCTAACTACGGGAGCATTCGTCTGGGCATTTATCAGAAGTAACCGTTCTCGAGAGTCGGTGTACGAGATCATGCGGCTGTACTCTGCCGTTCTCTCGAGCTCATGCTCCAGCGCGTCATCATCCTTTGCCTCGGCGATCTTCCCGTTGAGCACCGTAAGCGCAGCGTCTTGCTGCACGATGTATTCGACGTGACAGCTCAGAGTTGCCGCGCCGGGAGAGGACTGCTGAAGCATTTAATAGAATAGGTGAGAACTCACCTGACGCCGCTCCTGAAGATCCCACAAGACGTTCCATTGGGGTCGATCAACGAGGCCATTAGGGTATTGCTCCGAAGTGCGTTTTTCAAACGGCACCAAAAATATCGCTGAAGCAACCGGGAGTCAAGACCCAGAAACCTAGACCTCAGCGACCAGCGCTTCTTTATTATATGTGCTCGAAACACTTATGCCCGTGCCCTCGCGCTGCATGATTCTGGCCGCCGACACCCCGTCTTCCTTTGCTATGGTCCGAGGGCAACCATGTACCCTACAACGTGCTCTTTCGCCGAGTCTTGTACAGCAGTAAATGTCAGGGAGACCCAAAGCCCTGAATTGCAACAGTTGCCCCAATATGCACGTCGGGTGGTGAGCTGCCCTTAAACTCAGAGAAATTAACGCTACCCACTTGCTAAAACAAACTCAGCGCACAAGATGCACCACATCGTTGTCTGCCCGTTGCTTCCACTGCGGAGAAAAGAATCCGACATTTGACAAAACCTGGCCCATAATAACAAAGCAAGACTAAATAAGCCACAACGCCGCTTGCGACCACATGAAAAGTCACTGCAAGCATCTCGAACCCTTACATCCAAAAGAACAACTAAAAAACATAGGAAGTAATCTAGGCGCCAACAGTTCGTTTAAAGCAAACATGGACGGCTTAGCCTCTATCATCTGGTCACACGATCTAGAAGCACGCGCAGCTCCGCAGTTTTTTCCCAACCATGATTATTTCCACCTACTATTTCCAGCCACACTCACGAACGCAAGACCCCTATACGCAATTCCTGGCATCTCGAAGTTCAGGAGAAGCCAGTTCCACCACGAACACTTCTCAAGCTAGCTTCCTTCTATAATGGGTGAGCCCAGCCTTCTCCTTCCCAACACCACTCCATCTCTACCTCTTACACATCTCAAATCATCACATCTAACAATAATAAGCCGCACAAATGTCCGGAATGACCGGCTACTTTGGTGTCTCCCTGAATAAAGGTCTCTTCCAGCTATTAACACTCTCCTTGTGCATGGGTTTGTTCTCCTTCCACATTTTTGGTTATGGTCTTCCACACATTCCTAATCATGCAAGATAATGAACGCATGAAATATCTCGCCAAATACCTCAACAGTCTCCATCCATCTATATCTACCGAAAATCAGCTGCGTGTACGGTAATTCTAACCAAGAAGTGGGCTGCCGTAGCCTAATGATGATAGGGAATAATAACGCTCCCAGTGTAAAGTGGAACAGCAGGTGCTATTCGCGTGTGCGGGCAGGTATTTTTTGTTGTGAGTGGTCTGGCTGCGAAGTTAGGGCAAGATCCAATGATAAATGCCGCTGGCGACACAGCCAAGGAGACTGCGACAGCAGTCATCGTCCTGACGCAAACGAAGACGTCTGTGGGTCACACAGCACAGATGAGGTAGCGTTGAATATAATGTTTTAATGCACATGAACGAAGTCCGCACTTTCATCGCACGTAGCAGTGACTTACCCTACGAGGTATTGCGCAGAGTGGAATCTGTCACGGGAATATTTGCTGACCCCATAAGAAAATAACTGATTTCTTCAAATAAAGCTGCCTGAAGTGAAGGCAGTGTTTCGATTTGAGAGTTTGCTTTTCTGCACACGCGTATAATGCCAAGGTACGTTATTTTCACTCATGGCTTATAATTACAAGCACTGGCTTATAACCGCAAGTTTTTGAATAAAAGTACATTTAAAAATAACGAAAGATTTGGACAGACCCGGATAATTTTTAGATCTAGATTCGGGTGTATTCAACCTTTCCTCGTTTCTAAGTACTTTAAGGATGCAGTGGAAGGTTTATTTTAACCCATTAGAATTCTAGAATTGTTCCGACAGGTGAAGTGCTGAGTATTTTGCGCGGTTGCACCGGTGGCTTCACCGATTAGGGCTACTGCGACTTCTGTTAGTTTACTTGTGAGCTTTTTGCTGTAAATTGGCAAAAAGGTGCTTAGCCAGGTGCTTTAACACTCAAAACTACTGAAACAGTCCCGCGTGGCGCTCACTGATTTGAAGCATTATACGGAGTCGTTCACATTGCCGTCGACTTTGGCGGAGGGAAAATTTAGTGCAAAATTTTGGCGGAAGAATGTGTCCCGCTTTAGCTCCTGCCGCACTGGCGGGAATCAGGTTCGTTAAAGAACGTCTGGGGACTTTTCAAATCTCGTTGTTTGCTGTGTCAGTCAAGATGAGTACACCATTTGAAGAAATAAATGAGGTGCTTCACTCGGCATTTACAATAGATTGCGCTTAAAAAATAATTGTGAGAATAACATTTAGGTATGTATTTATCAAATGTGCCGGCGGAAATACCACGTGGAGGGACGTTTTAAAAATGTTTATGGTTGCTTAAGGGCTTTAAGTAATAGCACGCTTTAAAATAGCGACGTGGTTGTGATGAAATTAGGCTGAGAGAATGTCGGCGTATACAATTGCGTTTCGATAACTAATGCTCACAAGTGTAAAAAATGGCATGGCTTAATTCAGCAAAGGTTCAATTTGCAAAGCAAAACCTTGCATTTGTCTGCTTGAGTCTTGGTTTCACTTAGCTAATCTTTAATTTAGCTATATTGCTGACCACGGGTAAAAACCATTCGGTCCGGTGCAAAGCTCAGAGAAGGAGGGCCGCCACGCTTTCATTCGCAGTGCATGCGGTGTTCCTCTTCTGCGGGCGGATGATAAGTCACGTACACCAACACGATCCAGCGGCGCTTGCGTGGGAGGCTCCGGGATTGGTCGGATGCCGATCAGGTGCACGTCCGCAACCGCGTGCAGCTCAGCTGATCAGTTAAGCAGAACCGCTGTAAACTTGTCCTTGTGCGCAACACCAAAAGTACGCCCCCCCAAATCACGCGATGCGCTTCGAGGGGTGTGTCGTACGGGTTGTGTCTCAGGTGAAAAACTGAATTTCCACATCCGCGACGAAACCGTTGGGTGAAAGTAGTAAAGCTGAGCTCTATATGCTGGATAAGTGTTCGTTTTAGAGTTGAGGGCAAAAATACCCGAGCACGTTTGACCGGATTACTGCATAGTGATAATTACAACATCATTGTTGCAAAATTCTTGCTCAGAACACATCAACAGAAAAATTGTGTTTTAGCACCAAGAAAACCTCTCTCCCTCCGTTTTGTTGTGCAGTTGATTGGAAGTGAATGATAGCCAAAACTAGCAGAACGTGGCTATGACAATGATACCGTGCTTCGGTGAAATAGTTATGGCCAAAGCAACGTGAGCCTGCTATAATTAGGTAGAGTGAGACGTCTCGTTTACGGAAGCTTGCGCGTTAAAGTGTATCGCCAACGTTCACTTACATGAATATATAAGGAGGTCCCCTCTCCAGTCTCTGACTCTGGGACCTCCTTCTGAAATCTTCTATTGTATATATTCTTGTTGTAACACCAAATGAAAAAAATTCAAATTCAAAACATAATAACGCGATAAATTGAACTGTGGAGGTGTTAAAAGAGGTAGTTATCTGTTCCGTATTGCAAGGACAGAGGACATGACAGCTGGTTTCCAAAGACAACAAATGACGCAAATTGCTTCACTTTTTTATATAAGCCTGACCGTTTATTTGAATGAGGTCATGGTTTCTGTTCTCCGCGAAAGTATGTTGCTGTTCCGTGTTTAGTGATATTTCCGGGACATTTCCTTTTTATCGTTATTCTGACGCGAAGTTGGTATTTCATTTCCGCTGTTAATTGTTCGTGAGCGTAGAAATGTGGCTCAGAGTCTGTAAAACCGCTGAGAGGAGTTGTCAGTATTGCCTTCTTCGCTTCGGCGAGAAATATCTTTGGCTAGATGCATACCAAAATTGACAATCTTACTGCATTTTGTTTTTACACTACGACCATGTAAATGTCTGCTATTTTTAGAGGAACATGTGTGGCTTTTGCTATGTGTTTAGACATATCAGGTCCCTGACCTTTCACGGCGAGTGAAGCAGCGCTTCCTTTGGCGTTGTTTGGATAGCTGTGTAAATCTGACTTGACTATCTCACCTTCAGCATTAGTTAGCCCTTCTGGCCTCAAGCAGCGCAGTTCTCTCGTGTCATCTAAACATCTAAATTAAGACAAAGCTTGTTCTTCCCTTAGATCGTATTTGATATAGTAAGCAAGGTCATAGTAACCTTTTACGCACTGGTTTAATTGACCGTATTTACTCCCACATCTCTCGATTGATGTCGTCAATAGCCCGTTTACCATACGGATTTTCTTCACGCATTGTGAACAGGTGGAAAAATCAGAAACCTAGTCAGTAGGGCCACACATGAAATAATTTTGCGCGCACAATTCAAAAGTTTTAAAGCTGGAGTCCCCTGCAAATCTCAAAAAAGTATCATGCTTCACAGTCAGCTACTCTCTAGATGAGGCATTGCCGACCAGATAGGGGCCCCAAAACTGACGTGATTAGTAGCCTGGCGACCGAAACTTTGGTGACAGTACATGGGAATGTGCACTGAACCTCACTGAGGTGTTGTGAAGCTAGTTTTGGTATTATTCGCCTATGAAAAAAACCGCAGAGAAAGGCAGACAAACAGGAGAAGAAACCCAGATAAAGAAAATGCAAACACAGGTCCAGAGAACATATTATGACCCACCCTTGCATGAAGAGCGGTAACGTCTCCAAATTCTGATCCTTGTACTGCACCTAAACAACATTGCAGACGCCGCCGCTGCTGGAGTTGGTAAGGCACATCAAATGAACGAGAGCGAAAAGGAGAAAGATCAATGCCAAGTGCAGGTATCGGAAGCAGCCGTGTCTTGCTTCGGTGGCTCCCCGTTTCGCTAAGCGCTGTTGCGAGTAGTAAGCGAGGAAAATGCACGGCATCAGATGGTGATATCACATAGCATGTACTCTGAAATTTCTTACCCGTAAATGTGCCAATGAAGTAAGCACACTTAGCAAGTGAAAAAAGCGACATACTAGAGGGGTTCTAGACAAATTATTAGCTTGACAATGAAGGGACCATAAAGATAATTTATTGTAAGGAGATCATAAAGCTATTAGTCTTCGAAAGCACAAAACAAATACTGCTGACAAAGACATCAAACTATATTATCCGGCGCACTCGAACTCCCCAATATTTATTCACAGGTGCTAATCACATGCACATAAAAGCTACTCTAGGCAATTTTACAAAAACCATCCCCTAACCATCCGCCGGCAGACGTAGTACGTAAGGCTTAAGAGCCTGATTACAACTTAATAAGATTATTTATTTATTGTGGTTAAGAGAAAATTCTTCATTACTTGTGCTTCATAGTAAAGAATCAACGATCTTGGCAAGAGGGCGAATTCTTTCCTGAGATGAAAAGCACAGGGGGATAGCAATGCCTACTGCTTCCTTAAAAATATCTTATGTACGATTAACTTTTCTAAAACCAGTAAAATCGCTAAAGCATTTGCCATGTATGCGAAACGACATAAAACTCGTCTTTTTAATTTCCGCCCCATTCTCGTCAAAAACGCAGATTTTGCCTCTTTCAGATGAAATAAGTACCAGGATTTGGTAAAGCGGACAGCCTCCTTCCGACGACCTTGCGATCTCCTAAAGGCTTTTGTTTGAGTGTCAAATCAAAACACTTTAGGCTGCATGAGGTCCTCGTAACTGGTGAGATTGCCAAGCGGTTTTGAGGTTACTTTTCACATCGTTTACCGACCTTACTTGAAGGCAATGCTCAGACACTATGGAAGTAATATACGGTATGCTCCAAGGAACAGTATTAGGTCCTGTTTGTTACTACTGTTTAAAATATTATCACAAATAAGAGACCTCACAGTATTACTCTTTGCCGACGATTCCATATATAGGAAAATACGCAATATGAGCCACCTAATATTATGTAAGGACGCCTGAATAAAACTTTTAAGTGGTTTAGGTAAACACAAACTTCACTAATCTAAATTGCGTTTGAATGACAGTTACAAAAAGTACCAGTTTTATATCAGTATATGATTCATGGAAACGTTATAAAAATGACTGAATAAAATGCTTGGTGTAAAAATTTTTTTTGACCTAACGTTTCCTAAATCCGTTTTCTAGATTACTGCCAAGGCATCTCCGCACACTATCGCCTGAAATGGTCCATCAAATCAGCCTCACTCCATAAGAGTCTGCTACTCTTCAGTACCCTGAGTAGTAGAATATGCAATTTTACTTTGGTTGCTTCTGTTCACTTAAAAATACGATGAAAAATTAAAGTTCGGCAGAAGGCTGTATGTCTTTATTTGAAATACGTACCTACGTGAAGATTCCTCTGCAAACTTTCTGACGCGTGTTTGGCTCCCTTCAATCAGCAGTCAAAAAGTTCGAGCGGATACAATTTCTGAACCTTAAAATATAACATAAACATTGACAAAACTCTTGTTTATTTCCGTCAAGCACAAGAACCTCTGGAACGAAACATACCCGAAAGTTTACCGCATACAGATGCAACACAGGCAAATTCAAGCCATGATTTTTCGCAAAGATAATGACATATTTTAACGGGAAACACCGAAACGCGGTTACATACAGAAACGTTGGTGCATTCAGAACGGGAGTATCATGTATCTGTCTTGTATCAGCAATGCCGCTCTTTATTATCTAATGTGATTTTCAGTCAGCTTGTTTGTGCGCAAATGTATCCGTAGACTTCCTAACATTGGCAGCCTCAGCGCAGACGGAAACAAGCAAGCGCATGATTCCGCAGAAAGTGCTCGCTCCTAACATCTCACCTGGCTCCAAGCTCGCCGCGTCCCCTGCTTTAACAACATCATACGTTTATCGACACAGATTACGTCAAGAAAGTCGGTGACGCCTTCACGACACTACCCCTTCTGAGCTCCCGCTTGGACACCACATCAAGGGGCAAGAGCATATATCTATAAAGATCTCCCCAAACGCACCCTACACGCCCAACGTATACATTTAAATGGTCCAAAGAAGCCGCGTCTTCACACCGCCAAGGCAGAAGTAGTTCCGGACCTCTACTGGTTATACTGATACTGCACAAGCTGGTTGACGCGTAGTGATGCCGTACTCTTAAAATAGCAGGACCTTTGGCTTGCTGAGCTTACTGCTGAGCTTGCCGCCCATCTGGGCTTTAGAGCGGAGCTAACAATCTTTGCTCAGACCGCTTACAAGCGGCCTCTTTAGAGTGGTCTGAATGGTTTTTGACAAATCATTTTATATGGCATTCCTGACTAAAACACGGCTGGGTGTTCACAAAGACAATCAATCAATTTTATTCTCTATGATAAAATTTGCTTCACAAAGTTGTATATTACACAACCTGGACTCAGATATTGTTGAAAAATGGCTACAATGTTGTATTTTATTGGAAAGGTATTGTTTAGCTTAGTTCGCTACGTTAAGTTTTTAAAACTACAATATTGTAAACGCGAAGTGTCCATGTGCATACTGAGAATCGGTTACCCAAACCATTCGACATTCCACACAACAGTGCTAGTGCCATGTACAGAAAAAAAAATAATAGTACAACCACAATGCGAAAGTCATGCTTATAGCAACAATTTTAAAGCAGAATGTGAATTATATTCTTTTCTGCACCTGCCTTCAAAACGCTCACGCCGACAAAAGTCAATGACCAATTTTTCCTCACAAAATTCAGAAGTAGTTGTTGGTAATGTTTTGGTACAGGAAAAAAAAACGAGCGCGAGAGTTTAGCTTCAACATACAAAATTTTGGTGTAGTTATCAGCAAGAAGCGTTTGTAGGGATGGTGAGACAAATTATCCCCTGATGGCAACCATGAAGTTGCTTTGATAACACAAGTGGAACGACGTCGGAGGCGTTTATAGATGTGCCACATTCGTATCAGGACATTCGTATCAGGAATTTCAAAGCCCCTTTTTTAAGAGAAGGGTGACTGAAATCCAGAGGTTCCTCCAATGCAAATTGAATCAATCTCGAACAGATAAAGAATTCTGGAATCCAAATTCTTTATCTGTTTCAATAACCTACCATAACCGCCCCTTTGCTTTCCGAGGTTTTCTTGACTGCCAACCCTCAGTTTCTGTGTTATATATATATATATATATATATATATATGTGTGTGTGTGTGTGTGTGTGTGTGTGTGTGTGTGTGTGTGTGTGTGTATCACCAGAGAGAGGTGGTCCGATTGAGAATATTAAAAGACACCAAGTGAAGTGAGGTTATGAGCTTCGGTGGAAGTTCCCTTCCTCCAACTCGCTGTAACATTAGAACATAGGGGGAGAGCACGCGAACGGGTAAAGGAGGAATTCTTAGGAAGGAGTAACAAATGGAAGGGTTTTTCACCGTTGCAATGGTTTGCTGATCACAATTAACACCACAAACCCAGGTTTGCAGTGTGTATTGGAGGTGTAATGGGGTATGGAAGAAAATTTTTTGGTCTATGGGTGTAAGGTGGTGTTATTTGTTTGCACATTGGAAATGCCTCCAAGGGGTGACATTTAAAATTTCTTGACGACACGTTCCAGAGTTTTTGGGTTAAAGAGGTTAGCACGTTTCCCTCTCGTGAAAACCTAGGAAACGTATTGACACATGGTAGGAAGTTCTGAAATATTTTCATTTGTAGTCGACAAAAAACCACGCGGTATGACATTATTAGAATTGTTGTACACCGTTTATTTTTCTATAGAGAACTTTTTTCTCACCCGCACCCAGTAGTACACAACTGACTGAATTGATTGATTGTAGTGTGTAACGCGCCGATGCAACGCAAGGAATGAGACGCACTGTAGTGGAGGTCCGCATTGATTGTGACCACCTGGATTCTAACCTGCGCCGAAGTCTCGTACACCTTGACGTTTTTGCTTTTCGCCTCAATCAGAAAGGGGTCGTCGCGGCGCAGAAGCGAATTAGTGTCCTCGTGCTCAGATAGTACTCAACTGACTTGGCCGTAAATATCAAACAGACACAACCTAGGCACTAAAATGAAAATCTGATAATGTTATACCCTGCAGAACTCCGTAGGGCATGATTTTGTCCCTACAGGGTCACAATCAGCCAAGTATTTGACCTAGTCTTTTGTCAATGAGCAACGAAGAACTCGTAAAAGACAGGTATAAGAAAACGGTTCTCAAATTTTACGAAGGGTTGATAGTTTTTGTACTGTACGAGAAGCACAGTCCTTGCTGTTCTTCCTTGGGGACAACCTCACATATCTTTTCGCGGTAATTTGGGGCAGATGGGACGCCTTCCTGGCTCTCTCAAATTTTTTTACCTGGAGGCATTGAAATTGCAGAAGCACCAGTTTTACGGGGAGTGCACTAAAAATATTACTATGGGTTGCGAGGGTACAGTTTACGTAATCTATTTATAAATCATCTATATATAAAGCACATATGTCTCAGAAACAAACATCGGGGCATGGTCATTTTATATGTAGCTGCCAGCAGACGTTCAGTTGTTTTCTGGGTGTCATAACCAGGGTAAAGCTACAGCTTTGTACAAGCCGTTGTTCAGTGTCAAACAGATATATCATGGCACCGCAACTATAGGATGACCTATTTGAGAGCAACATATATGCTTTTTGCACAATTCCAACATTACTTATCATTAGCGTACCATGCGCTGCTCCTTCAGGCAAAACAATTAGGCTTACAGCATTGGCAAAATAGACAAACTAATGTGTCGTTAAAAATACGAAATTGTAAAATGTTGTGACCTTATAGTGTATTTTCTAAATAATTTTACTAAAACAGAGCAATTTGAAATTCCGGACTTTACTGTGCGAACTTGTTTACAGCCACGGCAAACGTTTCTCAAAGCAGCCAGGTGACGCTTCAATGCACACCATCCCCGTACAATCACCTACGCGAACGTTCCCCACGGTCGTAATTTAGGTAACCGCGCTACGCTTAGCCACGTGGTTTTTGCCAACTAATTTTTTCTTCCATTGCATCCAATATTACTACTCGCGTGCATTAGCAAGCGATCCTGCTTTCGGCCGCTGCCCGAACACGTCGCAACAATGAAATACGCGCCAGAACTTTAGCAGGGCAGATCATTCCAATCAAGAAGTTCGCGGGCTCGCAGTAAAACACAGCAATGACTCAGCGTTTTAGAACATCGCAATGAGCCAAAAAAGTTCAAAAAGGCACGGTGTTTCCCAGTTCAAAAGTTTACTTCACGAATTCGCGCACGCACCACGTTACCCACTCAATAAAGTTTTTGTATACCGCGAGATAGCGTTTAGCACGCGCAAAATTTTGCGCTTGCGCTCCGGCACCCAACGCACTTTTAGTAATGCGCCAACAATGCTCCGCTAATGGCGTAGCGCCGCTGGTCGCTACGCCATTAGTTCTACGCCGCTGGTCGCTACAAATACCACTTCTGAGACGATACTCCTCCCTGAAGGCACCACGATCGCATCCCTTGTAGCTGATGACAGTGTGTCTCAGGTTCCCCTCTGCTCTGTGTCTTCCGTTCCCCTGTCTTCATATCCCGGCCCCTCATGTCACACCCCAGCAGCCACGATTAGCGAAGACCTAACTGTGTTGGATACAAAACTTCTACTTCAGCTTATTGAAAAACACATAAACTCATTCGACTGCATCTCCACCAACCTCGTACAGACGTCTGTGAGAGAGCGTCGTATAGAGAAAAATGGGACCCACTTTGTTGCCCGTCACCCGTACCGTGTGTCGTCGTCCGAACAGAAAGACACCGAACAAAAATGTCGCGGACATGCCTCAGTGAAACATCATTCGACCGTCCTCTAGCCCGTGGCGTTCTCTTGCTTTTCTGATGAGACAAAATATGATTCTGTACGGTTTTGTGTGGACTATCACACTTCGATTAGGATTACGCGGAAGGATGTATATCTAATTCCGCGCATAGATATAGCGCTGGACGGTCTACACGGTGCTGAATATTTCTGCAGTCTAGACCTGCGGTCTAGCTACTGTCAGATCTCCATTGCGCGAATCTGACAAAGAGAAAACGGCGTTTCCGAGTCCAGATGGCTTGTACTAGTTTAACATATTGCCTTTGGCTTATGAAACGCCCCAGCCACATTTGAGAGCATGATAAACACGGTCCTTCGCGGCTTCACCTGGAAAACATGTTTGTTTCACCTTGACGACATCGTCATCTTTTCAAGTTTTATGCAACATCTGCAGCGAGTGGACGATCTGTTGACTTGTCTGGAAAAAGCTAGTCTGAGTCTGAAAACCAAGAAATGTCGTTTTGCTAGCAAATCAATGAAGGTTTTTGGTGACGTCGTTAGTAGAGTTGGTATACCCCGCGACCTAGACAAAACTTCTGCTTTCACCAATTTTCCTCGTCCTCAGCAACAAAAAGCCCTGCATAGTAGTCTCGGTCTGGCGTCCTATTTTCGGCTTTTTGCCAGCAATTTTGCTGCTCCCGCTACAACTCTGAACCAGCTAATCAATGCTGATATCCCCTTCGACTGGAGTGATGGTTGCGGAAAGCCCTTCCAATACCTCACGCAAGCGCTTACTTACGAACCCGTATTATACCACTTTGACAATTCGAGACTGGTGATCTCCTACACCGACGCTAGTGAGCGTGGCATTAGCGTAATTCTGTTGCAGCGCGACGCTCACCACCGGGAGAGAGCTGTTGCTTATGCCAGCCGCTCTCGAACACGAGGTCGGAGAAACAGATGAAGACTTTTTCGAGTGAGAAAGGAAGTGGTGAAAAAATGCCCGCTGGGTGGGATCCGAACCCACGTCCTCCAGAATACCGGTCCAGTGCTATTACCACTACGCTACTGGCGGGGCTGTTTCTCTAGTACTTTCCGGGGTATATATCGGAAGGTATTTATTGTTTCCTGCAATTGCGTGTGATAGCCAGTGCCACACAGACTACGCGGGGTGAAGGGGACCTTCTCTTTACACCCGGGCTGTGACTCGACCCACCGCATTCTCTACCTTGCTTTCCAAGGTTTTGTTGACGGCCAACCCTTCCTTCTGTCTTTATGCAACAAACCTCTCATCTATTCTAATCGGTTATATATGTATTTATGCATGTATACATATATATGAATATATAGCGAATCAGAATAGGAAATGAGGGGCTCGTAGAAATAACACAGAAAATAAGGGTTGGCAGTCAAGAAAACTTCGGAAAGCAAAGGGGAGATTGTCGTAGGTCATTGAAACAGCTAAAGAATTTGCAAAGAAAGAAAGAAAGAGGAGAAAAAATGCCGGCCAGGTGGGATCCGAACCCATGACCTCCACGACCCGCTTCAAAGGGAAAACTAAGAGGAATCATCATCATCATCATCATCATCCAGAATACCGGTCTGATACGATAACCACTACGCTACCGGCGGGGCGATTTTCCTCCCCGCTGTCTGGGGTATTTATGTCAATGCAATTTTTTTCCTGTGCTTGGGGGTGGTAGCCAGCACCACTCTGACTTCTCTGGGTGAAGGGACCTTCTTTTTAATCCCCGCGCCGTGACTGGAGTGTCTACGACATTTCGAGAGCGGTCAACCAGCGTTGGACCCTCTTAAGCTTCCTATGGTACCAAGACTGCAAGAACAGAGGCCCTTGCTATGCATGTAGCGAATTAGAATAGGATATGAGGAGCTCGTAGAAATAACACAGAAACTAAGGGTTGGCAGTCAAGAAAACCTCAGAAAGCAAAGGGGAGGTTCTGATAGGCCATTGAAACAGATAAAGAATTTGGAATCCAAATTCTTTATCTGTTTCAATAACCTACCAAAACCGCCCCTTTGCTTTCCGAGGTTTTCTTGACTGCCAACCCTTACTTTCTGTGTTATACATATATATATATATATATATATATATATATATATATATATATGTGTGTGTGTGTGTGTGTGTGTGTGTGTGTGTGTGTGTGTTTATCACCAGAGAGAGGTGGTCCGATTGAGAATATTAAAAGACACCAAGTGAAGTGAGGTTATGAGCTTCGGTGGAAGTTCCCTTCCTCCAACTCGCTGTAACATTAGAACATAGGGGGAGAGCACGCGAACGGGTAAAGGAGGAATTCTTAGGAAGGAGTAACAAATGGAAGGGTTTTTCACCGTTGCAATGGTTTGCTGATCACAATTAACACCACAAACCCAGGTTTGCAGTGTGTATTGGAGGTGTAATGGGGTATGGAAGAAAATTTTTTGGTCTATGGGTGTAAGGTGGTGTTATTTGTTTGCACATTGGAAATGCCTCCAAGGGGTGACATTTAAAATTTCTTGACGACACGTTCCAGAGTTTTTGGGTTAAAGAGGTTAGCACGTTTCCCTCTCGTGAAAACCTAGGAAACGTATTGACACATGGTAGGAAGTTCTGAAATATTTTCATTTGTAGTCGACAAAAAACCACGCGGTATGACATTATTAGAATTGTTGTACACCGTTTATTTTTCTATAGAGAACTTTTTTCTCACCCGCACCCAGTAGTACACAACTGACTGAATTGATTGATTGTAGTGTGTAACGCGCCGATGCAACGCAAGGAATGAGACGCACTGTAGTGGAGGTCCGCATTGATTGTGACCACCTGGATTCTAACCTGCGCCGAAGTCTCGTACACCTTGGCGTTTTTGCTTTTCGCCTCAATCAGAAAGGGGTCGTCGCGGCGCAGAAGCGAATTAGTGTCCTCGTGCTCAGATAGTACTCAACTGACTTGGCCGTAAATATCAAACAGACACAACCTAGGCACTAAAATGAAAATCTGATAATGTTATACACTGCAGAACTCCGTAGGGCATGATTTTGTCCCTACAGGGTCACAATCAGCCAAGTATTTGACCTAGTCTTTTGTCAACGAGCAACGAAGAACTCGTAAAAGACAGGTATAAGAAAACGGTTCTCAAATTTTACGAAGGGTTGATAGTTTTTGTACTGTACGAGAAGCACAGTCCTTGCTGTTCTTCCTTGGGGACAACCTCACATATCTTTTCGCGGTAATTTGGGGCAGATGGGACGCCTTCCTGGCTCTCTCAAAGTTTTTTACCTGCAGGCATTGAAATTGCAGAAGCACCAGTTTTACGGGGAGTGCACTAAAAATATTACTATGGGTTGCGAGGGTACAGTTTACGTAATCTATTTATAAATCATCTATATATAAAGCACATATGTCTCAGAAAGGAACATCGGGGCATGGTCATTTTATATTTAGCTGCCAGCAGACGTTCAGTTGTTTTCTCGGTGTCATAATCAGGGTAAAGCTACAGCTTAGTACAAGCCGTTGTTCAGTGTCAAACAGATATAGCATGGCACCGCAACTATAAGCAGACCTATTTGAGAGCAGCATATATGCTTTTTGCACAATTCCAACATTACTTACCATTAGCGTACCATGTGCTGCTCCTTAAGGCAAAACAATTAGGCTTACAGCATTGGCAAAATAGACAAACTAATGTGTCGTTAAAAATACGAAATTGTAAAATGTTGTGACCTTATAGTGTATTTTCTAAATAATTTTACTAAAACAGAGCAATTTGAAATTCCGGACTTTACTGTGCGAACTTGTTTACAGCCACGGCAAACGTTTCTCAAAGCAGCCAGGTGACGCTTCAATGCACACCATCCCCGTACAATCACCTACGCGAACGTTCCCCACGGTCGTAATTTAGGTAACCGCGCTACGCTTAGCCACGTGGTTTTTGCCAACTAATTTTTTCTTCCATTGCATCCAATATTACTACTCGCGTGCATTAGCAAGCGATCCTGCTTTCGGCCGCTGCCCGAACACGTCGCAACAATGAAATACGCGCCAGAACTTTAGCAGGGCAGATCATTCCAATCAAGAAGTTCGCGGGCTCGCAGTAAAACACAGCAATGACTCAGCGTTTTAGAACATCGCAATGAGCCAAAAAAGTTCAAAAAGGCACGGTGTTTCCAAGTTCAAAAGTTTACTTCACGAATTCGCGCACGCACCACGTTACCCACTCAATAAAGTTTTTGTATACCGCGAGATAGCGTTTAGCACGCGCAAAATTTTGCGCTTGCGCTCCGGCACCCAACGCACTTTTAGTAATGCGCCAACAATGCTCCGCTAATGGCGTAGCGCCGCTGGTCGCTACGCCATTAGTTCTACGCCGCTGGTCGCTACAAATACCACTTCTGAGACGATACTCCTCCCTGAAGGCACCACGATCGCATCCCTTGTAGCTGATGACAGTGTGTCTCAGGTTCCCCTCTGCTCTGTGTCTTCCGTTCCCCTGTCTTCATATCCCGGCCCCTCATGTCACACCCCAGCAGCCACGATTAGCGAAGACCTAACTGTGTTGGATACAAAACTTCTACTTCAGCTTATTGAAAAACACATAAACTCATTCGACTGCATCTCCACCAACCTCGTACAGACGTCTGTGAGAGAGCGTCGTATAGAGAAAAATGGGACCCACTTTGTTGCCCGTCACCCGTACCGTGTGTCGTCGTCCGAACAGAAAGACACCGAACAAAAATGTCGCGGACATGCCTCAGTGAAACATCATTCGACCGTCCTCTAGCCCGTGGCGTTCTCTTGCTTTTCTGATGAGACAAAATATGATTCTGTACGGTTTTGTGTGGACTATCACACTTCGATTAGGATTACGCGGAAGGATGTATATCTAATTCCGCGCATAGATATAGCGCTGGACGGTCTACAAGGTGCTGAATATTTCTGCAGTCTAGACCTGCGGTCTAGCTACTGTCAGATCTCCATTGCGCGAATCTGACAAAGAGAAAACGGCGTTTCCGAGTCCAGATGGCTTGTACTAGTTTAACATATTGCCTTTGGCTTATGAAACGCCCCAGCCACATTTGAGAGCATGATAAACACGGTCCTTCGCGGCTTCACCTGGAAAACATGTTTGTTTCACCTTGACGACATCGTCATCTTTTCAAGTTTTATGCAACATCTGCAGCGAGTGGACGATCTGTTGACTTGTCTGGAAAAAGCTAGTCTGAGTCTGAAAACCAAGAAATGTCGTTTTGCTAGCAAATCAATGAAGGTTTTTGGTGACGTCGTTAGTAGAGTTGGTATACCCCGCGACCTAGACAAAACTTCTGCTTTCACCAATTTTCCTCGTCCTCAGCAACAAAAAGCCCTGCATAGTAGTCTCGGTCTGGCGTCCTATTTTCGGCTTTTTGCCAGCAATTTTGCTGCTCCCGCTACAACTCTGAACCAGCTAATCAATGCTGATATCCCCTTCGACTGGAGTGATGGTTGCGGAAAGCCCTTCCAATACCTCACGCAAGCGCTTACTTACGAACCCGTATTATACCACTTTGACAATTCGAGACTGGTGATCTCCTACACCGACGCTAGTGAGCGTGGCATTAGCGTAATTCTGTTGCAGCGCGACGCTCACCACCGGGAGAGAGCTGTTGCTTATGCCAGCCGCTCTCGAACACGAGGTCGGAGAAACAGATGAAGACTTTTTCGAGTGAGAAAGGAAGTGGTGAAAAAATGCCCGCTGGGTGGGATCCGAACCCACGTCCTCCAGAATACCGGTCCAGTGCTATTACCACTACGCTACTGGCGGGGCTGTTTCTCTAGTACTTTCCGGGGTATATATCGGAAGGTATTTATTGTTTCCTGCAATTGCGTGTGATAGCCAGTGCCACACAGACTACGCGGGGTGAAGGGGACCTTCTCTTTACACCCGGGCTGTGACTCGACCCACCGCATTCTCTACCTTGCTTTCCAAGGTTTTGTTGACGGCCAACCCTTCCTTCTGTCTTTATGCAACAAACCTCTCATCTATTCTAATCGGTTATATATGTATTTATGCATGTATACATATATATGAATATATAGCGAATCAGAATAGGAAATGAGGGGCTCGTAGAAATAACACAGAAAATAAGGGTTGGCAGTCAAGAAAACTTCGGAAAGCAAAGGGGAGATTGTCGTAGGTCATTGAAACAGCTAAAGAATTTGCAAAGAAAGAAAGAAAGAGGAGAAAAAATGCCGGCCAGGTGGGATCCGAACCCATGACCTCCACGACCCGCTTCAAAGGGAAAACTAAGAGGAATCATCATCATCATCATCATCATCATCCAGAATACCGGTCTGATACGATAACCACTACGCTACCGGCGGGGCGATTTTCCTCCCCGCTGTCTGGGGTATTTATGTCAATGCAATTTTTTTCCTGTGCTTGGGGGTGGTAGCCAGCACCACTCTGACTTCTCTGGGTGAAGGGACCTTCTTTTTAATCCCCGCGCCGTGACTGGAGTGTCTACGACATTTCGAGAGCGGTCAACCAGCGTTGGACCCTCTTAAGCTTCCTATGGTACCAAGACTGCAAGAACAGAGGCCCTTGCTATGCATGTAGCGAATTAGAATAGGATATGAGGAGCTCGTAGAAATAACACAGAAACTAAGGGTTGGCAGTCAAGAAAACCTCGGAAAGCAAAGGGGAGGTTCTGGTAGGCCATTGAAACAGATAAAGAATTTGGAATCCAAATTCTTTATCTGTTTCAATAACCTACCAAAACCGCCCCTTTGCTTTCCGAGGTTTTCTTGACTGCCAACCCTTACTTTCTGTGTTATACATATATATATATATATATATATATATATATATATATATGTGTGTGTGTGTGTGTGTGTGTGTGTGTGTGTGTTTATCACCAGAGAGAGGTGGTCCGATTGAGAATATTAAAAGACACCAAGTGAAGTGAGGTTATGAGCTTCGGTGGAAGTTCCCTTCCTCCAACTCGCTGTAACATTAGAACATAGGGGGAGAGCACGCGAACGGGTAAAGGAGGAATTCTTAGGAAGGAGTAATAAATGGAAGGGTTTTTCACCGTTGCAATGGTTTGCTGATCACAATTAAGACCACAAACCCAGGTTTGCAGTGTGTATTGGAGGTGTAATGCGGTATGGAAGAAAATTTTTTGGTCTATGGGTGTAAGGTGGTGTTATTTGTTGGCACATTGGAAATGCCTCCAAGGGGTGACATTTAAAATTTCTTGACGACACGTTCCAGAGTTTTTGGGTTAAAGAGGTTAGCACGTTTCCCTCTCGTGAAAACCTAGGAAACGTATTGACACATGGTAGGAAGTTCTGAAATATTTTCATTTGTAGTCGACAAAAAACCACGGGGTATGACATTATTAGAATTGTTGTACACCGTTTATTTTTCTATAGAGAACTTTTTTCTCACCCGCACCCAGTAGTACACAACTGACTGAATTGATTGATTGTAGTGTGTAACGCGCCGATGCAACGCAAGGAATGAGACGCACTGTAGTGGAGGTCCGCATTGATTGTGACCACCTGGATTCTAACCTGCGCCGAAGTCTCGTACACCTTGGCGTTTTTGCTTTTCGCCTCAATCAGAAAGGGGTCGTCGCGGCGCAGAAGCGAATTAGTGTCCTCGTGCTCAGATAGTACTCAACTGACTTGGCCGTAAATATCAAACAGACACAACCTAGGCACTAAAATGAAAATCTGATAATGTTATACACTGCAGAACTCCGTAGGGCATGATTTTGTCCCTACAGGGTCACAATCAGCCAAGTATTTGACCTAGTCTTTTGTCAACGAGCAACGAAGAACTCGTAAAAGACAGGTATAAGAAAACGGTTCTCAAATTTTACGAAGGGTTGATAGTTTTTGTACTGTACGAGAAGCACAGTCCTTGCTGTTCTTCCTTGGGGACAACCTCACATATCTTTTCGCGGTAATTTGGGGCAGATGGGACGCCTTCCTGGCTCTCTCAAAGTTTTTTACCTGCAGGCATTGAAATTGCAGAAGCACCAGTTTTACGGGGAGTGCACTAAAAATATTACTATGGGTTGCGAGGGTACAGTTTACGTAATCTATTTATAAATCATCTATATATAAAGCACATATGTCTCAGAAAGGAACATCGGGGCATGGTCATTTTATATTTAGCTGCCAGCAGACGTTCAGTTGTTTTCTCGGTGTCATAATCAGGGTAAAGCTACAGCTTAGTACAAGCCGTTGTTCAGTGTCAAACAGATATAGCATGGCACCGCAACTATAAGCAGACCTATTTGAGAGCAGCATATATGCTTTTTGCACAATTCCAACATTACTTACCATTAGCGTACCATGCGCTGCTCCTTAAGGCAAAACAATTAGGCTTACAGCATTGGCAAAATAGACAAACTAATGTGTCGTTAAAAATACGAAATTGTAAAATGTTGTGACCTTATAGTGTATTTTCTAAATAATTTTACTAAAACAGAGCAATTTGAAATTCCGGACTTTACTGTGCGAACTTGTTTACAGCCACGGCAAACGTTTCTCAAAGCAGCCAGGTGACGCTTCAATGCACACCATCCCCGTACAATCACCTACGCGAACGTTCCCCACGGTCGTAATTTAGGTAACCGCGCTACGCTTAGCCACGTGGTTTTTGCCAACTAATTTTTTCTTCCATTGCATCCAATATTACTACTCGCGTGCATTAGCAAGCGATCCTGCTTTCGGCCGCTGCCCGAACACGTCGCAACAATGAAATACGCGCCAGAACTTTAGCAGGGCAGATCATTCCAATCAAGAAGTTCGCGGGCTCGCAGTAAAACACAGCAATGACTCAGCGTTTTAGAACATCGCAATGAGCCAAAAAAGTTCAAAAAGGCACGGTGTTTCCAAGTTCAAAAGTTTACTTCACGAATTCGCGCACGCACCACGTTACCCACTCAATAAAGTTTTTGTATACCGCGAGATAGCGTTTAGCACGCGCAAAATTTTGCGCTTGCGCTCCGGCACCCAACGCACTTTTAGTAATGCGCCAACAATGCTCCGCTAATGGCGTAGCGCCGCTGGTCGCTACGCCATTAGTTCTACGCCGCTGGTCGCTACAAATACCACTTCTGAGACGATACTCCTCCCTGAAGGCACCACGATCGCATCCCTTGTAGCTGATGACAGTGTGTCTCAGGTTCCCCTCTGCTCTGTGTCTTCCGTTCCCCTGTCTTCATATCCCGGCCCCTCATGTCACACCCCAGCAGCCACGATTAGCGAAGACCTAACTGTGTTGGATACAAAACTTCTACTTCAGCTTATTGAAAAACACATAAACTCATTCGACTGCATCTCCACCAACCTCGTACAGACGTCTGTGAGAGAGCGTCGTATAGAGAAAAATGGGACCCACTTTGTTGCCCGTCACCCGTACCGTGTGTCGTCGTCCGAACAGAAAGACACCGAACAAAAATGTCGCGGACATGCCTCAGTGAAACATCATTCGACCGTCCTCTAGCCCGTGGCGTTCTCTTGCTTTTCTGATGAGACAAAATATGATTCTGTACGGTTTTGTGTGGACTATCACACTTCGATTAGGATTACGCGGAAGGATGTATATCTAATTCCGCGCATAGATATAGCGCTGGACGGTCTACAAGGTGCTGAATATTTCTGCAGTCTAGACCTGCGGTCTAGCTACTGTCAGATCTCCATTGCGCGAATCTGACAAAGAGAAAACGGCGTTTCCGAGTCCAGATGGCTTGTACTAGTTTAACATATTGCCTTTGGCTTATGAAACGCCCCAGCCACATTTGAGAGCATGATAAACACGGTCCTTCGCGGCTTCACCTGGAAAACATGTTTGTTTCACCTTGACGACATCGTCATCTTTTCAAGTTTTATGCAACATCTGCAGCGAGTGGACGATCTGTTGACTTGTCTGGAAAAAGCTAGTCTGAGTCTGAAAACCAAGAAATGTCGTTTTGCTAGCAAATCAATGAAGGTTTTTGGTGACGTCGTTAGTAGAGTTGGTATACCCCGCGACCTAGACAAAACTTCTGCTTTCACCAATTTTCCTCGTCCTCAGCAACAAAAAGCCCTGCATAGTAGTCTCGGTCTGGCGTCCTATTTTCGGCTTTTTGCCAGCAATTTTGCTGCTCCCGCTACAACTCTGAACCAGCTAATCAATGCTGATATCCCCTTCGACTGGAGTGATGGTTGCGGAAAGCCCTTCCAATACCTCACGCAAGCGCTTACTTACGAACCCGTATTATACCACTTTGACAATTCGAGACTGGTGATCTCCTACACCGACGCTAGTGAGCGTGGCATTAGCGTAATTCTGTTGCAGCGCGACGCTCACCACCGGGAGAGAGCTGTTGCTTATGCCAGCCGCTCTCGAACACGAGGTCGGAGAAACAGATGAAGACTTTTTCGAGTGAGAAAGGAAGTGGTGAAAAAATGCCCGCTGGGTGGGATCCGAACCCACGTCCTCCAGAATACCGGTCCAGTGCTATTACCACTACGCTACTGGCGGGGCTGTTTCTCTAGTACTTTCCGGGGTATATATCGGAAGGTATTTATTGTTTCCTGCAATTGCGTGTGATAGCCAGTGCCACACAGACTACGCGGGGTGAAGGGGACCTTCTCTTTACACCCGGGCTGTGACTCGACCCACCGCATTCTCTACCTTGCTTTCCAAGGTTTTGTTGACGGCCAACCCTTCCTTCTGTCTTTATGCAACAAACCTCTCATCTATTCTAATCGGTTATATATGTATTTATGCATGTATACATATATATGAATATATAGCGAATCAGAATAGGAAATGAGGGGCTCGTAGAAATAACACAGAAAATAAGGGTTGGCAGTCAAGAAAACTTCGGAAAGCAAAGGGGAGATTGTCGTAGGTCATTGAAACAGCTAAAGAATTTGCAAAGAAAGAAAGAAAGAGGAGAAAAAATGCCGGCCAGGTGGGATCCGAACCCATGACCTCCACGACCCGCTTCAAAGGGAAAACTAAGAGGAATCATCATCATCATCATCATCATCATCCAGAATACCGGTCTGATACGATAACCACTACGCTACCGGCGGGGCGATTTTCCTCCCCGCTGTCTGGGGTATTTATGTCAATGCAATTTTTTTCCTGTGCTTGGGGGTGGTAGCCAGCACCACTCTGACTTCTCTGGGTGAAGGGACCTTCTTTTTAATCCCCGCGCCGTGACTGGAGTGTCTACGACATTTCGAGAGCGGTCAACCAGCGTTGGACCCTCTTAAGCTTCCTATGGTACCAAGACTGCAAGAACAGAGGCCCTTGCTATGCATGTAGCGAATTAGAATAGGATATGAGGAGCTCGTAGAAATAACACAGAAACTAAGGGTTGGCAGTCAAGAAAACCTCGGAAAGCAAAGGGGAGGTTCTGGTAGGCCATTGAAACAGATAAAGAATTTGGAATCCAAATTCTTTATCTGTTTCAATAACCTACCAAAACCGCCCCTTTGCTTTCCGAGGTTTTCTTGACTGCCAACCCTTACTTTCTGTGTTATATATATATATATATATATATTTACATATATATATATATATATATATATATATATATATATTTACATATATATATATATATATATATATATATATATGTGTGTGTGTGTGTGTGTGTGTGTGTGTATCACCAGAGAGAGGTGGTCCGATTGAGAATATTAAAAGACACCAAGTGAAGTGAGGTTATGAGCTTCGGTGGAAGTTCCCTTCCTCCAACTCGCTGTAACATTAGAACATAGGGGGAGAGCACGCGAACGGGTAAAGGAGGAATTCTTAGGAAGGAGTAACAAATGGAAGGGTTTTTCACCGTTGCAATGGTTTGCTGATCACAATTAACACCACAAACCCAGGTTTGCAGTGTGTATTGGAGGTGTAATGCGGTATGGAAGAAAATTTTTTGGTCTATGGGTGTAAGGTGGTGTTATTTGTTGGCACATTGGAAATGCCTCCAAGGGGTGACATTTAAAATTTCTTGACGACACGTTCCAGAGTTTTTGGGTTAAAGAGGTTAGCACGTTTCCCTCTCGTGAAAACCTAGGAAACGTATTGACACATGGTAGGAAGTTCTGAAATATTTTCATTTGTAGTCGACAAAAAACCACGGGGTATGACATTATTAGAATTGTTGTACACCGTTTATTTTTCTATAGAGAACTTTTTTCTCACCCGCACCCAGTAGTACACAACTGACTGAATTGATTGATTGTAGTGTGTAACGCGCCGATGCAACGCAAGGAATGAGACGCACTGTAGTGGAGGTCCGCATTGATTGTGACCACCTGGATTCTAACCTGCGCCGAAGTCTCGTACACCTTGGCGTTTTTGCTTTTCGCCTCAATCAGAAAGGGGTCGTCGCGGCGCAGAAGCGAATTAGTGTCCTCGTGCTCAGATAGTACTCAACTGACTTGGCCGTAAATATCAAACAGACACAACCTAGGCACTAAAATGAAAATCTGATAATGTTATACCCTGCAGAACTCCGTAGGGCATGATTTTGTCCCTACAGGGTCACAATCAGCCAAGTATTTGACCTAGTCTTTTGTCAACGAGCAACGAAGAACTCGTAAAAGACAGGTATAAGAAAACGGTTCTCAAATTTTACGAAGGGTTGATAGTTTTTGTACTGTACGAGAAGCACAGTCCTTGCTGTTCTTCCTTGGGGACAACCTCACATATCTTTTCGCGGTAATTTGGGGCAGATGGGACGCCTTCCTGGCTCTCTCAAAGTTTTTTACCTGCAGGCATTGAAATTGCAGAAGCACCAGTTTTACGGGGAGTGCACTAAAAATATTACTATGGGTTGCGAGGGTACAGTTTACGTAATCTATTTATAAATCATCTATATATAAAGCACATATGTCTCAGAAAGGAACATCGGGGCATGGTCATTTTATATTTAGCTGCCAGCAGACGTTCAGTTGTTTTCTCGGTGTCATAATCAGGGTAAAGCTACAGCTTAGTACAAGCCGTTGTTCAGTGTCAAACAGATATAGCATGGCACCGCAACTATAAGCAGACCTATTTGAGAGCAACATATATGCTTTTTGCACAATTCCAACATTACTTATCATTAGCGTACCATGCGCTGCTCCTTAAGGTAAAACAATTAGGCTTACAGCATTGGCAAAATAGACAAACTAATGTGTCGTTAAAAATACGAAATTGTAAAATGTTGTGACCTTATAGTGTATTTTCTATATAATTTTACTAAAACAGAGCAATTTGAAATTCCGGACTTTACTGTGCGAACTTGTTTACAGCCACGGCAAACGTTTCTCAAAGCAGCCAGGTGACGCTTCAATGCACACCATCCCCGTACAATCACCTACGCGAACGTTCCCCACGGTCGTAATTTAGGTAACCGCGCTACGCTTAGCCACGTGGTTTTTGCCAACTAATTTTTTCTTCCATTGCATCCAATATTACTACTCGCGTGCATTAGCAAGCGATCCTGCTTTCGGCCGCTGCCCGAACACGTCGCAACAATGAAATACGCGCCAGAACTTTAGCAGGGCAGATCATTCCAATCAAGAAGTTCGCGGGCTCGCAGTAAAACACAGCAATGACTCAGCGTTTTAGAACATCGCAATGAGCCAAAAAAGTTCAAAAAGGCACGGTGTTTCCCAGTTCAAAAGTTTACTTCAAGAATTCGCGCATGCACCACGTTACCCACTCAATAATGTTTTTGTATACCGCGAGATAGCGTTTAGCACGCGCAAAATTTTGCGCTTGCGCCCCGGCACCCAACGCACTTTTAGTAATGCGCCAACAAAACACTACTAATGGCGTAGTGCTGCTCAGAATCGTCGGTAGCGCCATCTAGGATATGAATAAATAACTACAATTTTGCAAGCCAACAAGGCCATACAGATGAGACCCAAGAAAAACGGCGGTGCCCCCCAAACCAGTTGTGTTCGGTACGGCTTGGCACAGCAATACAGTGAAGTAGAGTCTAGTACTCTGTGCGACCGCGGGTACCCGTCAGTTTAAACAACGCGAAAGCGGCGCTGAAGTACCCTTCCGTCCTGCAGCGGCCGTCGGGGCAGGCCGTCTTGTGCAAACAAGTTTCGCGAGACGAGCACCAGCCGCGCGCAACCCGCAGCACCACAAAGCACCGCCCGCGAGCTCTGGAATCACGCCGCAACTGTTCTTGCTCCCGCGCCAAACTACGACGCATGCGCGCCCCACCTGTTGCTGAACGCGATGCGAGCACGCAGAGAACACGCGAGGAGCAGCGGAGAGCAGGCGAGGAGGAGTGGGGGAGAGGGCGCACCTGGAACGGCTGTTGCGGACGCTGAGGCACGCCGACAACGCCGGGTGACATCGTGAGTTAAAGAAATGCTCTGCATTTAAAAGCCTCCAGAGCAGACGCCGTGGCATTCATTCGACGACACTAGCCTGTGCTAGTCTTTTTGTTGACCACTGCTTCGCCGCCTCTGTATTCTTTTGAGTTGTTAGGGGAGCACAAGTTCGCTCCAAAAAACTTGTTTCTCCTTCAAGACAACTGCGTCGTCCTTGGCTTCGTGTCATCTGTTGGAGGTGCTGGGTACTAAGCCTTTATACTCTCTACGACATCTGGAAGCCGCCAAGCCAGTCCAACCTGAGAAAGCCGCCGACTGCAAGGATTGCTACCCGAGTTCGGTCTTCTGCCAGAAGGACCCAAGAGAAGGAACGCTGCAAGCAACACCATGGTGCAAGAAACAACGTCGCCAATCATCCTGCAGCAGCCCCGAGAACCGCCATCGTTCCGGGGAGCCCCCGCTGAAGACCCCGAAGAATCGTTGGAGAAGCTGGAGCGCGTCCGCATCTTCAACTGGTGGGACGACGAAGAAACCTTCCGGCATGTCTTCTTTTACTTAGAAGATGCTGCTCGAACTTGGTTCGAGAACCATGAGAGCTCTTTGACCGACTGGACTCATTTCAAAAGGGAGTTTCTTAAGACCTTCACTACAGTGGTGAGAAAAGAGCGAGCTGCACTTTTACTTGAAACTCGAACACAGCACCCCAACGAAGGAGTCGTGATTTTTTCTGAGGAGATGAAGCGACTTTTTTGTCGTGCGGACCCGGGAATGACCGCGGAAAAGAAGCTCAGGTTTCTAATGCGAGGAGTGAAGCATTCGTTTTTTGCTTGTCTAATCCGCAACCCGCCGAAGACGGTGGCGGAATTCGCGTCTGAGGCGGCCGCGATGGAGAAGACCCTAGAAATTCGAACGAGGCAGTACGACCGCCCTGTCAACACGCTGTTCTCGGAAACCATCGGTGCCGCAAATGGAAGCTCCGATACATTGCGAGAGACATTCCGAGCAGTTATCAGGGAGGAGACACGGAAGCTTTTTTCCAACGACGCTGCCACCTCAAGTGGCTTCCCTGACCGACGTAATCCGAGAAGTCCAAAACGCACTGGGAACTTCTACGCCATCGGAAGCACCCCGCGAACCACAAGCCATCACCTACTCCTCGGCTGCTCGTCAACTCCGCCCTGCTCCAACCCGTCGTCAAGAGGCCGAGCCATACCGGCGTACAATGCCGCCCGCCCGCCGCCTTGTAGACCAATACCAGACGCCAAGGAAGACCGACGTGCGGCGAACGCCCGATAATCGCCCGCTGGGCTACCACTGCGGAGAGGCCGACCACATCTACCGTCGCTGTCCCTACAAGAGGCTCGGTTTGCGAGGGTTCTCCGCTGAGAAGACGCCGTGGCATTCATTCGACGACACTCACTTGGGCTAGTCACTTTGTTGACCCCTGCTTCGCCGCCTCTGTATTCTTTTGAGTTTTTAGGGGATCATGAGTTCGCTCCAATAAACTTGTTTCTCCTTCAAGACAACTGCGTCGTCCTTGGCTTCGTGACAATATTGCCACGATAACAATAATGTCCCTCTTCATTACCAGAACCAATAAAACGTATAAACGGGACCCTAGTCAATCGGGAAGTATTCAGAACATCGGCGAAGCGCGTCGGTGTGGTCCCTGGAGAAGCGCGGCATCCGGGCGGCGTATTCCCAAACCATATCCCGTAGGGGCCCAGGGTGACCACACCCCCTAAGCAGGGGCGCAGACAGTGAGAATAAAAAATTGCAATTTTTTAACCTCCTTGGACGCCGCACCAGGACGTCTCTACCACGGTGTAAGAATAGTTTTCTTACACCGTGGTCTCTACTTATATGGGCGCGACTTCATGCGAGGTGGATTTGTTCTTTTTTTTCCCTGCCCTCGTTTCGGCTGCTTTGCGGGTGGCCGATGGTTTCGCTCCGCGGGGCAACCTGTGTTGTACTATTTACATTTTTATTCCTGCTATTTCTTGTTTATACATTTGTATACTTTTTTGCGTGTGTGTGGCTTAGAGTTGAGGCACGAGCTGTGACACAATGCTGGCGAATTAAAAGGCTAGACACTACAGAAATTTATATATGTGGTAGTTAAAAATGCGTCGCAGGAAATACCTTTTTTACTTACTTTATCTCTGCTGCGACTAACGTGACTTCAAGTTCACGGGCAACTACTCATTAGTCCCAGCGAAAAGAATATACGTATCTGAGTGAATGTAACACTGCACTAAATGAGAGGCCATGGGGCCCTGGGGGAGCAAGGATGAGGAGAAAAGGGGAAGGTCAGAACTCGCACAATGAACACAGTTGCAGTCTTGGGGTCCTTATCGCAAAATGAACACATTAAAGTAAGTCAGTGGCAGCAAAACGCACAGTTCACACTTAAATGTACAGTTCACACTGTGGACAATGCGGTTCACACTGAAAACAGCGCACGCTGCAGACAGTTCACATTGTATACCGAATGGGAAAGTCGGCCAGGCTCCTACACCAATTTGTAGAGTCTGTTTTCAAGGGCGTACTCGGTAATTGCTTCTAGTGCGGTGGGATCGTCACGGACCCAACTAACATGTTCCTGTTCAGTCGCAGGGGCGGGACCTAGGGTTAAAAGCTGGTGGCAATTACGGTCGAAGAATTTTCAGAGCCAAATTAAGTGGTAACGATTTGGTGTGCCTTCCCGATTACAGGGGGGGGGGGAGGGGGGGCATCAGCGCCATTCGGATCCCGCTGGAGCTGTCTATTTATAAATTACGTATCTTATGCAGGAAAATCTCTGTGTGCATGAAGCACAAATTGTTAAAAATAACTAATTGACATTGGCAACAGCGTGAGTGGTAGCACGCATGATTACTGATATCAAACTCGGCCTGGTGGCTACAGTGAAGAGACTGTGGTCAGTAGCCCTGTACAGAAGACATATATCAAACTCCTGGAGTACTTCAGTAGCTGTACAATCCAACTATTACTTAGCCCTTGGTTGGTATATATTTTCGATATTGTTTCCCTAAATTGTTATGACCAGCAGTGTAAATTATGCAGAATTCATGACCCAGTGTAAAACGTGTACGTTTGAGGTGGTGTCTTTCTTATCAAAGTATCACCCATGCAAGAACCATTCACACCTTCCATTGCTGTTAACAAAATGTCAATGTTTTCCTTTGTGGCACTGTTCCCGATAAAGAATAATGCAATGAAGTTAATGTTAACGAAATTCAATGTAATAGTGCTTATGAAAGTGTCAAAATGTAGCAGCTCATGCAGCTGTAATATTTCGCAAGAGTAGGACAGTTTGTAAATGTAGTCATGGGTAATTGGCTGCCTTTCTTGTAATCCTTACCTGCAGCACCTAATCGTGTGTTTAGCTGTGTATATAGTGAAAGAGCACCCAAATCAATTGTATACCTTTCTGTGTGCTGTAGAAGGAGCTTTCAATGAGCGTGTTTGCTTTCCTGACCGTGTATAATTGCCACATGCGCGTGAAAGCGTTCATCCGCGCGCGCGCACTTCGAGCACTGAGTCGAGCGCTTATTTAGGAACACGATCGGAGGTCAGCGTCAACTTGCAGATGCGCAAGAAGAGCGCGGAGAGATCAGGGGCTCAGGTACAAAAGGTTAGCTTCTACCACATGTGCGTCAGCTTCCCCAGTGCCGCAGGCCAGCCCCGCCCACGGAGTGAAACCATCGGCCGCCTGCCAAGCAGTCGACACGTGGGGAGGGGGAAAAAAGAAGAAATCCACCTCGCATGAAGTCGCGCACATATAGGTAGAGACGTCACGGTGCTGCGTTCAAGGAGGTCGCAATTTTTTTGCAAATTGCAATTTTTTTAATCTCTTGGGTTGCGCCCCTGCTTAGGGGGTGTGGTGGGCCTGGGCCCCTACGGTATATGGTTTGGGAATACGCAGCCGGGCGACCATGACATTTTTGTCTTGGCGACGCCCAATGAAGAGAGCCATTTCATCGAACACGTCCGTATAGGGCTCCTGCGCTGGAGTTTTGGCGACATTCAGCGCTCCTAGTGGCGGACGGCTCAGGGTACTACAAAAGCAGACTACCCACGCCACCCGCCTTGTGTTTTCAATTACAAGCCCTGTGAACATTGGTTGTACTTAGTTTGTTCGCTTTATGGCGCGTTCAAAATGACCGCATACTGTATTAAATAGCCCTAAAAGTAGTTGCAGAGGCTAAAAATTCATATTCGCTAACTGAAACAAGCGGATTTCACGGCTTTCCTTTGAGCGAGTTCTCGCTCTCGTCGCGGCCTGGGACAGTGTCGCCCTGTCGTGTGGTCGAACGTCTTGACAATTATTGTTTTTTCCTCTTGTGTACAGTCGACAAAGGAAAGTTCACGAGTACCACAAACACGCAACGCTGCTGATCGTATAGCCTGGGGAAACTGCAAAAGGTTGCTTCAGCGGGAGCATACAAGCAAAACGCAAGCCGAGTCAGCTGACACTGCTGCCATGGCCCCGCCTTGAAAACGAGTGGATATTTTGTTTTGTTTTTTCGCCATTTAAATGATTTTTGCGTAACGTTTTACGCAGCGTAGCGTCAGCGCAGCGTCAAATAAAAAATTAGGCGCTAATAAACTGCGCAAAACAAACCTGCCGTGGTGGCTCAGTGGCTGAGGCATAGCGCTGCTGAGGTAGCGGGTTCGATCCCCGGCCGCGGCGGCCGCTTTTCTGAAGGAAGCAAAAAGGAAAAAAACGCCCGTGTGTGCGACATTTCGGCGCACGTTAAAGATCTCCAGGTGGTCAAATTTAATCGGGAGCCCTCCAGTACGGCGCACCTCATCGTCTGCATTGCGTCGGCGCGGTAAACCCGTACAATCAATCAAATCATGACGCAACAAAAGCACCAAATCGCACGCCCACTGCCTACAGAGATGGGTGCATATTCGCATAACATAACACAGCCGCATACATGGCGCGCGGCCTCGAGCATTTACATACCATCATCAGTGACTCTGTTGGTTATCTTGATGTGCAGGGGTTGTCGCTAACAATCTGAACGCCGACACGCCAGTTTTGTCCTCAAATGGAGTTGGACAGCGAGATAAGAACTGAAAATTGATCGCTTCCTGTTCAATTGTCCGCCATTTTCACACTTCACCAGATTATTGTCATATAATAATGGCAGTTCCCTGAATTTTTTATCTTTGCATTCAAAGCCCCCCTCCTTCTCTTACCCGAATTGCCATCAGGCCCTCCGCAATGTCGGCTACATGCTACTGGGCCCTTTACTTCAAAACGTTGCTGACCCTTATTTTAGCCTATTAAGTGTGAACGGGGAATATGTGATCCAACAGCGTGATTAAGTAAAGTGAGTGCAAACAAGAAATGCGAGCGGCATGTCAGTTCGCCCAACCACGTTGTTTTACCGCCACTAATTTTGGAATCGCCAGACAGATTTCATGCTTCTGACGCTCGCTGCATCTTGTCACTGAGACACGCAACAAAACAGCAAGCTAACGCGGCCCCATGTGTTCGTAACGGCGACGCAATCAAGCACTGTTTAATGAAAGTGGACGCATAGTGCGGAGGTACGCAAAAGCGCGGCGCATCGCAACTAGGGTGCGGTCCGCCTGACTCGCTCGCTTTTTAAAGCATGATAATCGCCGATTGCGTCACTCTTCTTTTAAATGCAGAGCATTTCTTAGCCTCGCCTCTTCCTGCGTCGGACGGCGTCCACAGCTCCGCGTCCGCAGCAGGTGCGCGCATGCGTCGTAGTCAGCCCGTTCGCTCGTCACCCCCGGAACACTCCGTCGCGGTCTCGGCCACGGCCGAGCTGGAGGAGCGGCGGGCGCGCACTTTCATTTGAAAGTGCGCGCCCGCCGGCCGTGTCTCGGCGTAACACGTGCGTGGTAGCAGCGCGGTGGGGCGTAGAAGAGCGCGCGCTCTCCCCCCCGTACCGCTCTACCTCTACTGCGCGCGCTGCAAATATAAAGCCGCTAGCGGTCGCTCGCGCTTCAGTCACTGCGTTGCTCCTTCCTTCCTTGGTTGACGCTCGCTCCCACGTTTACTCGCGTCTGCTACTCCAGAATCACAGAAGAAGCGATGGAAGCAACAGTGCCTTCAACCAGTGCTGAGGCCCCAATTCTCTGCATTTACTCGTGTTCCCCTCGCGGGAAGGCGCGGGAATATTTTAATGGGCTCTTGTTGAAAAGTCCTTGTCACCTAGACAATTAGTTTAAACTGGAAGTATCACTTCAAATTTCCCATCATATGACCATCGATCCTTGAACCTGCGAATGGCAGAGCGCCGTCACCGTCCCGCCCCTTTCGTCGGTTCTGTAAACGTATTTAGCGCTGCAAAGCTTTTTCCCTGATGCCGAGTTGATTGCCGGAAGAGACCCGACACGAGGAGAAAGGGCTGGTGACCATGTCGGCAATAAATCGGGAGCATCGAGCTCATTTTGCTTCTTTCAACACGGGATCCTATGGGACCCGCGCAGGTTTTTACTACAAGGGAGTACTCCCGGGAAGCCACTTGCGCAGCACCCCCTGGACAGCGCAGGAGGCCTATAGTCAATCGCGTTGTACAATATACCGGTTTCTTCTTTTTACCGTCCTTTTATGCGTCTATAGGAGCGTTTGTGAGTGAGCGAAGAAAAAAAGAGATACCGGGAAGCGTAAGTTAAGTCGACCGATCCAGCCATGGCAGCGCCTGGTGGCCTCATTTAGTAGATACAGTGCTCCAAAAAGTGGCGTGTGTTCGATATTTTGCTGAAACGTTTTGTCGCCTCAGCTGACAAATAGTTTTGTTTACTACTTCCGGATCGTTCTTAGCGGGCAATCCTTGGAAAAGACCAGAATATAAAACCAGCAATTCGAACATGCCCCTTTCAAAAAAAAAACAATTTTTTGGTCCATTTTTGCAATCTTATCCCTGCGTCCACCCTTAAAAAGATGAGCAGGTACAGAGAAGCCGGGGCCAGTCCTCGGCCTTCCATCCAACCTGGTACCTTGCTTCTCTACAGAGTCCATGTGGTATCCCAGGAATTCGCCTAAAAAGAGACTATCCTCAAGTCCTAATACTCCACGTGTCACTAAACAACATGCACAAAATGCACTCCGCAATAACATTCATGTTTACGGATTCTTCATCAGTCATGCAAACCTCTTCGTTTATATTGTACTTACCAGTAACTGATGAAATTTTCTATTTCGTCTTGAACGACCAACATGTTCAACGGCGGCTGAGCTGCATGGCTTGAGGAAACGACGGTTTATTTTTTGGTGCCACGTGACACACCAGTGGACCGTCATGACAGACTCCAATGTAGCTCTACAAAATTTGTTCTGAAGTAGGTAACCCCCCCTCCCCCAATAGCAGCCTGTGACGTCTGTAACCTTCAATGTGCAGACTCGGCCTGTCCAAGCATAAAACTGCTATGGACACATAGCGCTACCAAAAGGCACAAAAATGCCAACAAAGGCCTTCGTCACCAGAAATGATGAAACTGTTTTTTTTAGGAACGAGATGTTTCCGCTATGACGCTCCGCTTTTCGGTGACCTAAAGGAAGCTGTTACAAAATAAATACCAAAATACCACTGCCTATTTCGAAGCAATGGTCCAGAATAAAAGTTAGATCTCCCTTGACAGCTTCCTCTTAACCAGAAAGCATCACATCGTCATCTATGGCTGAAGTGTCAACACACAATAATTTGGCTATTTTACTTGGCAGCAACGCCAAACTCGTAGTGGTATAAATGTTATTGCGCTGAAACTAGAACACCTTAAATAGATTATGCTGACTCCATGGCATCGAGATCAAATTTTCGTAACATCATGTCCATAGAACACGTACAATTACCATTTCATGTGATTTTAGGATCGTAGACGTCTGCCGCGAGGGTGCGGCAGCCGCCCAAAAGATTGTTTTTTTTATTTGCATGATATTTGCTTATATTAGCAGCTTTAAATTATAAGGCCCAAGCACAGAAAAAGAACAAATATGTGCAAGTCCTTCATTGAGTTATGAAAACGAGATTTTCGCTTCAGTTTTTTTCCTGCCGAGCTCTTTCTTGGGTTGTTACATCGGGCATTCGCAATCCTCTGCAGATAACCGTTAAGGCGACTGCATAGGCCAAAAACCTCTCTGTATGTTCAATAAAGAGCCTTCCCTGTTTCTGTCTTCCCTTCTTTTCGAAACGCTACAACAAGTCGGTTTTGTCGCATCCTATATTGAAGTCATTATTTTTTGCCTTAGAAGCTACTCGGGACCTAAATACGGTTTTCTTCATAGAACGAAAATGTATCCTTTTTTTATGTTCCCCGAAAAGAATATTGGGTTTATTTTTTTCATTTTGCGGTGGTTGGGAGCGGTTGACTTTCATCTGTGCTCATCAAGCGTCAGGGGACATGCACCAGCATTGTTCCACTTACCATAAAGGAAGCTTAGCAGTACCTGTCTTTTAAAGCGCAGATTTTTACCTCTACACGCTAAGGTTGCTGTCGTAACCGCTGATGTCACCAAAAAACCCCCGCACCCGCTGCGGTTGCTTAGTGGCTAAGGCGTTGTGCTGCTGACCACGACGACGCCAATATGATTCCCGACCGCCGCAGCGGGTTTTTTGATAGAGGCGGAAAGATCAGAAACACCCCTGCTTGCCAGATTTCGCTGTACGTTAAAGATCCCCATGCAGACAAAATTATTCCGGAGCTTTTTACTACGGCGCCTCACAGGCTGCATTGTGTCGGCACTTTAAACCCTGTACAACAAATCAATCACTCAAAAGAAAACGCCCCCGAACAAATATAGGAAGTTACTTGCACCGCAAGGAATTCAACCTGGAACGACTAAAGGAAGGGAGATAGAGCACGTTGTATTATCGATTGAGCTGTGAGCGCACGCGGAAACGGGGGGAGACGGATGGTCGTTTCAGCGACCACATCTGCGGGTTTACACACTGGGTACTCGCTCAATGACACGTGGTAGCCTGACGCGACCCCTCGCGCCTCTCTGCGCTGCGCCCACGGTGCGTATAGCAGCCGTGTGTACGCTTTGCGCATGCGCTAGATGATATAAAAAGTAGACGAAGCTCAAAACCAGTGTTATACGGTATCAGTTTTTCTCCGTCTCTGCCACCGCCTATTTGTGCTTACTTTATTGTTATAAAAAGTGTTTCCACTCATGTGCTTCACCAATACAACACGACCGACCAGCGTTCATGAATCATGCATTGAGCTAATATTACCTAGGAATATCTCTTTGAAGTAGTAAAGGTAGGGTTCAGGGCATTTTTTGTCGCTGGTTTTCTCTTCTTAGACGCGTGTGGCAAATAAATTATTTCGCATGGGCATTTGTTGTGGCTGTCGCTAACATTTTTTTTCTTGGGACTGTTCCTGAACTGAACAGTGTATTGTATATGTGCATTGAGAACGGGAACAATGAATACGTGTGCATTGATATTTTATAAAAAAGACGTTTATATTGTATACGTGTACTGCTAAGAGTAATCGTGCCTTGAGATGTTCCAATCAGTGACATAAAAAACGTTTGTACATGGCGTGTGTTCAACTATTTCTTTATTACGCGTGCGCGGTCTCAGATTCTGCTCTGCTAACTCACTGACAACATAGCAACAATATAGGCGGCAGCATGGTTTATCCTGGGGCGACACTGAAGCCGGTAGCTTTTTTCTGCGATAAAAAAGCAGTGCACTGGGAGTTGTTTCGTTCCTGTCAAAAAACTGGCAAGAAACATTTTTTTATATTGAAAAATTGAAGTATTTAAGGTACGATATAATAATTCAAATCGGAACCCATTTATTATTTCTTCAAACTAGAGGAATAGCGTCGCAAGACATCAATCTCGACAAGTTCATTTTTTGCGGATATCTATACTTCAGTCGGACTCACTATGAAAGGTTGTGTGTTCTGTGTTTAAATACATTTGTCGTTTCCCAATGTCCTCGTTGGCTGTGGCGTCTTCTGGTGTTGCATATGTATTTTAATAAGGAATAAAGAAGAAATATTGAAGAGTATTTCGCTGTCAACCCACAATTGTATAGCATTGACAAAATTGATGATAGTTGGGTTTTATTGGCGCAAGGCCGACTATGGGCAAAGAGCGCCAAAGAAGAAATTATTGAAATTTCATCAGACCGTAAGTACTAAAACATGTAACTAAAAGTAAAGGTGATGCAAAACAAAAGACAATGGAGATGGCTGGTGTATAGGGCCAGGGTGATTACACGTGGTATGACAAGAGCTGCAGAAAGTTCACCTCAGCTAAAAACTTAAAAACACGCTGACTAGAAAACATGGGTTCGTCGGCTAAAAATATGATGGGTGCAAAGGGATGTGTCGTCTGTATAATTCAGGGAAATGTTTGTGTCGTGTTGTGTCAAGTGCCTTGCATGTGATTAGTATGTGGACTACGGATAGGCCCTTTCCACACCTGCTACACGTGGGTCCCGAAGTTCCAGTGAGCAGGTGGGAGTGCGTCGCATGTGTGTGGCCTATCCGCAGCCTAGCCAGGGCAACTTCAGTGTATCTGTTTTGTGAGTCAGTTATGTAGCGTCCAAGTTGTGGTTTTATTACGTGTAGTTTGTTGTCGGTTTGTTGACTGCAGTGTAGTTGCCATGTGTTACGAAGCTGTCGTCTGATGTGTGTCTTTAGGTCGGTGTAAGGTACTGTTGTTATGTCAACTGTGGTCATGAGAGCAGCCGCACTAGCCATTTGATCAGCGGTCTCATTGCCAGGGATCCCACAGTGACCTGGTACCCAGCATATGGTTATTTCTAAATCTGAAGCATTTGCACTCATTATGACCTTTAAAAGAACATTGATTACATAGTTTTTTGACGACCTTCCTGGTGACAATGCCTGCACAACGCTTAGAGAATCTGTGTAGACAATGGACTTTTGAATCTTATGTTCGAGGATGTGATTTGACACGAGTAAAATGCCATACGCTTCTGCCGTGTAAATACTGCTGTGAAAATTCATTGTTTTGATAACTCTAAAATTTGGTCCGTGCGCTGCACAAGAGACAGTAGAATTAGTTTTGGACGCGTCGCTATAGAATTCTGCGCACCTGTACTTGTCCTGCAGGAACAGGAACTGCTGCAGAATTGCATTCCTGGGTACCCTATTTTTTCTACACGAATGAATGACAGGTCGCATGTTACAGGACGAAGATGCAATGGTGCGATGAAATTATGAATGGGTGTCTTGTGCGTGTCTGAAAGGGGGACATGGAGTGCAGAAGCCTCCTCCCTAACTCTGAGAGGGAACGGTAAGGGAATAGATGGCCTGTTTAAAAACACTTGTAAATTTGATGTATCGTTCATGATGGGATTAAAAGGATGGTTGGTCAGAGACACGATCTTGGATGCATACAACAGGTCAACATACTCCCGCTGATGCCCTAGGCACCATTTGTCGCAGTCGACATAACGACTTTCAACAGGGCTAGTGCGGAATGCGCCACATGAGAGGCGAAGGCCAAGATGCAGCACTGGGTCGAGCATTTTCAGTGCTCTTTTTGTAGCCGACCCATACACGACACTGCCGTAGTCGAGCCGAGACCCCACCAACGCTGTGTACAGGCGCAGCAGGAGTTGTTTGTCGGCCACATAAGAATGATGTGAGAGGACCTTAAGAATATTCATTGTTTTTAAGCATTTGCATTTGAGCTGCCTGATATGTGGGATGAATGTAAGTTTTTCGTCGAATAAAATACCTAAAAACTTGTGCTCCTTGTTCACAGGAATTGGCACATTAGCAAGAGTGATGTCTGGGTCCGGGTGGACGCCACGCCTCCTGGAGAACAGAACACAAGAGCTCTTCGCGAGATTAAGATTAAAGCCAATCTTGTCAGCCCAGCCGGCAAGTTTCTTGACGCCGAGCTGGACTTGACATTCGCAGATGGACAGGGTACACGATTTAAAGGATATCTGCACGTCATCTACATACATAGAATAAGAGATTGTAGGTGGCAGTGCCTTTCCAAGAGAGTTCATTTTTACAATGAAGAGGGTGCAGCTCAACACTCCACCTTGCGGCACGCCATTTTCTTGCACGTGAACATTTGACAGTGCACAACCAACTCTGACGCGAAAGGTTCTCTCCGACATATAACTACAAAGGATGTTCAACATGTTGCCCGCAACACCGATTGACTTTAGGTCACTGAGGAAACCGTACCGCCAAGCGGTGTCATAGGTTTTCTCTATGGCGAAAAACACCGTAAGACAAAATTGTTTATGCACAAAGGCATCCTTTATATATGTTTCAAGAGCTACGAGTTGATCGTTCGTTGATCTCCCCGCCCTGAAGCCTGCCTGGCAGCTCTCGAGAAGACCGTTGTACTCAAGGAAGTACACGAGCCTGCGATTTATCATCTTCTCGAGAAGCTTGCAGAGGCAGCTGGTCAGGGCAATGGGTCGATAGCTAGCAGGAGAGGAAGGGTCCTTCACTTCTTTCAAGACTGCTACAAATCTAGCCTCCCTCCAAGACTTTGGAATGTGCCCCGAAAGAAATATCTTGTTGTAAAGGTGAAGGAGTGTTACAAGAGTGTCTGCGTGTAAGTGCTGTATCATTGTATATGTAATGTTGTCTGGGCCTGGAGCTGAGGGTTTACACATGCTTAGAACAGCCCTCAGCTCATGTAGTGAAAACAGGGAGTTGTAAGAAGTCTGCGATTTGTTGTTTTCGCGTAGGGACTTCTTTTCACAAGAGGCTTTATGTTTCAGGAAAGTGTTTGTGTAGTGTGGAGAGCTTGACACGTGTTGAAAGTGTTGTGCAAGTGTGTTAGCCTAATCTTCTAGTGTGTCCCCAGTCGTGCTGACCAAGGGCAGGCTATGTGTATGTTGTCCTTTAAGTTTACGCATTCGTGTCCATACCTTGCGTGTGTCTGTGTATGAATTTACGGATGTTATGAAGGAGCGCCAACTATCCCGTTTTGCCTCACGGCGCACGCGCTTTCCCAAGGCCTTTGCTCTTTTAAAAGAAATTAAGTTAGCCGACGTGGGGTACCTGCGAAGGGCACCCCACGCCTTGTTCTGGGCCTCTCGCGCCCGCCTACAGTCCTCGTTCCACCAGGGCCTCCTTGGGTTGCGGGATGCACTGGAGGCCTGGGGCATAGAATTTTCGGCGGCGTCGAGTATGTGTGCCGCGACGAGTTAGGCTGCTTCCTCCACGTGTAGGTGTTTTATGGTTTTGCGGTGTAGTTTAGATGTTTCTGTGAATGTGCTCCAGTTTGCGTTTGATTCAATAAACCTGTTATGGGAAGATGGACTGCATGGGCCTTTACCTATGTACGTTAGGGAAGTGGGGAAATGGTCACTACCATATGGGTTTGTGCCCACACCCCACTCAAGACATGGAAAGAGAACTGCGGAACCAATCGCCAAGTCAAGATGCGAGTATGTATTGTGTCCTAAGTTATGGTATGTAGGCTGTTTTTTGTTGAAAAGACATGCTCCGGAGGATGTAAGAAACTTCTCTATCAGGCGACCGCGGGCATCCGTTCTGGAAGAGCCCCAAAGAGAGTTGTGCGCATGAAAGTCGCCTGTTAGTATGTATGGTTCGGGCAGCTGGTCAACCAGTGCCTCGAAATCAGAGCTCAGAAGTGCAAAATCAGGAGGAATGTAAATGGAGCATACCGTTATCAACCTATTAAATATTATCGTACGGATGGCTACAGCATCCAGCACCGTATTCAAGTTGACATGGTGGCAGGCTAAGGATTTTCGGGCAATTATGGCCACACCGCCAGAAGTGTGTGTGCAGCCATCCCTGTCCTTTCTGAAGACCATGTAACTATTCAAGAAATGTGTGTGCTTGGAATTCAAATGTGTTTCCTGAACACACGTTACACTTGGCTGATTAGCATGCAGTACGTATACATCGTCAATATTTTTAAGAAGGCCTCTACAGTTCCATTGAATTATGTTTTCTCTTCCCATTATTTAGTGTAAGAGCTCTTGGAGTGTGTGTGTTTGTTTATGTGTCGTCTTTCGGGGCTGTGACTCTCGCTTTTTTGGCTTGTCGGGAGGCTTTGGCGTCGGGACGCGTTCCTTGCGCTGCGTTGCAGGCAGGAACGGCCCGACATCCATGTCGTCGTCGGATGTCCGAGGCGTGCCCGACGGACCGGGCCCCCCGGACTTGGCCCCCCCTCGGGAGCCCTTCGTTTGAGCCGCCACCGCCGAGGGCGTCCGGGGCGCCAGAGGTGGCCCGGGCGGTGCAGTGGCTGTGGGAACCGGTGCGGGGCCCGTGGTGTCCATCACCTCGGTACCCTCCAACGCACTGGAGGATGGGGAGACAGAGGCGGGAGCGGCACCGGTCCTGACATAAGAGGTTGCCACCACAACCGCTGCTGCCTCAGCAAGCGGCGTGATGGCGGGTTGGGCTGCCAGAGGCAACCCAGGGGGGGGGGGGGCGGAGGAGGGACCAGGTCAGACTCGCTGAACTGGGTCCCTGTGGACACCAGACGCCGCTCCGCCCCCCGGCGAGCTGCGTCGGCGTACCTCCCCAGGGGGAAAGAGGCGAACCTCTTTCTCGCCTCTGGAAAGGTGATGTTCTCAGTGACCTTTACATTGATGATTTGTTTTTCCTGCTTAAATTTCTCACAAGTTCGGGGCCACGCTGCGTGGGGCCCCTGGCAGTTGGCACAGGTGAAACTCTGGGTGTTGCAGTTTTCGGACGGGTGGTCATGTTGGCCGCATTTTGCACAGGTAAGGCGGCCGCGGCAGGAGTTGGTGCCATGCCCAAACCGTTGGCACTTAAAACAGCGCCGCGGGTTAGGGATGTAAGGCCGAACCGGACATCGAACAAAACCTGCATTGATGTATTCTGGAAGGCTCGACCTGTCAAAAGTTAAGATAAGATGCTTTGTAGGTATTTGTTTGTCCTCTCTACGTATGTTTATGCGCCTGACCCCTGTAACGCCCTGACCTCGAAGGCCCTCCAGCAGGTCGGCTTCAGTTTCGTTCAGTAGATCGGGATCGGAGATCACGCCCTGGGAGCTGTTTAAGCTGCAGTGGGGCGTGATTCTGATGTCAAGATCACCGATTCGGGTCTGGCTCAAGAGTTTTTCTGCCTGCTGCTACTTGGTGACTTCTACCAGCAGTTCCCAAGTTCTTTGTTTCTTGGCTTTGTACGCCTCACCAATTATACTTGTCAGGACCTTCGAGACTAAGAAGACAGACAATGAAGCGACAGATCTTTCTGTGTCAGTTGACTCAATTACAAGAAAACGGGAATAGTTGTTTATGGTTGTTGGAAATACAGTTGTTGGAAGAGGTGGAAATGAAACTTCGGTGTGGCCCCTTTTCGGAGGCCGATCACGTTGGGGGGGGGGTTGGAAAATGCCATATGTTACATTGGAAAGCAGGGAGACGGGGTACTTTCTCCTTTGACCTTACCCTGGTAGTCAAAGAGGTCCCGGAGCCCATAGGCCGGAGCTTGACCAAGGCTCCGACGGCCACCGTTCACGGCTTCTAACCCTTCACCTTTCAACTTCTAGCCACGGTAGGTGACAGCTTAAGTATGGGGGCCTCGGGGTACGCGGTGTCGCCACTCACCGTCACCAAGATTACTCAAGGTGCCCCGTGCGGGGAGCATTGACAAGATTCTATGCCTTATATAATACTCTTTGCCTTAAGGTTCCCAATACCTCTAAGTCAAATTGACTTCGTGATGGGGTTATCTCGTGTCTTCCTCCCACATTTCGGCCCTTCTTACCAAAAATGTTTGAATGGTTTTTGGTGCACCATATGGGTAACGCTCTCAAGCAGAAACGAAGTATGTATATGCTCAAGCAAGGTACACGTATTACGGAATCTATACAAACGAGGAAATGGCTCCCAACCAATAAATTGTTGTCAACTGTGGTGATAGCGGATGCTCGCAATTAAATTCTCGTGTGTTATACATGTGGGAAAACCGGGTGGACAACTCAGAGGGTGTGCGAGATAAAAATAAATTGGCGAGAACGTATCCTGGTTCATCTGCTCACAACGAGCTGCAAGTCTCAGAAAAATATTCCTTAAAGTTTGCCTTCGCCGTTACATTTTGCTGCCAAGCCTCAAGCGTACGCCTTTCCCGCCGCGCCTTTAACCATCAATCATCGAGATGTTGCGTTCATCCGGCGTCGGTCAATTTGTCAGTCCGAGAGTATCTCGGTTGGTCATTCAGTCAAGCACGCCAATTTGTGCCGTTGTAGTTGAAAAAGTTATAATTTATTTTTATGCGGTTTTACACAATGATGCACGATTGAAGACCACCTCAGGACGTGTTAGCTCCAAATGGCTGTAGATGCTGATTACATTAGTTGGGGAAAAGACTTTCGCGTTGGTCTTTGCTGCGAGTACATATTCTTCTATACACCGGTTCAGGGCGACGCTCTCCGCACGCTGCTCTGAACGGCTCATCACAAGCTTTCGTTGGGTATGGACCGCTTTCGTTTCCCTTGATCCTCTCCTCGCAAAGCCTATAGGGAACGCCTTAAAAAGAAAGAAATTACCAATAATTTGAAAACAATTGTTGCCTCATATTTATAGAACGCGGGAGAGCCAGATCATTGTTTTACACTAAACATTACAAGGGATGCCTTTTTTCTAACCTATCTCAACTTCATTCAAGGCAATGTGTTTTTTTATTGGTTATTCTGAGTAAAAAATGGGTTTACCATTCTTCTACTTGTGCTTCTTCCATGTCTGCACCATCACGAACAACCCTTCTGTTATTCTGCCATGTCTTGCAACGCAGGACACAATAACCCGCGTCGCAATCAAGCGATAACAGCAATAAAAATATTGCTCCTGAAAATGCAATCAGCTTCTCGATTATTTAGCGTATGTACTGTGTATAAATTTCTAATAATTATAATCGCCGTAAGAACCGACATCTTGATTTCCTAACCGTTTTTGCGAACGTTGCAGGAATGTGTCGCTCACAGTTACATTTAAAAAAGTGTTCATTTCGCTTTGGTATTATATTACAAAGTTCTCTGAAATCAATATTTTCCACCCATGTGATAGCGCAAAAGAAAATGAATAATTCCAAACAAGGAGTCATAGCGGAAAGATTATCGCGAGAAAACAAAACCGGGGTATGACTATTATTCGCGTATGTTTCCCTTTGCTTTACCATTTCCGATTGCATACATAAATAGATTTCTCTGTGGCAACCTTTGCAAGCATCACGGGACAAAAAACATCAAACTGAAAGAATTATTCCGCCAATCATAGCGAAAATTGGCAAGTTCAACAGGGCAGCTTTTACCACCCGCATTTTGAATTCCTTTAGTATAACGGTTTTTACCTATTAGTAGATGCGTAAAAGGATGATTTCATTTTCACACTCTCTTCGTCATTTATATATGAGAAGTTTCATTGTTTTCTACATTTCCTTGAAAATATTTTAAATGAAAAATATAGCATGACAGAATAAAGCCTTTGAAGAGCCCACTTCAGTGTTTGGAATGGGTCACACAGGAGCAAAATTTGGTTTTAAGCTAGTAAAATTCAATTAGGTCATAGCTATGACAATATTTTACACTTGCTGCAGTTACAAAGAATGTTCAGGGTACTGGTCAATAAATGAATAGAGCTGCCGCTCAATTTTTAGTATCCAATAGACGTAGTGTCTTGATAATTCTGCCAAGGGAATAATAAGAATGACAGGTGCGTGCAGAACATCACCCCCCTCCCCTCCTGAAAGGCGTGGACGTGACCGTTTCCTAGCTACACATTCCTTGCACCTTAATCGCCGAGAACAACAACATCAGCAGCCGTGACCTAATCCGAAGCGGACGACATTTTTAACCCCTATTTCTCCTGAGCGTTTCTTAGGCTGTTGGATGTTCTTTCGTTCTTCCGGCAGGCTTTGCGGTTTGGAAGCCTGTGCTGAAAACTACCATTATCCTCATCCTGTGACGGCGAGGATTTCTCTCATTTTTCTCTCATCTCCAAGTTCGTTACAACACCTGTACGCATGCGGTGACCTCCATTGGAAGGAGGTGGTTTCTTGCGAAGAGGGGTTGTGTAACGTGATGAGGAAGGTGTTGGCTCAACGTCCAGGGAAGAAGCTGTATGTGTCACACAGCCTCGGCGGTCTTTCTCTGTAGGCCAGGTAAATAGTGGAAATACTTTACTCACTTCTTATGTGCGTCATATGGTTTTACGTGCTGTCAAATAACAATACCTGTCAGGAATGCTAACGTTACTTTGCGCGCATAGATAATTTTCTTTCGAACTTACGCGGCACTATTTTAAAGCAAAGCTTCCTACATCTAGCAGGCAACGATTATTTCGTTGCTTGCAGGGCAAGAAACCCTCAGCGCGGCTGGGAAGGCGAAGGGCGCTTTGCAGTAACTGAGAACCGTGTAGATGGCGCGGTGATAAAACGCTACTACTCGGTGTTCCACGTGCTCACCCTGGCGTTCGCGTAGGCGTGATCCTGCCGTCACCTTTGTCGTCTGATTTAGCGATGGGCTTGGGCTCGTTATGTGGCAGCTTCGCGTCTATTGCGCCGTTACATCGCACGTTGGGATTAATTTGTTCGACAGCAGCTCCTGGTTAACCCGAACCTGACCAAAGCATGCGGTCGAACTGCAAAGATACGTTAAGGACTGGTTAGCAGGGTGGGAAAACAAAATGTAGAGGACACTTAGAAACATCTGGACTCTAGAGAAACGCCACCTTTTGCGCATTGCTTGCCATTAATGGGACTGCGCATATCATTCGGTTGCGTTTGAAGAGGTATTTCAAAAGGCAAAAAGACCAACTGGTTCTGATAAATAGCGATTATAAATGTTCCGTCTGCTTTCTCGCAATTGAAACTTCCGAAACTAATTAGTTTAACCCAGTATAAATGGGAATGAATAAGCTCACATACCGCATTGTTTCGGTGTCTGCGCTTATGTCGCGCGGTAACGTAGCCCCAAGCTAGCACATCAGGATGGCCAGGTTCCGCGCTCTCACCATTCGAAACACGCTCCTCTTCGTTTTAGATGCGACGCTGAGAGAATCTCTTGTCGGCGGCCCTGTCATTCCTGCGTGCGTCCGTCGTCGTCGTCGTCGGCGTCCGCACTCTCCTTAGCTCATCCCTCTCCTTTCCGATAGCGAACACTCTCTGGCGAGTGGCATTGGATTGAATTTGATTGACTTGGATTGGCTTGGCTTGGCTTGGCTTGCATTGGATTGGATTTGAATTGGATCGAATTAAAGTGGATTGTGTTGGATTGTGTTGCGTCATAGCCACGGCAGACGCAATGGCGCCGGCGTGTGCCTAGGTCAGAGCTAACACTCTCTCTCAACATCTGTGGGTGTGCGGCCCAGCGCGCTCTCACTCCGCCGGTGGACGGCGCTGCGCGCAATGCTGCGCATGTGCAGTACTCTCTCTCTCTCCGCGGTCTCCTTTCCTTCGCGCGAGCTGCGCATATAACCGGTGTGCCGCTCTCCCGTGGCCTTTCGGTCGGCGGTTGCTCAGCGCTTGCGCTTGAACCCCCTCAGCGTCCCATGACACCAGGGTTCCCGCGAGGGGAAGGGGGGGTTCCCGCGAGGGGAGGTGGGCGTAATTTTTTTTTTATTCCGACGCGCGGCCGCGCTACAGCGGTGGCGTCCGCCGCTCGAGCCCGGCCGTGGCGGATGCTGCTCCGTTCGGGACGGCGCCTCCGCGAACTATAGGTAACGGCTGGCAGAATCTCTTGTTTCACTCATTCTAGAGCCACGTGTGGGAATTCAAGAGAGATCACATGTGTAGTTGTTGAGGGGGTCCTTTAGAGCTTTGCTTTCCAACCTCTCGACAGCCTGGTTGGAGTCAACTTTTTTAAACAGGGAAACTCTTTATCACATTGTTAGGGCATGCTGTTCGCAGTTAAAAATACCAAGAAAAGGCAGAGCACACGTGAACGAGCGAAATTGACTGCTTTTCTGGCGACTACTTCTCGGCATTTAAACAAACCAGGAAACTTCCAGCATTCGTGTGCTTGTGTGTGCGTGGCTCGCAGCGGCCGCCAAGCGTCCTTGGTGCACGTTTCTCTAGTCAAGCACACGCACCTCTGGAGATTGGCCAAGATGCGGCGACCGCACGGCAGTGGAATAAAATAGAAAAATGTCGAGCGCTGGTGTGTGCGTGCTTCACGGTGAGCGCCCAGAATTCGCCGCGCACAATTGTCAAGCCTTGTATACACACTAAGGACGATTGGAGGATGTTGGCCAAAAAAGTATCTCGTTAGCCGTAATCGGGGCGATATCTGCGCGTAATGAAAAAGACACGGCACAGCATACGTCCTTGTAAGGTGATGTCCAATGATGATAAATTTAAAAAAATTATGCAAGCACGCACGGTTCTGCAGCAACAATTATAGAGCATAGATCGTTACTCCAGCCAAGAAGAAGCAAATCGGTCCCAATCGTAGCGTTTATCCTCCTGGTGGTCGTGGCGGTTGCGCACAGCTTCGCTACCTTCAAGTCGTTCGCAGTAGTGTGATATTCCATCGCTTTTTTGGTGTAATGGCTCGCTAACGTGGCAAGGTTTTGTTTCCGGTACCAATTCAATTACTTTTCTGGAAGCAAGTACCAGAATATTACGTTTATGTAGCTGTGAGGGGCATTTTTGGGAGCATGTGGTATTTATTCGTGTTACGTCGTTCTGATTTCATTTTATTACGCCGAAAAATATTAAAAATTTTCCAACGACGCGTGCCATTTCTTACATTGTACTGTGTACATTTGTGTATGTTTTGTGTAAAAAAGCCAACGAGGGCCGAAGGGAGCAGACACACTGGTTAAGTCATTTAGGTGTGGCGCTTCCGGCAATTTACTATTTCATTTGTATAAGGTTTAATTGGGGTTAGGTAGTATGTACAGCGTTTTTTTCAACAGAGAGACCACAAATAAAATATTGATTATGGCTGTGCTATGGTGTAAAGACTGGAGGTATGCAACGTTTCCCCCCTCTTTTAGGCGCCATAAATCCCTGTTCGCCATAACCGGTGGTTTCCAAAACGCCGAGTCTCCAAAGTGTGTTAAAAAACATTTACTTGTAATAATGGTTATTTGCTAACAGACAACAAAGTATGATGTAGTCTCACGTGTTTTTGAAGTTCAATAAAGTGTTTCATCCGTCGTGAAAGTAACGACATTCGATAAAAAATCATCAACATAACAAAACAATCAACAGCGGTGCGCGCATGTGGCATCGTAGTGATCATGAGTAATTTATATGTTGGTAATATGTATGATTTGTACTGCCTACCCATTGTTTTTATACGAAAAGAAGATACTTCTTTAAAAGTTTTGCGGGTGATTTCGTCTCTTTGCAACTCTGATACACGCCATGTCCATGCCCGCCATGTCTGCGCATGCCTCCGTATCTCGCAGAAAACAAATCATTGCCTCGCGTTTATCGTCTGAGCCGGTACTATTCTTTTCTCGGTCGTGGTGTAAACAGATATGAATAATTCCTGGCACATTTTGTGGTGATATTGTCACGTCACAAAGCCGAGTCCAGATGGTAGGAGGTTTTAATGATTGAAGAGCGGCGGTCAGAACCGCCAGCAGCCGCAGGCCAGAAGAAAGAAGAAGAAAAACACAGAGCAACTAGGCCGATCCCCTCGCTCATAAAGCCGTGCAGCCGCTTGGCGGCGGCAGCAGCTTGCTAAAACCGTGAGCCCCCGTATACCATGTCATCGTGGCAATACCACCCCGCTTCTTCAAAGCATCGTCTCGATGCTTACCTGATGTAGATAGAATGAAAAAAAAACACACAGCAAAACAGCCCGACGCAACACGCAAAAATTTCGCGGCCACTGTCAACGTGAGTGATACGGTGTCATCCGGCCAACATGAACCACTTCAGGGAGTGTCCTACTACGCGTCTATTGTAGTGTTCCTTCGGGAAAAACTTCATAGTTCCTGCGCTTACTTGGCGTATCACTTTACGTCTAGGTGACGTCTAGGTGACGTGAAGCGTCGGGGCGAGGGCGACCGAGACTCACGGCGTTGTGCGGGCGGAGAAGGGCGCAGGTGGGCGGCCTGGAACTCTTGGATGTCGTGGGGACGTTCACCGTATCACGGTCATGGAGCATCTGGCGAGAACCCCCGTAGGCCCATGTTGCGATATGGGCAATGGCGAAGAACATGTCCGGATTCTCCGCAGTGATAACATAGAGGCCTGTTGTCCGCCGTGCGCCAAATGGCAGGCTTCCTTGCGTAATGACCTGGTTCAGTTCGCGGAGCACAGTCGGAATACCGCTGAAATAGCGGCCTAGGCTGGGGTTGTATGTGCCGGACCGGGGGGGGCAGTTATTCATGGCATGTCCGTGTACGCTATGAAGGGAGGGGCTGCTTCATAATACGAAGCAGGAGTGCTCTGCGATGAAGTAGGGGTTTGCATCGCCTGGCGAATTTCGTCGCGGACAACGTCGGAAATGGCGTCGATGTTTGGCTGGTGACCGGCGACGTGGAGCTTGTGCAGCTCCTCCCGCACGATGCTTCTGGTAATCTCTCGGAGATCTGCTGTGCCGCAATTACCCGTGGACAGCGAATGGCAGCTCGAAGTTGCCGGGTCAGTCTGCCGAACGTATTGGCGAAAGCGCTGCTCATGTGCGTGCTCCATTGTGGTCGCTTCGCTGGTGAAGTCAGCTACGGTGGCCGGAGGATCACTCACAAGCCCTGCAAACAGCTGTTCCTTTACGCCGGGCATTAAATGGCGCACCTTCCTTTCTTCGGGCATGTTAGGATCGGCTCGCCTAAATAGCCAACACATGTCCTCAATGAACATGGCAAGCAATTCATTCGGCTTCTGCACTCTCACCTGGAGAGCGAGCTCAGCCTTCTCCTTCCGCTCGCTGTCACCGTAGGTGGCGAGCAGCTTCCGCCGAAATTCTGGCCAAGTTTCCATAGAAGCTTCATTGTTTTCGAACCACATCCTGGCGTTCTCTTCGAGAGCGTAATACACATGCTTGAGCTTCCGCACCTCATCCCACTCGTTGAACGCCGCAATACGTTCGAAGCTGTCCAGCCAATCTTCGGCGTCCTCAAACCTCTCACCGTAGAATGGTCTCGGAGTGCGCGGGGTATGGGGCACCACTGGCGGGGCTTGCATACTTGTCTGGCTCACCGTTGAAACCATCGCGACCCTGCTCGCCGCGGCCCTGGTTGGCGTATCAAGGCGGCCCAACTCAGGCTGAAAGCCACGCAGGTGCCGGCTGGTCTTGTGGACGGGTGTTGTTTCCACCGAGGCCGAACCAGTAGCGAAGCAATCATCCGGATCAAAGTGCATGGACAGCTACCCACCAGCTCCACCAAAATGTCACGTCACAAAGCCGAGTCCAGGTAAAAGGGGTTTTAATGATTGAAGAGCGGCGATCAGAACAGCCAGCAGCCGCAGGCCGAAGAGAGAAGAAGAAAAAAATAGAGCAACCAGGCTGATCCCCTTGCTCATAAAGCTGTGCAGCCGCTTCGCGGCGGCAGCAGCTTGCCAAAAGAGTGGGCCCACGTATACCATGTCATCGTGGCAATATTTTGCCTGCCCTTGAGAAGTCCGCATCCACTCCAGCGAATGAAATCGTGGTTGCGGCAGAAAACGGTACGAATCACAAAATACCTTCGCGGCAGCTTAGTTGCCTGCAAAGAAGGACTTCTTTATTAGCGTGCCCGCACCTTCCCCACGGCAGGACTCTGCTATGGAAGAGGCATTGTAATCCCGAGAAAATTGTGATCATTCATGCACACACCCATCGAGATGCAATGGTAGCGTAGCCGTGACTGCGTAGTTAGCTGGGAGACAATCGATATCTCTCGAAAAGCAGCTAAGCAGTACAGGTTGTCTTGGCAATGTTGGAAGCGCAGGCAAGGTATGGTGTACCACATACATGGTGGCCGGCATGTTCGCCACACCAGTGATTAAATCGTATACGCCAGTGGTTTCACTTTTCTTTTCGGCGGAGTAGCCGTCAATTAGGGGGGATCACTTTGTACCCCACTGCTCTCGGCGTTTGTGAACAGACCAACAGAGCTCTACTGCTCAGCTCAGAGCATGAAGCCAGCAGAAGTCCAAAAAACACTGCCACATCGGACCGTACTCACATGGGCCTAAGTGACGTCAATGTAAGGCAAGACACGACAGTTCTGGTTGCCTCATCGACATCCAAAGAAGCTCTTCAGAAGATTAAACAAAACATTTCAAACATTGAATGGCGGAACTCAGAAGTAAAAGCCAAAGACAAAGTTACCAGACTTCAAAACCCTAGGTATTCAATGGGTTATTATTCCCCAAGATATGGTTGAGAAGATAGTAAATCAAAATAGGCTGATTTACGGCGAAGAGGCCACAAAGCTCATTAGAATTTGGGAAGGAAAGAATGAGGAAAAACGGCTCTCATACAAGTGACCAAGCGAGTCTACAACATGTTGCAAGGCACGAAAGACATCACCGTTAGCTGGGTGAAATGTCCTATCTACAAACATAGCTTCATGCACCGTTGCTTACGTGTTCTCTGTTAGGACACATGGAGATGTTTTGCAACGAGAAGGACAGAGATGTCCGGTGTTCGCGGTAAGTGGGATGGCCGCATCTTCAAAGCTGCACAGAAGACGAACGCTGCATTGCATGCCTAGGAGATCCCTACGCAGAAGTGGAGGACGCAAAGTACTCCTTCTTGTGAGATTACTGCCTGCAGTATTTGAAGACAGAGGCGAACACTAGAACAAATCTTGATACTACTATAATTAACGGCCATCTCTTTGAGCGGAAAGAGAAAGTAATGCAAATCATGTGATTAGCTCTAAAGCTAACACACAGCCATGTTTCGGCGAACCAGAAATTACGCTGTATCTTATTTCCGTCCAGACACTTATCGTAGCTTGCTTAGTAGTACCAACTTTTCTCCAAGATGAGCCCTCATTTTGCATAAACTCGTCAGACCCCTATAACATTTAGTTCAATGATTTCGATATTATCTGTTTGTTCAGGAAAGATAAACATCGAGGAGGTATTAGTTTTTTGTAAAAAAAGAACTTACCCTTTGATTGATTTTATGATTACACAGTTAGAAAGGGCCACGGACTGCGCAGGTAGAGCCAAACACTATTTAACACGTCGAAGACTATAGCAAAACGAAGGGCACGCGCAAAAAAGTATACGGTGGGACGTTATAGACTGAACCAGTTTGGGTCATACGTAAGCACAGCCAACAGCTCGAAGGTACACAAAACAGACTCGCTGTTCGGAAGGTCCGCGAGCAATGACCCATAAGCAAGTCAGCTCTCGGTCCGTCGCGATGTTATTTTAGCCGCTCCAATAGCAGGAACGGCAGCACCCAACAGCCAGCTCGCAGCGTCATCAGTCGGCGCACCAGCACCTCACTCACGGCTGACAGACGTGCTCTCGGGCCTAGGCGAAGGGTAGCGACGGTCTTGTTTTAGGTGGCCTGTGGACGAGGCCTCCCATGGCGTAGTTTGCACGTAACTGCGCCCCTTCGGCCGCTTGACTTCCAGCCTTCGTCGCTTCAGCTTCCGCGATCACTGACGCGCGGCGCTGTTCATTGTCGTCATCGGTGTAGTTGCCGCTTAGGCCTTTGCGTGACCAATCGCTGGTAGGGCCATTCTTCATTACACCTCTACTTCAAAAAAAAGTTGCTAGAGGACGAAATAACTGCTCCAGTTGTCACGGCCACGTGACGCGGACACAGTGTAGTCCCGTACAGCATGCACTAAGAAATAGAGTAAGTTGTAAGATGCCTTGGCGCCTTTATCCACGCATGGATTATGGAAACAGAAGCAAGGTTTGTTCTCAAATCACTCCTTCAAAATCTTCGCTACTAGCATTTGCTGCAACATCTTCCCAGTCGCGAATTAGCACTCTCTATATAAGAGGGCCTCGCTATCGAGGAACGTGTAGCCGTGACCTCGTGCGAAGAGACTCCCTTTCAAATTTTTTTGTAACCAGACCTCAAGGTGTGATCTTTTCGCTGCTATTGGGTTAGTCTAGCCCGGTTGAAATGAGTGCACGACGATGCTGGTGCGTTGAAACGTGTCGTCTGCATTGGTTCAGTTTTCACTGGTTTTCTTTGATACCCATAGATGGCGCATGCGGCCACTTTGTCTCCTGATCCGCTTCGAACTTTGCGGAACTGTGACCGGGCCTGATTCACTTAAAGCAGCTTTTACGCTCTTTGATCACAGTGCGACAGCCTCGCGCGCGGTGTCCAGGACGATCCCACAAAAAACCCTTCTGCGTGGCCTTTCCTGCGGATCGGCTGTGCCCTTGCGATTACGATGCAGGTAAGCGGCAGCCTTCCCCAAATTTGCAAGCTTTTACTTCTCCGGGAAACGGGCCTTATTCATATCTGCCAGGGCATTCAGGGTGCCACACTAGCGTTTCTTCAGGAAGATGGCTGGTGTCAGTGTCAACAGGAGTATAATTGCTAAGAGGTTAACAAATCGTAAAGGAGTTCGTAGGCTTTGGAAACTTTGTCCATTTCAACCGAATGGTCGAAGTAGCTCGACAGCCTCGCCGCAAACTGCCATCCCATCTCTCCGTGTTCAGCCCGGGATTTCCGAAAACCTCCGGGCACCCCGTTGTTGTGAATCTGAACCGCTGGAGCAGCGCTTTCTTCCCTGTGCTGTATTAAAGCGACTCCTCTGAAGTCCTGCTGCCAATCAGGGTCAGTGCTTCCCTGCCGAACACTTACAGAGGCGGACGGCCCATTTGTCCCGCGGCCACCCCTGTTCAGCCGCCACGCGTGTAAGTACGCGTGTAGATCACGTCTTTCATCAAACAGGGGTAGAATCTTACGAAGAGGGAAAGCGTCGGCGGATTCACGACGGGTACATATGTTTTAGTTTTCTTATTGGAACTAACGGTGGGGGTGTTTTGCGACCCTTCTTGAAGACGAATCTTCAACTTCAAGATTCGCATGTCCTTTTCGGCATGCGAATCTTGCCGTTATCTGCATTGCATAGCGCCATTGGAACTGCGCCACGTACCTCCTGTCGTGGCCAGAGAGTCGTGGGACGGACACCGGGGGCCACCGCGTTAAGACCACCACTCCTCTCTCACAAAGCTTGACACTTCCCACCGCTCCATGGACAAGCCCGTCGACGACGTCGATGTTTGTGGTGATTATGTAGGGCTTGTTTTGGACGATGAGAAACTCTATGGCTATGTTGGCGAATTCGGTGTGTGACATTTTAGGCACTTTTTGCTATGTCGGTAGCTTCTCGCCGTTCCGTCTTCTTGCAGTTATTGAGGTTCACGAAGTCATTCTCTCTCAGCTGCCCTCTCTGCACGCTGCTCCGCCCGCTGGGTGTCGATCCACTGGCGAAATTCCAGTCCTTAGAAACCCAGCTGGGTCCCGATTGCCACTAGCTTTTTCACATCCATGATGGAGTCTTCAATGACTCGTTTTCACAGCACTCAACTTCTTCCTTCTGATGTCATGGGTGAGATCCTCGCAGGCTCGCCATTTTTGTTATGGATAAGCCGCGGACCACAAAGATAGAGAAAAACACTGTTTAACACGTCGAATACTATATTTACAGAATTAAGGGCAAGCAGAATACAGTACACTTGTGACGGTGGGACAATACGCTGTGGGACCGGTTTGGGTCGCACGGAAGCACAACCAACAGTTCGAAGGTACACAAGATAGCCTGGCAGTTCGGTAGTCCGAGAGCAATGCCCGATTAGCAAGTCAGCTCACGTTTCGTGGCAATGTGATTCTAACGGCTCCAACACCAGGAACGGGAGCACCCAACAGCCAGCCCGGAGCGTTAGAAGTCGGCGCACCAGCGCCGTACTGACGGCGCTTAGACTCGCTCTCGAGCCTTAGAGGATGGCAGCGACGCTCTTATTCAGGTTGGCCCGCGGATGAGGCGTCCCACGGGGTGGTGTCCATGTAACCGCGCCCTCTTCCGCCGCTTGACTTCCAGCCGTCGTTGCTCCTGCTTCCGCGCTCAATGATGCACGGCCCTCTTTATTGTCGACGTCGCTGAAGTTCCCGGTGACGCAATTGCGCGGCCTACTGCTCACCGGGCCATTAATCACGTACAATGTTTTACAAGATGATATAGAAACTCCCGCTGTTATCTACCGCGACATAACTATCTTGCTATTTCATCGTCCCCCGTCTGGTACAATTACGTAGTTCCCGAGTTCATGCAGTCTTCTTTTCGAAAATGCAAGCATGAAGAAATGGAAGTGATAATTTTCGGTGACCTAAATACAGACCTATGGAAAATGTTTAAATAATGTAAAATTCATTAAATTACATCCGCCGTAATATGTTAAAATATTATTGGATCTCCACACAAGTTAGAGAACATTCAGAAACTTTACCTCATGCATGTTTTACAAGTCTATCAGAGGGTAACACCTTTTAAGGGGTATTTATGCCAAAAAAAGGTGATTTTTTGTTTTTTGTGGTATTTCTTGTACACTGAGATTTCAGAGACACCAAATCAACACCACGATCTTTGAATGAAGCAAACATTGGTAGATTCTATTATTCGATGGTTGTGACTAGCTGTACTGAAATGTCCTGTAAACCAAGCCCCTTTAAATCTAACATTTTATAAGAAACATGCCTACAAAATGTGATGGTACTTTTCCCTGTGTAATATTTTAAAACCACAAAAAGCCAGGAAAGCTTTGATCACACCACATTTATTTAAGCAAATCAACAAGAAGAACAGAACATTTGAGTACTCGCACCAGACATGTATTCTGGAGGTCGTGGGTTCGGATCCCAGCCGCCGGAGGTTTTTTCTGGACTTTCTGGATGTTTTCCAGCAATTCGTTATCCTTTTCCATCACCTTCCGCATTGCCCTTTTTGCTTTACGAGACATTTCTGACTGCCAACCCCCATTTCTGTATAATTCAACAATCTCCTTATTTTCACTTCAAATTCTCTACGTGCATAGCGAAGGCCTCTTTTCTGGCAGAATTGGTGCCACCGGCAGTTTAAGAGGGGTCAACGCTGGTGGTCCACTATCGACATTTCATAGAAGCTGCAGTCACGGCCCGGCGGTTAAAGATAAGAACCCCTTTACCCCGTGTAGTTCGAATGGCAGTGGCTGCCACCCCTGATCGCAGAAAACAAAATATCTGAACATATAAACAAACATCTCCACGAAGTGAATGATGAGGAGAGGGGCGAAGCTAAAATGCTTATCGGTGAAACTGTGAAACATTGTTGTAGGTCTTCTTGACGGCGCGCACCATTTGAATGAGAGAAGGACATTAGTCGCGTTCGTAGCCATGCTCGCGTCTCGGTTTGTAGCGCCGTGGGAACTGCGCCACTTACCTCCTGTCGCGGCCAGAGAGTCGTGGGATCGACCCCGGGCGCCACCGCGTTAAGACCACCACTCCTCTCTCACAAAGCTTGACACTTCCCACCGCTCCATGGACAAGCCCGTCAACGACGTCGATGTTTGTGGTGATTATGTAGGGCTTGTTTTGGACGATGAGAAACTCTATGGCTAAGTTGGCGAATTCGGTGTGTGAGATTTTAGGCACTTTGGCCGTCGCCTTCTGCAGAGCGTCTTGCTCACGTACCCCCGGTACGCGTCTTGAGCTCGCAGGCGATGAACGACAACCTCTTCTTCTTCCTCTCCTCCTTGTTGGGTAGCAAAGAACACGTTGAACGTTTTGACTTTTTCAGCCAATTTTGGATTGGCCAATCCCTAGGGGTATTCTGCCACAACCATCATTGTGGTGTCGTGTACAGCCGCAACGAGAGACGGGACAGGGTCCGAGCTAGACGAGCTTCGCCCCGAATGTCCCAGAAAGTGGAGGAAAAACAGTTCCGCTGGCGGCGCAATGGTCATCGCAGCAGACGCGTATTCTGGAGGTCTCTTTTCGCCGATGTCTGTCGGTCTTCGAAATATTTTCGATCTGTTTCAACGAACTACCGAATTCTCCTTTTGGCTTTCCTATGTCTTAATTACCAACACTTATTTCCGCATTAATTCTACCCAGACTTCAAGTTCCCATTCTCATTCGCTATATATATATATATATATATATATATATATATATATATATATATATATATATATATATATATATATATATATATATATATATATATATATATATATATATATATATATATATATATATATATATATATATATATATATATATATACATATATATATATACAAAGTAAAAGTACGCTCTTTGGAGCCTTTATTTCCAACGTTTTCACCTGAGACAGTTCGTCCTCAGGAATATCTGTCTCAGGTCAAAACGCTGGAAATAAAGTCTCCGGACAGCATAGACCGTAGCTTTACTTTATCCGTATTCCTGCAGCAACTAAGGACTCTCCTTCACGACTTTAAAAAAAATATATTGTAACGAAGAGTATGAGCGGACGCCTCAGAGAAAGTAGAACTAACGCTGTGATATCCGCTTATGCGGGTATGCGATGCATCGGTGTAAGAAGACGAAGAAGCAGAAGAACGCTCGGCGTCTGGTATCGCGGAACCCTGCTCTCGGCTCTTGCGTGTGCACGTCTCGACCGTGAATAACCCCCTCTCTAAGCGACTACCCAGGCGTCGGCTATCTCCTTTACAATATATATATATATATATATATATATATATATATATATATATATATATATATATATATATATATGGCGAATCAAAGTGGGAAATGAGGGGCTCGTTGTATTAAGAAAAAAATCATGGTTGGCCGTCAAGAAAACCTCGAAAAGCAATGGGGAGAATGCGGTAGGTCATAGAAACAGAAGAATTTTTTAAAACAGAAAGAAAGTGGTGAAAAAAAACGTCCGCCGGGTGGGATCCGAACCCACAACCTCTAGATACCAGTCTGGTGTGATGACCACTACGGTACCGACGGGGCTGTTTCCCCGCCACTTTCTCAGGCATGTAAGTAACTGTATTTTTTGTTTCTTGCTCTTGAGGGTGCTAGCCAGCGCCACTCGGACTACTCGGGTTGAAGGGGACCTCCTATTTAACCCCGGGCCGTGAGTAGAGTGTCTACGACATGTCGAGAGTGGTCGGCCAGCGTTGAACCCTCTTAAGCTCCCTGTGGCATTAAGACTGCCAAAACAGTGACCCTCGGAATGAATGTAGCAAATCAGAATAGGAAATGAGGGGTTCGGTGAATTAAGAAAGAAATAGGGGTTGGCAGTAAAGGATACGGCGAAAAGGAAAGGAGAGAATGCCGTAGTTCATAGAAAGAGATGAAGAGCTATTGAACACTATTCTGTGTGAATTGTAAGGTTGTCACTGAAGAAGAAAGTTGCACTTCCGAAACAGTTGGACTAATTTATAATAAAAAAGGTAACCGCAAAGTGGTTTCTATCTTTGTAATATATATATATATATATATATATATATATATATATATATATATAGGGAGCAGTTGAACTTTTGAAGATGGTAGAGAACACAAGAACAAAAAACTTTCAACAAAGTGAAAGCACGATCGTTGCCAACGTTTCAGCAAAGAGACTTGCTTTCGTCGGGCCTGCCCTGACGAAAGCAAGTCTCTTTGATGAAACGTTGGCAACAATCGTGCTTTTACCTTGTTGAAAGTTTTCTGTTTTATAAATATACATATATATATATATATATATATATATATATATATATATATATATATGTATATGGTCGCGTGGACTGTGTGTTAAGCAGGGATGCCCTGTTTAAGGTGTGCAAGGGTTACAGCACTTGGTACAATCTCCAATTGATGTATACGTGCCGTGTTTCTTGGTAAGCTGGCTAGCACGAAGACGACGACATAATTGCGGGCCCTGCGCCACGCGCGCTAGATTATTTCAGCCATTTTCTCTTAGATTTGACGTGTACTCTCGCCGTTCCTTCTTAGGCGCCGCCCCTAATAAATCAGTGCACCACCGTACAGCCGATTTTACCTGCCAGTATCGGGACGGAGCACTGGTCGAGGAGGCGGGTACACCCATGCCTGGATCCCAGTCGAGCACCAGCCCAGAAGGGCCTCGTCTCGTCGACACCCCCGTGCATGGACAAGTCGCCGCAAGCTCGGTCTGTCCCCAGAACTCTCGGGCCTGCCTAACAACGTGCCCCTGAGTCAACCTCCGGTGTTAACAGCTCAACCTCAATCTCGACCGCCTCCGGTGATGGCCACCTCCCAGGTGATATTCCATAAGCCCCGCACCCCGAACACGTTTCATGGTAAGGTGTTCGAAGATGTTGAAGAAGGGCTCCCGCATTTAGAGCGTGTGGCCGATTTCAACCGATGGAATGATCACGAGAAGACGCGGCAAGTCTACTACTCGGTGGAGGACGGTGCTCGCACATGGCACGAGAATCACGATAGGGGATTGATGACTTGAATAGACTTCCGTCAGGAGATCCAGAAAACCTTTCCGAACACCCATCGACAACATCAAGCGCTGCTTTTGCTGGAGTCGCGTTTTCAAAAGCCCAACGAGATTGTTGCCATGTTTTCAGAGGACATGGCTCGCCTTTTCCGCCGCGCTGATCCAGCCATGTCTGAGCAAAAAAAAATACTCCGATACCTTATGCATGGAGTCAAGGAGCAGCTGTTTGCTGGGCTTGTTAGCAACCCACCATGCACGGTGCAGGGTTTTATCAAAGAGGCCACGGCTGTCGGGCGAGCTGTGCAGGGGCGCAGCCGAAAATATGCCCAAATTACAAGCAGAAGTAGCGCCGATCTCGCTAGTATGACCTGTGACGAGAGCTCCTTGCGGGACATAATACGGTCAGTTCTTCGCGAAGATCTAAATAATCTCTCCTTCTCTGGTCAGGATGGTGCGCGAGGCGATACACCAAGTGTTCTCACCACCAGATCCGCCGACGCAACATTGCCCTACAAGCTACGCCGCGGCTATTCGTCAGCAAGCTCCAACTCTGACGACTCCACCACCCCTCCAGGCCACCAGCCACCTTGGCCGGTACACTCTTGGGCCGCACAGGAACCTGTAGTCCCGCCACGTCGCCAGCCACCCCTGCCGGTACATTTTTGGCCGACACAGGAACCTGCCGCACAACCGCCAATGCAAAAGACGGACTTGTGGCACGCGGCAGACCGGCGGCTGTTGTGATACCACTGGGGTGAACCTGGCCACATACAGCGACGCTGCCCCTATCGCTACATTGGTCTTCCCGGAATATCTACTACAGGTCCTCTTCCGCGGTTGGGGCAGCGGCCTGTCGAAATCGCCAATTATCTCTCCGCGCAAAATACTACGTCTCCCGACAGTCATGAATCACGCTCGCCGTATCCCGCAGCCTACTTCTCGCCGACCCATTGTAGCCCTCGAGACAGCCGCCCGGGGTTTTTCCAGCCCCCGGCGGGAAAACTCGGCGAAGCAACCTCTGGAGGCAAGGTTGCTGAATACCACAAATGTAAACACCTTCAAACGATGCAGACGACGACTCAAGACCTGGCGGATTACCGACATATTACCACCCCAATGTAAGTACACGACTACGACGCCACGAAATACTGACAGAGTCGCGAATGCCGACCTTCCTATTACCATCAACGGGCATGAGGTGACCGCGTTACATGACCCCGGGGCGGAATGTTCAATTACTAGCCAGAAACTTGTCGACCCTTTACGGAAGGTCAAGATTCCGTGGGATGGTCCACACTTTCAATCTGCGGGATGTCACCTCATGCCCCCAGTTGGGAAGTGTACAGCACGAATTGGTTTGGGGGGCGCTGACTTTGTTGGTGCTTTCGTCCTTCTTCCGAGGTGCTGCAAGGACCTATTATTGGGTATGGATTTTCTGCGCGGGCACAATGGCGTTATATATATCGGAGAGCGCCTGCTAAGACTATCCAAAAGCCTGCATCGCGAACAACTTACCGACCAGCGCCATTTGCCACATCGTATACCCGATTAAGACGTGAGCCTGCCACCGGGATCCTGTGCATTCGTTCCAATAGCATGCGACGATTCCAGCACCGCCGACGGGGTTGCCCAAATGTATACCGCGCGCTTTTTCGAAAAGGGCTTTGACATCGCCACAGGCCTTGTGCGCCGGTCAGGCAACCGCACCAATCTCTTGTTGGCTAATTTCTCCAACGAATGCCGGCACATAGCGAGAGGGACTCAGCATCATCATCACCAGCCTGTCTACGCCCACTGCAGGGACAACGCCTCTCCCATTATTCTCCAATTTATCTCCGCAAACTTCTTAATCTTGTCTGCCCATCTAACCTTCTGCCGCCCCTGGAACGCTTGCCTTCTCTAGGGATCCACTCTGTTACCCTTAATGACCAGCGGTTATTTTGCCTTCGCATTACATGCCATGCCCACGTCCATTTCTTCTTCTTAATTTCTACTAATATATCTTTAACACCAGTTTATTCCCTAACCCACTCCGCTCTCTTCTTGTTCCTTAATGTTACACCTATCATTTTCCGCTCCATTGGCCACTGAGTATTTCTCAATTTAGGTTGAACTCTCTTAGTGAGCCTCCAAGTTTCTGCCCCGTAGATGAGTACCTGTAAGATGCAGCTGTAATACACTTTCTTCTTCAGCGACAATGGTAGGCTACTATTCATTATCTCCGAATGCCTGCCATATGCACCCCACCCCATTCTGATCCTTCTAATTATCTCTGCCTCATGGTTGGGATCTGGGGTCACAACTTGGCCTAACTAGATAAATTCGCTTACCACTTCCACTGCCTCGCCACCTATCTCAAACCGCTGTGCTGTACCAAGGTTATTGATCATTACTTTAGTTTTCTGCATATTAATTTTCAGGCCCACGGTTCTACTCTGTTCGCCCAGTGCAGAAACCATACTTTGCCATTCGTCCCCCGAGTTACTTAGCAAGGCAACGTCATCAGCAAATCTGAGGTTACTGAGGTATTCTCCAGTAACCCTTACTCCCACCTGTTCCAAATCCAATGTTCTGAATACTTCTTCTAAACATGCTCTGAATAATATTGGAGAGATTGTGTCTCCTTGTCTGACACCCTCCCTTATAGGTATTTTACTGCGCTCCCTATGGAGGATGATGGTAGCTGTAGACCCATTGTAGATATCCTGAAGTGTTCTTACATACTGCTCATCTACCCCCTCGTTCCGTATTGTCTGAATGACTGCTAGGGTTTCGACCGAGTCAAATGCTTTCTCATATTCTATGAAGGCTATATATAGGGGTTCAGTATACTCAGCGCACTTCTCTACCACCTGATTGACCGTGTGAATATGGTTCATTGTTGAATAACCTTTACGGAACCCTGCTTGTTCTTTAGGTTGACTGAAGTCTAAGGTTGCAGAGATTCGGTTAGCGATTACCTTGGTAAATACCTTGTAGACGACTGACACTAAGCTGATCGGCCTGTAATTTTTCAAGACCTTCATGTCGCCTTTCTTATGGATAAGGATGATGTTCGCGTTCTTCCAAGATTCCGGTACCATTGCGGTCATTAGGCATTGCGTATACAGGTTTGCCAGTTTTTCAAGTACACTTTCTCCGCCATCCTTCAAGAGGTCTGCTGTTATCTGATCCTCCCCAGGTGCTTTGCCCCCTTTCATTTCTTTCAAGGCCTTCATTACTTCTTCGGTCGTTACTGGTGGGATGTCTATCTCCTCTGAACTACTCTCTCGTTCGGCATTATCCTGGATGTCCCGGCTGCTGTACAGATGCCTATAGAACTCCTCGGCAACTGGGACTATTTTATGCCTATTTGTCATGATATTGCCTTGCTTATTCTTCTTAAGTGGATACATCTAAATTTTTCCCCACGCCAAGACGTCTCTTCACTGCTTTCAGGCTACCTCCGTTCTTTACAGCGTATTCAATTCTCTCCATAATATACTTCCGTATGTCAGCTGTCTTATGCTTATTGATTAACTTCGATAGCTCCGCTAGTTCTTTTCTGTCAGCTGCGACCGCGAGAAAACCGCTTTCGTGATGCCGGATGGACTTTACAAATTCAAGGTTTTGCCCTTTGGATTGTGCTGAGCCCCAGCTACTTTTGAAAGACTTATGAACACCGTGCTGTCGGTCATCAAGTGGCAAACATGCTTGGTAGATCTGCCGGAATTACGCTGAAAGCAAAGAAATGCCACTTTGGAATTGAGGAACTGTTGTTCCTTGGCCCTGTGCTAAGCTCTGCTGGAGTTTGTCGTGATCCTGGCAAGGTCGAAGCGGTCGCCCAGTTCTCTACGCCCGTCAACAAGAAAGCCGTGAGGCGTTTTTAGGCCTGTGCTCCTACTACCTACGATTTATTAAGACCTTCGACCACATTGCGGCACCCCTGACCCGTCTTACGCGAGATGACGTCGCATTCCTCTGGAGTGACGAACAACAGAGAGCGTTCGACGAGATGGAGCAACGGGTGCAAATACCACCAGTACTGGGCCATTTTTATGAAAACGTCGCCACCACGCTCCATACGGACGCCAGTAACGTTGGAGTTGAAGCTGTCCTTCTGCAACGGCAAGACGGTGCCCAGAGTGTTATAGCATATGCCACCAGAACACTCTCACGCACAGAAGCCAACTACTAAGCAACCAAAAAGGAGTGTCTGGCCGTCGTATGGGAGGTGCTGAAATTTCGACCGTACCTATTTGGTCGTCCGTTCACGGTGGTCAGCGATCACCACTCCCTCTGCGGGCTAATGAGCTTAAAAGACCCGTCCGGACGCCTTGCTTGCTTGAGACTTAGGCTTCAAGAGTTTGATGTGACTGTCGTGTACAAGTCCAGGCAACAACACGTCGACGCCGACTGCCTCTCGCGGGCAACAGCTATTCCAGTGTCGTCAATGACTACGGCGATGACGACGCATTTCTTGGCGTTCTCGACGCATCCTCTATGTCGGAGCGTCAAAATGCAGATCCCGAGCTGCGGCAACTCATCGAATTCTTGGAAGGACGGATCTCCACCATACCGAAGCTGTTTTCGAGAGAGGTATCATCCTTCGGATTCCGGAATGAACTTCTATACAGGACAAACTTTTCCCCACGTGGCAGAAGCTACCTTCTTGTGGTTCCCGCAGACCTCAGGACTACGTTTTGCGGGCTCTCCATGACGAGCCGACAGCGGGTCACCTAGGCTACACCCGCACCCTGTCCAGGATCCAGGAAGCCTATTACTGGCCCAAGGTGGCAGCCACGGTGCGACACTACATACGCACGTTTCACCAGTGCCAACGTCGCAGAGCACCGCCACTCCAACCAGCGCGTCTACTGCACCCTGTTCAGATTCCAGCAAAACCTTTTGAGCAGGTCGGAATGGACCTTTTGGGACCATTTACGACGTCATTCGCCGTTACCAAGTCGATTATAGTTGCCACGGACTACCTCACTTGGTAAGCGGAAACGGAAGCCCTGAGCGGGGAATCGCTTTCGAGGTCGCCGAGTTTTTTGTTACGAGGGTTCTTCTCCGCCACGGTGCTCCTGCTATCATTATTACTGACCGGGGAAATGCAGTCACAGCTGCCCTCGTAGAAGAAATCATTAGGATCAGCGGTACCTCCCATCGTAAGTCGACCGGGTATCACCCCCAGACAGACAGCTTTACTGAGCACCTAAACAAGACAATAGCGGACATGCTCAGCATGTACACCGACGTGGGGCACAAGACCTGGGAGGCTGAGTTGCCATACGTCACGTTCACGTATAACAGGGCTAAAAAAGTCACGACAAGAATGACGAGGTTCTCTCTTCTTTGTGGCCGACCTGTCACCACCATGCTGGATGCAATGCTGCTCCATGACACCACCGGCGACAACAGGGAACTGCATGAATTCACGGAACAATCGGAGGAAGCGCGGCAACTAGCGCGCGTTCGAACAAAACGGCAACACCTGTACGACTCCCACCGCTACAACCTCCGCCACAGGAGTGCTGTGTACAAACCTGGCGACAGCGTCTTGGTATGGACTCCCATCCGACGTCAAGGACTCTGAAAAACTTCTTAAACGGTACTTACCGGGTGCTGCGCCAGGTTACAGACATAACGTACGAAGTTGTCGATGATGGCCTCGTGTCTCGACGCCGCAGTATCCGCTGTCCTGACGTCTTTCATGTAGTGCGCATGAAGCCGTACTTCGATCGTTGACGGACCCAATTTGGACAACTCCATAAGTGCAGCTATCATTTTCAATACCGGTGCGCGCATCGGGGCGATGCTATTTGGACGGGTGGTAAAATTTCGCTTGGATGGTGTGTTAATGCAGGGCAATCCCATGTTTAAGATGTGTGAGGGTTCTTGCGCTTGGTACAATCTCCAAGTGATGGATACGTGTCGTGTTTCCTGGTAAGCGGGCTAGCACGAAGACGAGGACATAAACGCGTGCCCCAGACCCATACAGATATGTAAGACGGAGATAAGTTTTGGCAGTCAAGAAAACCTTGGAAACGAAAGGGGAGGATGTGATAGGTCAACAAAACACGAAGAATTTGGAAAGAAAGTGGAGAAAAAATGCCAGCCAGGTGGAATCCCAACCAACCACTTCCAGATTACCGGTCTGGTGCGATGACCACTAGACTACCATCGCGGGGCTATTATTCCCCTCCACTTTCTGGGGTATTTATGTAACGGTATTTTTGTTTCCTCCGCTTAGGGGTGGTAGCCAGGCCACTCGGACTACACGGGGTTAGGGAACCTCCTTTTTAACCCTCGGGACGTGACTCGAGTGTCTACGACATATAGAGATTGGTCTACACAACGTTGAACCCTCCTAAGCTTCCTATGGCACCAAGATTGCCAGAACAGGGGGCCTCGCAATGCATGCAGCGAATCAGATTAGAAAATGAGGGGCTCGTTGAAAATAAGACAGAAATAAAGTTTGGCATCGAGCCACAATCATCATCAGCCGTGCCTGGCCAGGCATGCGGTGTGGGGGTGTGGTACTCAGGGTTTCCCTACGGGAAGATGACGATGGTTGTTGAACGCGAAGCTATCTCTGATGGATTCTTTAGTTGGCCAATCCCTAGGGGCATCCTGCTGCCATCATCATCAGCGGTGCTTGGCCAGGCATGCGCAGTGGAGGTGTGGACGCCGCACAACGGCGCCCACACAAAGGCGGAGGGAACAAGCGGCACCATTAGCTGCTTTGCATCTAATAACACAAAGTACGCGCAGTGGTATAGCACATTCTGTGTGTTGATGGCCCTCCTTGATATTTTGACGCGATCAAACATCTACCTGAAAGTAATAGAGAGCAGAAAAATGACATCCGATACAGAGAAGAGAAGCAGCGCCATCGCCTATCAATGCAAAGAGGCCGATCACAAAAGTGACTTTTCCATAAAGTTTATTCTTGAGAAGGAAGCGAACTACGTGAAGATGCTTGTACTTGAGTCGCATAAAATTCAGCGAAAAACACAGCCCCTAATCAGTCACTTGCAACGCGGCGGTTTGTCTACCCACCGAGTGTGCCGCGCAGTGAGAGGTCTGTGCCAGAGCAATCACACTGAAGAATATACGTCCCGCTGAACTGTTGCTAGAGTCAACCCTGAGGAAGCAGCTGAGCCGACTTCTGAACGTAGGGTTCTCGGTTTCTGCACGATTGCGTAGAGTTTGTAATTATATTTCTTCTAGGCAGCTTCCCCTCAGACATATTTCTCCTGTTTATTTTTATTTAAGATGTGTTGGATATGTCGGGACCAAACAATTTTGCCTCCGTTACTATGTACGTGCGTAAGTTTTAAAACGTTGTTAATAATTGTCCTGCTATTAAAATCTCGAAACAAATGAATAGCCCCTGTTATACAGCTGAGTTCCATGGTCGTAAAGTCATCATCAAGTTGCCTTGGTAGAACAATGCCACAGTTAAATCTAAGAGACGCAGCAGGAAGACTTTTTTTAGACCATAAATCTCGCGGAGAGTTTTACGCCATTCAGTACCTTTGTGCACTTTGGGTTTGCTTGTAGAACATGCAGAATGAATGTGAGCTTGCCGATCAACAAACCACCGAGAAGCATTTGTTCGTTTTTAACGCGTAAGTGTGTTTACTTGGATTAAGCGTTGGGTGTACAGTAGTACCAGGCTCTCTAACAGAGAAAAAAAACACTCACGCTTTGCTTCAGATTGAGCTTAAACAGCCCTTGCTCGTTCTTTTGACTATTCTTTAGCACCAAATTTACACCAAGTCACAACACCTGAAGGTGATCTTAGGGCCTTCCTTATAAATGAAGCAAATATAGATCCTGCAGTACCTTGTGTTGTATATAATTAAGCATTTAATATTGTAGGACTGGTAATTCACCCTAAAACCCGCTGTGTATGTGCAGATGCTAACTATAATGCTGCGCCAATTCATTAGAACAGGCAAGATGTTTTGAAGCGTGTTCAGTATGAATTCACAACTGCCAATATATTGCAAGAGTCGGAGGAGGCAGCACACCCCACTTGTGCGGTACACGTTTTCTACGCTGGAAAATACCGATATGCTTCGTTTTTTGTAAAAAAAGAAATATTTTTGTTATTCACCACCCACAAAATGTTAGTTGAAAATATTGTTACGAGATGAATTTATTTACATTAAAGTCGGACGGTGTAGAACAAGCGTAGATAGTAAAGCGGACCATGAATGATGATGCCAAGCCGGAGTGCAACCTTGTTCTCCTCTTCTTTCAATCAGCTTGCTCAGATGGTTGACCGTTTAAATGTCATAAACGCATCGGCGAAGATACGGCACTTATGGTGTGCGTAACATTTCCCCCGTCGCAGACAAAGCCCCCACGGCGAGTCAGCTTGTAGAGCGTTCTTCACAACGTTTCAACCGGGGAACATGGACTACTTGCGTTCTTTTGCTCTGTCCGCCAATCAAAGGCAATCACGAGAGGACGTATGTGACATCGCTGATAGGTTGTAGCAGAAAAAACAGGCCCACGTAACGAGCCAGGAAATTCTCACACAAACAGCGCTTACGCGACGTTCAAAGCCACAATAGATCACCCGGTGTGTATGGTACATCACGCCGACGACTGTTATAACGCTGCTTAGAGCGCTTGTGGGAGGCCAGGATTCGTAGGCGGGCAAGCCGACGTGCTTCTTCGGCAAGGCAGAGCATCCTAGCTAAGTAACGGTCGTCATGCTTGAAGAAAGAGAAAATGGTGTCGAGACAGCTAACGGGTTTCGGGGCATAAAGGACGAAGAAGGGGCTGTAGCAGGTTGTTTCGTGCTTGCCAGTATTGCACGCCTATGTCATAAATGGGAGCAGATCGTCGTAGTTCTTGTGGGCCGAGATAACATACAGAGATAACATGCTCGCTAACGTGCGGTTGGTAGGTTCCGTCATTTTATTGGTTTCAGGGAGGCGAAATTTGACGGAACAAAGGCGAAGCAACTCTTTAACGTCATTCGCAGAAACATGACGTGCACGGTAACTGATTATGACTTGGGGTGGTCCATGGCGTAGCAAAATGTAGCAAAGCAAAACGACGGCGATCTCTGTAGCAGTGGCCGACGGTACAGCAGCCATCTCAGAATAACAAGAGAGGTAATCCACGCATGCATGATTCAGCGATGTCCATGTGATGAGCGGGGGAAAGGCCCTAACAAGTCAATCCCAACTTGTTGGAAAGGACGATTTGGCGGGTCAACAGGGTGGAGTCACCCTGCTGCAGCAGTTGTTATATTATTGTACCGTTGGCATTGCATAAAAGGGGCAACATTGCGCTCAATAGTCTTGCGCATGTTGGGCCAGTAAAACCGCGGTTGAACTTGGTGCAGAGTGCGCGCGAGCCCCATGTGGCCTGATGAGACGTCGTCATGCTGAAAATTTAGGACAGCGGTATGGAGGCTTTCTGGCACAACAAGTAGGAGACGAGGTCCGACAGCCAAATAGTTCTTGTAAAGTATTTCGTTTCGCACGCAGAAACGGCTAGTAGGAGTAGGCTTCGGTTCGTCGGCTTAAGCGGAAAACGAGTACAAAGTTTTGTGGTTGCACTGCTCCATTTTCAAAACAGCCGGCTCAGGGGAGAGATGTCGAAATCGAGGCGAGATACTGGTCTACGTTTTCTTCGTCAGAGGCCACTGATTCCAGTGGAAGCAGGGAGAGGCAGTCAGCGTCGGCATATTTGCGGCCGCTTTTGTATGATACGGTGAAATCATACTCCTGCTGACAGAGGGCCCAGCGTGCCAGCCGCCCACAAGGATCACGAAGGTTGACGAGCAAGCAGAGTGAGTGGCGGTCTGTGACGATGGTAAAAGGATGCCCATAGAGATAGGAGCAAAATCGCTGTGTGGAAAAATGACTGGCAGACACACTTCCTCCGTGACACAATATTTCCGCTCCGACTTGCTGAGGGTGCAGCTGGCGTAAGAAATAACATGCTCACCATCACTGTGGCGCTGAACAAGTAGGGCCCCAACTCTAACCCCACTGGTATCGGTGTTTGAACTTCAGTAGGCGCCCGGGCATCAAAATGGCGGAGAATCGGTCCGGACGTCAAAAGACGTTTCAAGTAACGAAAAGCAACGGCACAGTCGGTACTCCATTTGAATGAAACGTTTTTCCGCAGAAGACATGTCAGAGGATGGGCTATGTCAGCAAAGCCAGATATAAATCGACGAAAATAGGAGCGAAGTCCCGAGAACCTGCGAAGAGGTGAGTTCTTTAAAACAGTTAACAGCTCGTATCTTGTGTGGATCCGGCCTAATGCCATGTTTGTCGACAACGAGGCCTAAGACAAGAGTTTGCCGCTCTCCGAATAGACATTTTTTTTAGTCAAGATGAGAGCAGCCTTTTCTAAACAGTCCAAAACAGTGGCCAAGCGCGTGTTGTGTTCACAATATGTGCGACCAAAAATGACGATATCGTCGAGGTAGCACATGCACACTTCCCACTTGAGGCCCCGAAGTAACATATATATGAAACGCTCAAACGTTGCAGGGGCGTTACAGAGTACAAAGGCCATAACAATAAATTCAAATTGTTCATCGGGCGTGATAAACGCTGTTTTTTCTTTATGGTTATGGTTCATGGTTATTTGCCACTGACCTGATCGCAAATAAACTGAAGAGAAGTACGAAGCCGAATGAATAAAATCTATTGCATCATCTGTGCGGAGAAGTGGGCAGACATGATTTTTTATTATTTCGTAGAGGCGTAAATAGTGAACCAAGATGCGCCATGACCCGTCTTTTTTTCTTACCAATATCACCGAAGCTGCCCAGGGTCTTGAAGACTCTCGAATCACGCCATTCTGCAACATGTCTCGTACTTGTTCATTGATATTCTTGCGCTGGGATGGTTAAACGAGGTACGGCTTTTGCCGTATGGGCCGGGCTTCCACAGTATGAATTGAATGGTGGGTCCGCGTGGGCGGTATAGACGAGCATCGATGTGTTCCCCCGAAGGCAAATAAGCGTGAGTATCGTGCAAGCAGGGCAACCAACGCACGGCGTTTTTCTGGTTCAAGGGATTCGTCGGTCATACTTTGCAGCTTGGCACGGTCCACCAGGCAATGATCAGTGTACGAGTTTATGGATTTGGATAAAACTGCTACTGAAGTTGAAACATATTCCATCACTTCGGCAAGTATCAGCCCGGGTGGAAGTAGAGTGGGTTCGGCCGAAGAGTTGATAGTCCACACAAAGGTTCGTCCCCGGTTTACCATAACAGCCGATAGAGGCATCAATACATTCTTTTGCACAGTTTAGGTTAATCGGCTGCTGCAAAGCTTAGAATTTATCCAGATCATTGCCCTGCAAAGGACTGACACGAATGCGGCTGACCGTGGCGGCATGATGGTGTCGCTCAACACGCAGAGTGCGCGGGTGGTATCGGGACAAGAATCCTCTACAAGGGCAGATAGGGTGGTCCCGTCCACATATATATCCCCATTGCGACCGTCAACTGTGGCACCACAATGCGTCAAGAAGTCTAGACCTAAAATAAGATCGTGAGGTGATCACAGCAAAACTGCAAACTCCGCCCTGAATGTGGGACCGCCAAACGAAACAGTCACTGAACAGATTCCAAGTGGGCATAGGGACTCACCATCAACACCTCGAAATGTTATAATTTTGTCCCAGTGAAACAATACTTTGCTGCCAAGACGGAATTTAAACGCAGAACTCATTACCGACACTCTTGCGCCCGTATCGATCAAATCCATTGTTTGGTGCCATCGACTAATACTTCCACTGTGTTGTTTAGCATTGATACCGGCGAAGGTTGTTCCCAGTTAGGCTGTGCGGTAAAAGGCATTTCCCGTGACAGTTGTGCCACGGCCTAACTTCCATTGGCCGCGCTGGGTAGTTTTCCGGCGGCGGCGACCGACGCCGGGGTGATGGTGAACGCAGCTGTCGTGAAGCGGGTGGGGTTAAGCGGTGGTCAGAAGCCGGTGAATCACGGCGCGGTGGTGCCTCGGAGAACAAAGCTGTTGGCAGGCGAGTGTCGTAGCGGGAATTTCAAGCATTCGGGTGGTTCCACATTGGAGCTTGCTGTTACCGTGGCGCTTGGCGGCGACGTTGCAGTAGCCAGAAATATGGCCCTCAAAACCACAGTTGTAGACAACGGAAAGGTTATGCTCACGGCGAGGGAAGGAACTATCGTAGACGCCATCAAAACGGCGGTCATAAGCCGGGCACTGAGGACGCTGGTCGTAATTTGGACGTTGAGGGCGCCGAGATAACTGCTGAACATCATGACTGTAGCGTAGTGTATCACAATTGTCGAGGCTCGGCGGGCTTTCATTGCGAGGCGTATAGCTCAGATTGCGGAACTGAGCACTCGAAAGCAAGAGGCTATTGGCCTGTACATCTTGCAGCACGTAACGTTCGTGAACGTGCAAGCCGTCGGACGCGCTGAGGCTCTTGGTGTCGCAGCAATTCCTCGCGCACGATGCGTCGGATAGTTCCAGCGACGTCTGGTGGTGTGGTCACATCAACGCTAGCCCCAGTAGTTACTTTAGCCAAGCGACCAAACTTTGGTGTAATACGACGCTTCATCAACGCTTCGAAGGTGCGATAATGCTGGACAACGTCTGATTCCGATTCCAACTTTTCACGCTTCATTAAAAAGTTGTTGACGTCTTTAGCGTTCCCCTTTAATAAGTGACCCACTTTATCATCCTCAGACATTTGCCGGTCGACGAGTCTGCAGAGCTTTAGCACCTCTTCAATATAGGTGGTGCATGTGTTGCCTGGGACTTGAGCGCGACGGAGCAGCGTCTGTTCTAACCCGCTTCTTCTTTCCGACGGAGTCGCCAAAGCGGGATGAAAAATCTTCGACGAAACGGCACCAGGTTGTGAGCTTGCTTTCATTGTTCTCAAACTAGGTGACGGCCATCTCATATAGCGAGAACACGACGCTCGAGAGTTGTGCAGCGGTATCTCAGCGGTTTTACCGGCTCACATCTCGATAGTGCGTCAACCATTCCTCAACGTCTTTATCGGCGTTCCCAGTGAACATTCCGGCTCTCGCGTGGGATGCCAGCCAGCCGTGGGGGCTGGCCCAGTGTTCCTACCTTGAGGCATCGTAGGAGACAGCGGTGGCAGACCCGCGATACGTCGGCTTTGGCGGAAATCCTGGAATTCTGGCGTGGCGTACCCAGCTCCTCCACCAAACTGTTACGAGATGGATTTATTTTCAGTGAGGCCGGGCGGTGTAGAACGAGCGTCGATAGTAAAGCGGTCCATGAATTATGGTGCCAAACCGGAGTGCAACCTCGTTCTCCTCTTCTTCCAATCAGCTTTATCAAATGGTTGACCGTTGAAATGTCATAAACGCATCGGCGAATACACGGCACTTATGGTGTGCGCAACAATAAATTCTGCCCAATACAAGCCGCTTTGAGCAGCGTAAACACACCGACACTAGGTGAAGAAATTGACAGAGTGCTCTATGTCGTTTGTTTCTGTAGTGCCTGTGTACTTTCGCTGTTGTTCAAAAATGCGGAACCAGCATTAACATGCCCAAATGTCCATCCTTCTGAGCGCCAGCTGGATAGCTAACGAGGATACAATATCATTAAGAAATGTGGATAAGCCATAATTGATCATATTCGGTTAAGCCGCCCAGTCGTTTGCCATGGCACCTAGTCAAGAATGCCGAGTGGTAACTTCTTGCAGAAAATTCATATCTTTTAGGGCCGAAGCTCCTTAGGGCGTGGGTCTGTCCATTCTCGACGTATGTATGTAGCCACCTCTAGTTTAGTTCTTGGATTGTTTACTAGATGGCGTGGCTACCTCTAGTTTAGTTCTTGGATTGTTTACTAGATGGCAGTACTTGCATATGATGAAAAGATGCGCTTGGATTGTTTAATAGATGGCGGGGCTACCTCTAGTTTAGTTCTTGGATTGTTTACTAGATGGCGGGGAGCGTTGTAATAAAATCGCATTGCCTCGGCGCGGCCGGCCGCCGTGGCTGCCTTGTCAGCCCCCAGCCAGCCCCCGCCGACAACAATGAAACCCACCGACACAGGACGCCCACCAAGCTCAAACGGTTGCCCGCTGGGTTCGGACCTGGAAGAACAACTCGAAGAAAATAACATGGACTTCCAAGAACACGTGGCATCAACCAAAGCGACGTATCCTGGTGACGCAGCGAATGCTCCTGGCCAGCCGGTAGAGCCGGACGACGACGCAAGCTGGACCCAAGCCATCAGCCGTCGTACCAAACAGAGGCTGCTAAAAGAAACCCATCTCCGCACAGTAACCAATGCTACCATCGGAAACGCCACGAAGGCAAGTACCCTCGGTACGTTGCCCATTAAACTACCGAGCGGCAGAGCAGACCACGCACGAGGCTGCCCCCACTGCCAAAGGAAGATGTAAAAATAATTATCAGGCCGAAGCAAGGACTGTCAATAAAAGACCACTCAACAATAGAAATTACCCAAGCAATAGCAAGAGCATGTGGAAATAAGATGCAAAGCCTGCATGACCTAATTATCAGACCACGCCTAGGATCGAATATTCTTATACTCAGTACTTCCAACATGAAGGCGGCCAACGAGCTACAAAAAATACGAAGCATAACGCTTAGAGAGGCCGAGTATGAAGTCACTGCGTATGTGGCCTTCTCGGAAAACGAAGTGAGAGGCGTGGTGCATGGATTCCCGCCAAATACTTCCTCGGAAGAGTTAATGCAAGGCATCCGAGTCCGCACGCTCGATACTAAGCTCATTTACGCCCGAATGTTGGGCCAAACAAAAACAGCTCTGCTTACCTTCGAAGGAACAACAGTACCACGGGCGGTTTACTTTTACGGAGGAGAGATGCCCTGCTACCTTTACCGATCGACTCGACAATACTGCCAGATCTGCATGACGGTAGGGCACAGAGCCGACGTCTACCCAACGCCAAATACACGCAAATGTCGAACGTGCGGAATAGTGAACCCAATCGAAAACCACCCCTGCACACCAAAATGTGCTCTTTGCAAGGAAAGCCACGTCACCGGAGCAAAAGAATGCCGTCAAAAACTGCGGAAGGCCCGGATACCACCGGGCAATCAAAGCAGAAAACAACTCAGACCACGCTGGTTCAGCAGTGATTGGCCTACCCCAGAGGAGGCTGCAGGAACCTGTCAACAACGGCAGAGAAGCCAATCCCGCCAACCTCGAAAAGATGAGGCCAAAATTGCCGAAAAGCAAGGCAAAGGAAGACAAAAAAGACCAGAGAAGCCCTCTTCTGACCAACAACCCGACAGGACGAACACCAAACATAAGGCAAAGTCAACACAGGAACAAACATGGGCAGCTGTCAAGTAACAAACAGCAAAATCGACCAAGTCCAAGCACATCAAGCTCGAATAATTCAAGAACTTCGCGAACAGGTGGCGCAACAAAACCTAGAAATAACGCGACTGAAACACCAACTTCTGGCTGCACAGGCCAAAGAACACCGACAGGAACAGGTGCTGGCACTCCCCGTTATAACTCAATCGGCACTGCAAGACCCCAGTGGACTACGCGAGTACTTGCTCCAAATGCAAAAAACGCTCCTGACGAGGATGGCATATATACAGAATAACTTAGCCATTCGAACCCTTAAAAGACTGACCTCGGGGAAACGAAAGCAGCAAACACCGGATCAGCAACACGAGAAATCCATGGCCCTAGAAGAAGACTCCCACCTAACTGACACCGACACTTCCGACGCTGACCAGACGGAGGAGTAAGAAGCGCGCAAACCCGACCGGCTACGACATCTGGCAATGGAACTGTCGGAGCCTCAGTACGAAGAAACACATCCTAGAACAACACATTGCCACGCTGTCGTCCAAACCCATTGCAATATACCTGCAGGAAGCTGGTCACGCAGTCAATCTACATGGCTACCAACAGGCCTCCAGTACCACACAAGTAGCGACATATACCAGAAACGAAATTGTAACCGCCACACACCGACTGGACACAGAGCACCCATCGGCGCTTCTCACGGAATTACTCCCCTATCGCCGTTCGGAGCCAAGTATATTCCTTCTTAACGTCTACAGCTCCCCACGCAATACCCAGGAGGAATTCGAAGACCTCTTCTGGGAGGACACTCGCGCGGCTGGGAAGAATAAGCTAGTGATAGTGGGGGACTTTAACGCCCCACATACCCACTGGGCATACAATTTTGACTCAAAGAAAGGAAACAACCTCATCGCAGCAACGGAATATTTCGGGCTCAAATTCATTAATAACCCTATGTACCCCACGCGCTATGGCCACAGGGGGCAACGCGACACTTGCCCCGACCTAGCCCTCACATGGGAATCTGACCGGAGCATCTTCTGGCAAAATACCATGGAAACATTAGGCAGCGACCACTGCAACATACGGGTTACAGTACAAGCATCTTCGCTCAGTAAACCCCTGGGGCAGGCGCGACTCACCGACTGGACAGAATTCCGACAAAAGGGAGCCAACGAACCAAACAACGAACCCATTCAAAACCTACAAGAGCGGACTAAAGGAATAAAACAGCTTCACGAGTCCTGCACCAAGCACATCACCAGGACGGAAGCAACACCGGACGTCGACATATACTTGAAAAAAATCTGGGCACAGCGCAACAAATTAGTCAAGCGGTGGAAGAAGCAAAGGCACAACAAGAGATTAAAAGCACGCATAAAGCAACTCACCAAACGCGGTCAGAATCATGCCCGTGATCTGTCTAGGCAAAATTGGAATTCATTCTGTGAGCGCTTACGGGGCACCCTCAGTACATCCAAGACCTGGAAACTCATATGTGGAATGATGGACCCCATGTCCACGAAACGTGCTACGACGCACCACCTAACAAGAGCCGCCCGAAGTTACCCCGGCACGGACATTGACCTCTTGCAAGCCTTACAGCACAGATACGGGGCCCTGGGAAGAACAACAGAACAACCAAAGAAAACGTATGGAGGTGTAAAAAAATTCCCCCGCTTTTCCCCGAGGGGGAGAATGTGAAAGTGCGAATGCACGGTTGTCGGCCCGCTTGCGGCGCTTGCGCTCGGCCCCCGCAGCCCACCGCCTCGCCGCCTTCTCTTCACCATGATTGAAATCGCCAAACAACTACAGGGACTCCAAAATGTCGGACACGTGATATACGCAGACGACATTACACTCTGGGCAAACCGAGGCTCCCTACAAGAAAAGGCGCAAAATCTTCAAATTGCAGTCAATTGGATACCTAAGCTTGCTTTGGAGAACGGCCTAAAATGCGCTCCAGAAAAGTCGGAATTCCTACGAATCCACTGCACCACAGAAATGTCCAAAAACACCCCAGTTCAACTATATATAGGAACAGCGCCCATACCAGAGAGGAGGCAAATAAGAATACTCGGGATGCACCTGCAAGGAAATGCTCGAGCGGACACCACCATAACGCAACTGCGCGCTAAATCTTCCCAACTGGCACGCAAAATAAAGCGGCTAACAAAGAACCGGAATGGAATGAGGGAAGAAGACACCATCCGAATAGTACAAGCAATGATTATCCCTCGTATCGGCTACAGTCTACCATTTCAAAATCTCACAAAGTCGGACGAAGAGCACATCAACGCCATAATACACACAGCGTTCAAAGCTGCCCTCAACCTACCCCAGTTCACCTCCAATGAGAAGCTCACTCACCTTGGGCTCACGAACACCATGTAAGAGATAAAACACGCCACCCTTCAAGCACAACGAATACGACTAGAAAAGTCCCGCACGGGGAGGGCGATCCTATGGCAAGTAGGCGATCCACCCGATCGGAGACGCCAAGAGCAGGAAACAGACCTAAAGCCTGCACAACGATTCCACATCAAAGCGCTGCCCCTTCCAAAAAACATGCATCCTATTATCCACGTAGAAAGAAGAAAGGCCAGGGTCAATTTCCTTCACAAAAAATTCGAACATCACGATAATACGGTGTACGTCGATGCAGCGAAGTATGACGAAGAAACGGCAGCATTAGTGGTGACCACCCGTCAAGGCGACATCATAGACTGCATCACCATGCGAAACACCTCCACAAAGCACGCGGAGACCGGAGCCCTCCTTCTCGCGATTCGCTGGGGAGAACGAAATGGCCGCGGCCTCAACATCGTCACTGATTTGCAAGCGGCTGTGCGAATGCTAGCGGCAGGAAGAATACCACTTGCACTTAGAAAGGTACTTCCGGAATCCCCCGAGAAAGTTCACAACATTACGTGGACCCCCGGACACGAGGGACTGCCGGGTAACGAGGCGGCGAACAGGTGAGCGTGCGACTTCACTCACCAGCCCCCTGTGACTGACGCCTTACGATACCCAAGCACCACTACGTACGGGGAATACCTACAAAATACCAGAAAAGAGCGGGCTACATATCCAATCCCGCATCGCGAACTAACAGCAAGTGAAGCCCAGATGCTGCGTAAGATTCAAACAAACACCTTCATACATAAATCTCGCTGGGCGAAGATTTTCCAACAACGGCACCCTGACTGCACGGAAGACTGCAGGCTATGCGGAGAGACTGCTACCGTCTTCCATGCCACGTGGGCCTGCCCACACCTCTGGGCAGGGGCCGAACACCAAAAGAACCCGCCACTGACTTCCCGTGAATCATGGGAGGCCGCCCTCACCAGCCCCGACTTACAGATCCAAAAGGACCTAATCAGCCGGGCGAAGACGGGAGCAGAAGCCACTGGAGCCCTGGACAAAGGGTTCCACCTATGATTCTTTCATCTTTTTCTCCCCTTCCCCTTTCCTTCATCTTTCCTTCAATAAAGTTTATTCAGTCAAATCCGTTCGCTGTTGGCGCGCGCTCGGAGTCGCCCGATGGATAAGGCTGCAGATGTGCGAGCCCGCGAGGCAGAAGCGCTCCGTGAAGCTGCGCGACGCCGCCGCCAAGATCCTGCCGTACGAGAGCGGGAGGCCGAAGCGCGTCGTCTGGCTGCGCGACGACGCCGCCAAGATCGCAGCGTTCGAGAACGAGAAGCCCAAGCGTCACGGCAATGGCGCGAGGACCCTGCCGTACGCGAAGCAGCACGGCTGCGGCGCGAAGAGGATCTCCAAAACGTCAGAGAACGGGAAGCGGCGAGAAAGCGCGCGTATTGGCAGGCAGACCCCGATGCAGTGAGAGCTCGTGAGGCGTCTGCAAAACGCATCAGGCGAGCTCAGCCACAAGGTGCCGACGCGCGGTTTAAGCGAGACTTTTTAGACGTTACGTTCGGACACAGATGTAGTTGGCGAACTTTCACTGAAGAGTCACGGTTTTACCGATGATTTCCCCTCAGGAGCTTCGCCCACTCATCATCATTCACCCCGTGGATATGCTGTAAATATTTTATTTTTAATAGCCAACAGGACTGTTTGCTTCCATCCGCCAATGCATGCGTGGAGAAAGCGTCAATTTAACGATACGTTATTTTTCTAACACGAAAGGGTATTGGGTGTGTATGTTTACGTGTTGCATCATTGGTTATGGTAATTGTTCAGTCCCGGGCCTTCAGCACAAGAGCACGTGCGCACAAATACCGTCAGCTCTTAATTAAGAAATTACATTACCCGTCTTTGAATGTCTGGCTTTACGACAGAGCTTTTTCCAGCCGTCTGTTCTTTAACTGGGAAACGCTGGGAAAATAGTAAAATGTTTTCCTCCGTTTTTCAATTTGCCACCGGAGTAATCCAAGTGGGTGCAAGGTGAAACTTTTGCCCTGCTGTTTTCGTATTCTTTTTGTTTGCGCGTAGCTCCAAACTAATGTCTTGACATTTTTTGACGTGCGGCTGCCTGTGTGCCTTACGGGGAATGAGATTTTGAGTGGAATAGGAGTGAATGTTTTAAGAGCATAGGGATTCCTGGAGAATGATATCTGCAGGTACACCACCTGATTTTACTGAGCTTTTGGAGCATCCCGTATATATTTACTTCACAAGAGCGTATCATAAATCTATGTGGTACCGGGCGTGTCGAAAAATAAAGTAGCAGCAACTAAAATATTTGTCACAAAATTATGCGCTTCATCTATACTTTTGCGTGGAATTCACTCGTGGGCGTTGTGATTCCTCTTCGCATTTTGATCATTACGCTTCTCTTCCTTCATCTTTATTGCGAGATGATACCGAGGGGATTTATCTGTGCATTTATCTATGGGATTTAACTTGGAAGCGGTCACTTGAGCAGAGGGTGGTGGACACCTTCCAGTAAACAGCAAGACGTGTTTATTAGAGTCCAATGCCCACCAAGTTTCCAATACGTGTGGTGCGCTCCGCTCAGATATGATGGCTCTTTTTCCTGCCAATAGTTCCCTCTTACTCCCAATTTCTCTTCGTTATTCCTGTAGTTTGTGTATAAAATACAAATCAGCGTATATGCAGTCTGCAATAATAGTTTTGCTAAGTTCACTGATTCAATCTCTCTTCTTTACAAGACAATCGCCTTACCCGTAGAGATTAGGAACTACAAAATGTGGCAATTATCGCCGAAGCTAGGAAACGTAAAAGAAGATTTTGTCTGGGATAAAGTTAGTGGTAGACGACGCGAATCGTGCACGAAAGGATCAGATTGGCGAGGCTAACGTTCAGGAGCTACCGTGACAATGAGTACCTCATACGAATAGATCAACGAATGTATGTTCTCAACCTGCTTCAGCAAACCCCCATTCTACAAGCTGTCCTAGTTTTTATTTCTTTAGCTCGTGTTTTTTAGCATTCTAATACCATACTGCTGGCCAACACTGTTTTGATTTTATGCTATCGAGAATGCACTATGTGTAATACGCCGGACACCACAGTAAACGCTCTGCTGGATTTGAAGAATGTTGTCTTACAGCAGGAGGTTCTCTGGCAAACATAATAAGATTACCCTCTAGAGTGGCGTGGCAATTCATTCATGTGCGTTTTAAGTGACCACGGAGTATCCCATAAAGTCTGTCCTCTAAGGTTGTATGGGTAAGGCATGCCCCATGGGTGTTTGCCAAAGTGATGTAAACCCAAAGGCAGCGATGTAATACTTCTGCGAGAAACCGGAAAGCAGTGCCACAGGGTTGAAGACGCCGCCTTGTGTAAGCATTCTGCTGAAAAATAAAAAAGTGTTCAATAGTGATCTGCTAGAACTATACACCGCTTGCTAGCAAAAGCAGGTGGAGTTTTGCTTAGTGCTTTTTATGCCATTCACTGTATTAAATAATAGCGGGAAACGAGGCGATGCGCACTTGGCATTGTAATTACTTTTGTTTCAATTCTACAGAGTAAAAAAATATATTTTGCTTTCTACTGAAATATTTGCTTTCTTTATGAATCTTACGTGAGTAATGTGGTACAATTTGTAGCCAAAATTGTCCTGGAATTTTTTGTTTCTGGGGGTCTTCCTGCCGCCCAGACGTCCTGCGTTCATTTGCTCCAACACAACGCCGTTTTTTAGGTCAAACATTTTAAACTAATTATTTTTCATTGACTACGTTTCGCTGAGACTTCAAGCGTCTTTCTGGTAGTTAATTATTTTTGCGATTTTCTACAAATACGCGCCGTGTGTGAAAATTTTGAAGATTCTGATTCTTTGCTCTTGGCCGTGGAACAACAACAATATGATTTCTTTGCATCAAAGCCGTCACACGTCTATTTGTACCAAAGTGATTTGTACCTCTACCCTATCTCGGATGTAACCCTCTCTTTAGCAGTGCGGATTAGGTCTGAAATTGTTTGGCTCGAGCAAGTACACCTCCTTTTTATTCAGAAATAGTAAAAATACCACTGTGTGCTAACTCGTACCCCCCTTCCCCCAGCTGCCTAGGCAATGGCAGTTTCGAATACCTAGCTTTTTCCAAGGGATCTTCCAGCAGCTCCAAGGACCTTTGAGGGCAGGTTCCTTCCAATAAAGTGATTCCTGATGCGAAGACATGCCCAGACAGCCTGCATGGCTCCCCAGGTTGAATCGTAAAGTGTGTGCGGATTCTCCCCTGTGAGCACTCGCGTTGTTCGGTTCAAACGGTCACGCGCCACCTCTCCTGCCATCTGTGAACACATGGCGGAAAGACTGTGCGATAGAGGGGGGCGTGGCACGTTTTGGACACGCTAGATAAGGGCAGCGGTGCTTGTTATCGGGGGGAGTCGCCGGCCGGTAGTTCCGCGAGCCTGAAGAGAAGCGACCGCCGCCAGCCACTTTAGAAGGAGCTCGCATGTCAGCAAGTGGTCAGCCGTCCGTCTCGTCGTGCGTAAGCCTCCGGACCTTGAAGTGCTTTGGTGATGTGCGTTATTGATTGTATCTTCTGTGCCATTTATATTTCGTTTCTACTGCTGCAGTAAAGCCTCTTGTTCCTTTCGCAATGTTCTGTGCTGTAATGTTTTGACGAGGCTGTTGCCTGAACCCCCCCTCGGTAGGCAGAAATACCTACAGTGGCACCCAACGTGTATTTAGGCTGGCACAGTCCTTTTTCAGCAGGGCAATTACTCACAGGAGCAAGTTGCGAGTAAACCTTTCGGGCATTTGTTTCGCAAGTGGCAGCTGTTTTACGAACTGAGCACTTCAGCTTAGCGAAATGTATTTTGTTGCTGTTCCTTTCTGTCGCCCGAGTTCTTTGTTTCGCTAAGTTTTCGTAGGCGTCCAGCAATCAAGTCCGGTATCGACGGAAAGGAACTTCGTTCGGGAACAGTCATTGGTGCCACGCCCCCCGACACCGCCTTCAGCGAAGCTCTCGCCAGAGTGGCCGGCTTATGTGACGCTGTTACGCATCACCTGGGCACCCTACAAGATCCAGCGCCCCGTCTTCAGCCTGACATCCCAACCTAGAAGGGTATGCTGACGGGCCAGTTGGTACATTGTAAACTAAGAAAATCCCAACCTAAGATAATCCCAACCTACCGCGGGTGTTACGACCGTATGTCCGTCACGGATTTCCTTGACAAGCTCGATGTCTACAAGGCCGCCGTCGGAGCGTCGGACACTCATATGCTAACCAGGGCATTGCCACTGGTTTTCCAAGCGCCTGCAGCCTGCTGGTGGCACCTGCAGTCTCCGTTTGCGTCGTGGGCCACCTTTCTGGTATGCTTTCGGGCTGAGTTCTTTCCGCCTGGATACGAGACTCGCATTCTGCGTGAATTAGATCTCAGGACGCAACACCCTAACGAAAGCCTGTTAGAGTATGTACGCGCTATGCAGGAAGTATACAGGAGAGCAGCCCCTGAGACTACTGGAGCTGAGCAAGTTGGCCGTGTGTTATGGCAGTGCCATCCTCGGTTCCAGCCGTATTTGTAAGCAAAACGTACACGGATTTGAATGCAGTTGCTTCGAACGCGCGCGCTGAACAGGAGTGTCTTCTCGCCAAATTGCAGTATGCACCACCGCCAACGCCGAGCTAATCCTTGGAGCCCAGCTGTGCCTGGAACGGGCCGGGCGCTTTCCACTTGTGGGCGCCGCAAACCGCGACACACCGGGCCTGGGATCCGGACGAGTTTGCAGCAAGAAGCCGGCCGCAGAACCGATACCGTGGCCGGACTCCAGCGAACGCGGGCTACGGGGCCTTGGGCCACCCGGTCCCAGCCAACGTGAGCTACGGGGCCGTGGCCACCCGGTCCCAGCCAACGTGGGCTACGGGGCCATGGGCCACACGGTCCCAGCCAACGTGGGCTACGGGGCCGTGGGCCACCCGGTCCCACACGAAGACGACCCATTCGGCGCACGAATCAGGTACGGACGCAACCAGGCCCGTCAGCAGGGGCCCGCCACCGAGGACCAATTTCCGGGTTCAGGAAACTTCACGCCCCGGCGTCGCTGAAGCCAGGCAGCGAGTCACAGCGGGCCAACACACTTGGTAAATCTGTTCTTGTGCCTTCGGTGGATCGCATGCAGTATCCCTCAAAGCTAGTTTCACCAACTATTCTTGTCAAAGTGCTCGGTAAGACCGTCACTGCACTCTTTGATACCGGTTCCACAGTTTCCGTTATCGGCGATATGCTCTTCGAACGCTGCAAGGCAAGGCGGGTAAAATTTCGCCATCGCGAAGTTACGCTTAGGATGGCGTCGGGCGCTGCCACGGAGAGCACAAATGCCGTTCGGTTACGCATATTGGTTAGCTCCCGCGCTAAGAGACAAATGTTTTTGTATCTTAAGGGCTTGTCGGTTGCCATGATTCTAGGCACAGATTTTATCGCAGATGCTGCTATGTGGTTGGACATCAGGGCTGGCGGTTACTACGTTGGCGACGACTCAGGTTTCTTCCCGTTTGAGACCTCAGCGGGCCCACCACTACCCTGCAGGCCTCACGCTGCTTTGCCGACTGAAAGCCTGCCGGAAGACTTGTTACAGGAGCTGCAGAATTTCAAGGGAGCGTCGTCGACACCAGAGTGCCGACACCACTTTCCAGAGGTATCGGCACTCTGTCTGGGCCCGTACTACAGGCTGTGCCTCGCTCATTATTTTTTTCTCGCGGTGTTATCTCAACCTCGGAAGGTCAAAATTGAAGTGACCCTTTGGCCAAATATTTTCCTTTAGAATTTTGTTCAAACCTTTTATACCTTGGGGGAGCCTGTCGAGGCCTCTTTGGCTTCATTTATTCAACGTTTGGGAAGCACGTATAGCGGGATATACACGAGGATGAAATCATGTCGTTCTAGCCCATGAAGCCCGCTCCGTGACACATTTTAGGCTCAAAACGTCGGCACAGAATGCCATGGATGCTTATGGATAGAAACATTTTTCGTGTGGTTCTGCTCGACGACCACGACCCACCGTGGGATGCGGAACCAGTTTTTGTCGGCGTAGTCGCGCGTTCTCAGCTTGTACAAGGTGCGAGGGCTGACTTTTCGATGCGACGTTGGCGACACATGTGGAAGGGGCGTTCGCGAGTGCAGGAGAAGCGCCCATTAGTTTTGGTGGGCAGTGTAGGCAATGCTAAGCTAGGCTGTTTTGGTGTGTGGCTCTCGAGGGCCACCTTGCTTCCTTGGTGTGGTCACCAGCTTGCCGGTCCGCACGTGTGGATGTGCCACAAGCCGTACCATCCGGTTACACTGGATTTACGCCACATGTCTGCAAGCGTCTGCGTGGTTCCTCGTTGGGCTTGTGAATCCGCTTTACCCACTCGACAGTTCCAGTGGGCGCAACAATGTTGCACACCGAGATAGCGATTTCTTTTTCGTATTCCACGCTGTCGATGGTACCACATCTTCAGTTACACGGTGCTTTCAGTGCGGCGCGTAAACATTTATGAAATTGATGGGAACATTAAAATAGAGACATAGATAAGGACAAAGAATATCTTGTACTTTTTTTTTGTGACATTAGATTAAGTTAGTATGTTTCGTTTGCCTTTGTCAGACTTTGTGTTGGTCCAATATTTTCGTGAAGCTGTACGGAAACACAGCCGGTAGAAATTTGACAGTAGTGACACCAATATCGGTATGTCTGCACAGTGCCGACGTGGAGATGGAGATATGTATAAGATTTAGCTGTTCATGAAGCGTTCTTTCTGAGACAATAATTTTTTAAACATTCCGAAACTCTTCGCAAAGTGAAAGAAATGTGCAGAAAATTTCTATTTGACATTATAAGTGGGAATTTATTTTTTTTCAATACACATACACTGTTTTAGTTACAAAAGAAAAAAATTCACTAAGGAATGCTGCTTAGATTGGCTGAATAGGGCACCTTCACAAGTTGGACGACGACGAAGATGGGATCGCGCGGCTAGCTGAATCGCTTCTCCCTGTCATTGTACGTTCTTTATAGCTATCCTAAAGTTAAAATCTGGTCATCTGCTGCACTGAGCTACAGAAATGCTCCCTGCCGCGGGGGCAGCACCCGGTGCGCCGCTACCGGGATCGCTTCAAAGTCCGCTGCCCGATGGTTCACCAAGCCTGGCCATCCAGCCGGTAGCGCCTCCTTCCTTGTTGCTGGCGGCTTCCCCCGAGCCACCTGGCTCTCTGGGAGCTTCTCCAGGACCCTAGTTAACTCCAGGACAATAAAGCCGTGAGTTTTCCCCATCTGAGCAACCTCTGCCAGAGAGCCAGAGTGATATCTCGGTCATCTCTGACATTACTAATGCCTCTTCTACTTGCACCCAGATATGCGCTGATAATGCCAACAATCTCTCTGAAACTCCAGAACCATTTCAGAATGTGCAAGCTCCCAAACACTGTCGGGGATCAAAGAGTCTCAACAAAACCTTGGACGTGCACGCAGCTGTAAAGAACCCCTTGGGATGCGGGTTTGTCGTAATTGTGAAGCCGACCGATTCCTCAAAAATCATCAGTAGGTTCAACCCTATATCCGTCCAGGAGGGCTTGGAATCTGGGGCTACCGGTGGTGTGCTGCAAGTGCGTCCTATCTACAAACTCAACCTCATGGCCATCGACAGACATAATGCCGATGCAACGGAGCGCTTGCTGAAAATTTCAAGCGTTGCGGGGATTCCGGTGAAGGCGTACGAACCACGCCCAAGCAAATGCGGCGTCGGCGTAATTCGGGGTGTAGCTACGGACATCTCAGACCCTTCGATTCTCGAGGATTTGCGTCAACGAACACCAGTCAAATTGGTCCGCAGACTGGGCAAATCATCCGAAAGCGTGCAAAGCGTATTTGCTACAGAATCGCCCCGGAACACGTCATTATCGGTTACACACGCTACCGTGTATGCCTATGTTGAAACACCCCGTCAGTGCTCTAAGTGTCTTCGCTTCGGCCATGTGGCAGGTGTGTGCAAGCTTGCAATGCGCTGCACACAATGTGGTGGCAGTCACGACCGTGCGACGTGCAAAGCCGAGAACCTTCATTGCGCTAACTGCAGGAAAAAACACGAAGCGACGTCTGGTAAAGGCTACGCCCGCCGTGATGAACAAACATTATACAAATACAAGACCACTCATAAAACAGACTATAGGTCTGCCAAAGCTGCCGTAGAAGAGCAGCTCATTACTGGACGCAAGAAACCTTCATGGAGGCGTGCGAAGAAGGGAGACAAACACTTCTCCATGGACGTCGATAAAGACTTCCTGGCACTACCCTCCCTCCATAGCAAGGAACCACAAAAATCCAAAACAAGCGCAACCCTCAAGGCGACTGCATCTGCAGTTACACTTCTTCCAGAAACAACGGGTGTTCCCGCTCCAAAATCGGGCGGTGCTTCTCTTGCGGGTCGAACAGACACAACCACTCCGGACCCTGCACATGTCCCTCCTTCGGATCCAACAGGTGTCCCTCTACCAGCTAAAGTAAACCACCGGAATATAAGCCAACTAATTCCGCATCATCAACACAGTCTACGACGCCCACTCCTACTACTCGGTCAACTAGAACCAACTCTCGTGCCACACTGAAAGGACAGCGAGGATCGTCAGCCGGGAGCAGCTCCGGATGCCGCGCTTCTTCAATCTCCACTCTCGTGGAGGCTCTGCGCTTGGTTCTCAGCCCTCTTTCCTCACCAGTTGCCAAAGCCCTGTTGACGATTCTCGATTTCATCTCCCCTCTCCTCGCACATTGGCTGTAGCCGCCACAACTATGATACGGGCCACCTCAGTGCATCAAATTTGGGAAAAAGCGACCATCTTCCAATGGAACGCGCGTGGACTTAGACAGCGACTTCCAGATTTTCGCCGCTTCGTTCGAAAATATCAGTTCCCGGTCATCGCCATATCGGAGACCCGACTAAGCGCAGATGTACGATTATCGGGATACGTACTTTTGCTGTCATCCACTGGAGCAGCAAAGGCGAGGGTTTTACTAGGGGTGCGTAACGCCCTTACCCTACTCGAACACAACCTGTCACATGACGGATCCAATAAATTTCCAGCCGCCACTATGCGACATGCTGGAATATCCTTCACCATTATCTCTGCATACATCCCTCCCAACGCATTACTAAACGGCACTTGCCTGGAAGACATTATCCATGCTACACTGCCTCCACACATCATGAGAGGAGACTTCAATGCGCACCATCCTTCATGGGGATGTAAAAAAACAACGGCTAGGGGACGTCGCCTTTTGGCCATTGCTAACCGCCTTGGTTTATGTGTAGCGAAAAGCATACATGCCGGCCCCAGCTTTGAAATGTTTTGCCTTGGAGATCATTAATACTTATTATAGGGCTCATACTCATGTGTACACGGACGGATCAGTGACAGGTACCTCTTGGGCAATTGGGATTTGGATTCCCTATTCGAGAACAACCATTAGCGTCACACTTTGTCACAGGACGTCAACGATGGCTACCGAGCTCGCTGGGCTGCGGGCTGCTTTTCACTCCATCCTAAAGCAGCCACCCACTCAATGGGCTTTTTTCACCTATTCCCGGTGTTGTAAATAAATGAGATGGGCGCAGGCAGAGGGCGATAGCTGGGGTAAAGAAGAAGACGAAGCGGCGCCCACTGCCTCGCTCACAGTTTGTTCCATCGTCTTACGAGAACGGGTGCTGGGTCGTGCTTCTCTCTTGGATCCTCAACACGCTGGTGCCATGAAACCCGGGATTCGAGGCACGAGTGGACCTGACTTTGGAGGCGCAGCGGCTGCGAGGCTCGCGAGGCCTCGAACCTTCGCGCCGCTTGTTCTGGGAGGCCTTGCCCTCGACCGCTGCCCATCATGGCTCGTGCCCAAGCCGACCCTCGTTTTTCTACGCCACCCCTTCCATTGGAACGCCTGAATCTATGCCGCAGGCTCCTGCGAGAGAAAATCACAGGGCTCATTACGGCAATCGACGCCCTTCTCCAGGACCCGGCTCCGAACGTGACCAATCTGACCGCCAACATTTACCACTACCACGACAAGCCGAGCGAGATACGAGCCCTCGACAGTGCAATTCAAAGAAATCTGACCGGCGACAAGCTGAAGGAAGACATTGCCGTATCCCAGAATTTCGACGACGAAGTGCGCTCGTGTGAAACGCGCGTACTGCTACACCCGGTTGGCAAAGCCGCTATGAATACCGCCGCCGCCGGTCGCTACGCCCGAACAACCTGGGTGAGTTACAATCGAAAGCTCACGGGTGTTCCCGTGCCGCAAAGCCCCAACTTTGTAACTCTCCCGACGGTTGCAGCCGAGTCGCTCCCAGAGCAGCGTGAGGGCCTCATCCGCGATAAAAATGCACCGGATGCTCGTTTGGCAAAGATTACGCTGATTGAGGTTCGCAACGATGCCCGCGACGACCCTCAGCCCATGGAACCAGTAACCGACAAAGCAGAGGATCCTTTAGGCGTTCGGGTGTCCGTCCAGAATGATCTTACTTGCATGGGCGTCCTCACTGCCGACCACAGCACTGTGCCACAGAGTGAATTCCCTGAAATTCCACACTGTGACAATCCTGCTGAATCGACCCTCCCTACTGGGTTGCATATGCCTGGCGGTCCGCTCCAACAAGCTCGCGAGGGGCCTCCAAGCAGGAAAGAAGTGAAGAAGCCCCCTGACGTCGAAATGGAGAAACCAGAGAAGACTCTTCGTGCACAACCACGGATTCTGTCGCCGGCAGAGACGACCCTGCTAGAGTACTGCGACGGCAATTCGAAGTACCAGGAAATCCGCCAACTGAATCCACACCGAAAAAAGTTAGTGCAACACCGGCAGAATCATGACGTGGTTGCCACCGACCCTATTCCTGCGAGCAGGTGCCAGGTCTGCAGAAGCCAACCTGAACAGATTCCGGCATTAGTTTTGAAGTTCCGTCAGGGAATCTGGTCCAGAATCTGGCACTTCCCGGTGAAATACCGAATACCGCACTCCCCGAACGCGCCGCCAATAGAGAATCGCAACGGAAGAAAGTGGAATGGCAGCCAGCCCACCACCAAGAATTCTCCATGGCGCCCTTTGTTTGTAACAGCCACAGCCACAGCCATTTGCCCACCGAACAAGCAGTGCAGCTTCAGGAACTTGCTTGTCATCAAGACGCACATCGAGCCACCCCAACTAATCGGGTTCCCTTATGACCCCGGCGGCTACCCCAAGACCAACGGTGTGAAGCGCGTGATCCTGATGCATAGGGAACATCACAGCAACTGGAGGACGCAACATCAGATGAGAATCATCGCTCAAAGTGCCGCCCGTGCGAACAGTCCGACATCATTTATTTTCGCCTGATCACTGGGACAATTCAGGCGCCGCATTAGAAGGCTCAGCTTGAAAGCCAGTCCTTGCCTTTCTGGCCGGGGGGGCAGTGTGTTGTAAATGAATGAGATGGGCGCAGGCAGAGGGCGATAGCTGGGGTAAAGAAGAAGACGAAGCGGCGCCCACTGCCTCGCTCACAGTTTGTTCCATCGTCTTACGAGAACGGGTGCTGGGTCGTGCTTCTCTCTTGGATCCTCCACACCCGGTTCACTATAGTATACTTAAAATCACTACCGGAAGATCAGATGGCATGGGAGATACATCATCTGCACCTCCAAGCAACACAACAGCGGCATAGCATTGAACTGCAATGGCTTCCTGCTCACTGCGGAGTCGCCGGAAATGTTCCAGCTGATACTGCAGCATCATCAACCCACAGCCTGTCTGTTCTACCACTGCCCTTTTCTTTTACAAGAAAGGATGCGGCCACCCTCGCAAATTCAATTGACTGGAGAACACAGCCGTGCATTTGGACCGACATGAAACGTCAGTACACGCCTCTGCATATCATTGACTTTAAGTGCAGCCTCAAGATGCCTCCAGTGCTCAGCAAGCGGGAGGAAATGGTATTCCATCGCCTACGTCTCAACGTGGCGTACACATGGCATTTCCTCTGCAAAATTCAACAGGACTCTTGACCACTCTGTCGAAATTGCCATGTAACAGAAGACATCAAACATGTCATCTGTACCTGTCCAAATTTCCCAGTGCCAAGGCAGACTCTCCTCCCATCTTTGTGTATGCCACACGACACAGGCCATGAACTAAGGGCAGTTTTGGGCCCTTGGTTGGACCCACGCCAGGCCGTACGGGCCACCAAAGCTCTGGTGGTGTTCTTGCGTAGTACTGGCTTGGAACAAGTGCTGTGACCAACTACACTTCCAAACTCCGTGTAGGTGCTTTCCAAACTCTGTAAATACGTTTGAACACTTGTACGCGACACCTCGTTTATTTATTTATTTATTTATTTATTTATTTATTTATTTATTTATTTATTTATTTATTTATTTATTTATTTATTTATTTATTTTATTTTATTTATTTATTTATTTATTTTTTTATTTATTTATTTATTTATTTATTTATTTATTTATTTATTTATTTATTTATTTCAGTTCACAGACCCTTATGTTTTCGTTCATTCATATGGCGTAGCATGCTAAGCGATATGGCTTGACTAACCTCGCTTTTACCATTAAATGCATTTTCTCTCTATTCCCAAGTTCTCCGATGTCTAAACACCTATTAAAGAGTTACGAAATATTTTACTTACACGACGTTTTCTTCATAGTGGCTGAACCGTTCATTCTGGGAGTAAATGTTACCTCATCAGCAAATGTGTTATGTTATAGCCTCATGTGACACGATATGAACTCCAACACGGAAAAAGTTACCACGGATATAGTTTCCAGAGTTGCGGGAAATTCTGATGACCTTTCGCTAAAATACCTCGGTGACTAAATTCTGCAATCCGATAAGCCATGCTTGCAGGAATTCTTTTACTGCAAATGAACGCGGCGCTGCTGTAGCAAAAAGCTATGTACTATATCGTGAAAAGGGACTATCTTAAACATGGGCTTTCTCGAAATAAATATATAAATTCAAAGACAAATAGCAGATTTCTCAGCTGGACAAAAGGCAGCTAAATCTGTTCTGTAGGCTTGCAGGCAAACATTTTAATGTGTATGTTTGTACACAAATTTCGTTCTTTTTTCATGGCCAAGGAAGTGCCAATTCCTGAACACCTGTATCAAGATTATTGTATGTTACTATCAGGTCTTCCTTACTGGCACGGGCTTAGGCACCCACAACTATACTGGTAAGTACCACCGACAATTATTTATGGACGCTTTGCAAGTTTAGAGTAAAGTGCCATATGGACAGTTGTTTTTGAGCCATCCGCCGTTAGATTCATTAGCCTATTTTTTGCCGCTCTTACACTACTATCATCATCCTTTCCTTTCTTTCAATTTTGCTTGCTTTCGTTGCATTCACTGATGAGCCCGAAGAAATTCTTTTGCATGATTTTGCGTACACTGATACACTGGAATTGCGGAAAAAATTTCACAATAAAAACCTAATATAAACATTTCTGCCCTTCAAACAGATCACTGTATTTGTTAATACAACCGATTGCTCCAACACAACGTTGGTGGCAGCGATGTTCTTGCGGAGCCATGGTTAGTCCTTCTTTACTGTTTGCGAAATATAATTTGTTCCGCAATCATGTTTTGTCGAGAACAATACATGTACATGTTTTATATTTGTGTATTATTTTTCTTAGAATGGTCTTGTAAATAAAGAACTACCGAGACGGTCAATCTTTCCGGCAGTGTGAAGCAACTGATTTAAACGAAGTTTTTTTTTATTACTCTCAAAAGTTTTGGTATTTTTCGATAATATTTCTATAATTATTATGTCTTAACAAAAAGCATGCCAATGTTTGTATTTAAATATTTTTGGGGTTCTCTAATAAAACTCTTACCATGCTCTGGTGGTCTGAATTTGTCCCCAGCTTCTTTAAGATCTTTCAGGTTCCCTTGATGATGTACCACCATTTCCACTTCAGCAAAAAAGGGTGTTGCAAAAAATATGGAACGGTCAGGTCACAAACATTGCAAATATTTGTAAACATAAAGCAGAATATTATCATCGTTAATTATTCTGTTGCTTGTTTTCTTTCTGGTAAATAGGTAACCTCGAAAACTCTAGGTTATTCTACGAAAATTGTCTCGGTAGGGTTGATTTGTTTTGTCATCCATTTTATATTATTTTTAGTTTAAAACTCGATTACTGCGGTCGTGGGTTTTTAAGTACCTACGAGTTGGGTAGCTTTACGTATGTCAGTAAAAACATTCTGCAAGAGTGAACCTGCCCTTTCTTCCACCAGCCACATTCCCATTTGCATTCAACGCTAGTAACTACCGATGAATACCAATAACTACCAACGCTAGTAACTACCGAGGAAGGCTCTTGTGAACAGACGGGTGTCTTTCCTTAGGTGGGTTCCTAGCGATGCGTACCGTATTCGCATCATTCCAATCACTTTTTCGTGTTTGAAATGATGAAGGGCTGACGTATTTGAAAAACGTGTGGTCGTAGGTTATTTGATATCGTCTGAATGCAGACAAAAATCGCTATTATTCCAAGGAGCCATGAAACACTCAGGGAGGCCTTTTTCGGCTTTCTTATCATTCAGCAAAATATCGGGAAAGAACTGATTTTTTTAGGTTGGTATTCATAGCTTTCTCAACTCAGTGGGTAAAAAATACAACAGATGAAGTTATTAAGAAGCGCTCGTGAGTACTTGACAAACACATTATGTCTTAGGAATCTGCCAGGATTTTGTTTTATAAAAAAACTACGAAAATGGGGTCAGCAGTTTTGACCTTATTTACATCTCTAGTTCCCTTTCCTCACCTGGCTATACATTCTAAAATTAGCCTCACGAAATTCATGTCATTGTGATCACCATACATCTCACTTTTAAATCAACCGACCTTTACAATCCCTCTTAGGATGCATCACTTCAGTCTGAACCACTGTGCTTTTTTTCTGCTTGCTCATTTTAAAATAGAAACGGCGGGCGTAGCAGGGATAGCAACAAAGAAAATGCAATGTGCTCATTAAAATCTCAGAACAAATACAAGAAGAATGAAAAGTATTGGAGTGAGACAGAGTATAGAAAAATTCTGAAATACCTGTTGAAGTTTAAAAATAAAATTCCTTTGCTAACGTAACACGAACTTTTATTCGAAGGCAATGTGGTACTGACATACGCAGCAAAATTGCTTGTCAAGGGATGTGTTGCTCCCTTAGAGACAATTGGCTCATTTAATGGGAAAGAAGAACAACCTAAACCAAGGTGCCTTCATATTAGAGCAGCTGTCGACCCATGCTTCGTTTATTTTTTGTGATGCTACATGTATGCGCTGCTTCGATGTCTGCACTTACCAAGACTGTTAACTCGGTGCTTTTAGGAAGAATGAAAACAACGAGAATACAATACAGGTTCCTCACCAAATTTCTCGAATTTCTTTATTTGAACTTTTGCAGCTTCCCAATTATTCTGTTATCCAGTACTGTCGCTCAATTTTTAGAGGTGAGAAAGAACAGTTAAAACTATGTTCCCCAAAATATTGTTTTCTCTTAGCTCTGCCATTTACGTGAGCGTGACACTTTAGTGCTGTGGCTGTAAGATTGTGTGGCGCTTGCGCTCGCCTGTTTTTAAATCCGACCACATCTCATTCAGCGACCTTGTCCCTCCATCCGGCATCGTCGGCGTCCGTCCCTCCCCCATTCTTCTCGCCGCGCCAGCTGCGCTCTCCGCCGCTCACCCCCTCTCGTCTCCGATAGCGAACACTCTCTCGGGAGGGGCATTGAATTGGATTCGATTGGATTGGCTTAGATTGGCTATGCTTGGCTTGGATTGGATTGGATTTGGATTGAATTGATTAAAGTGGATTGTGTTGGATTGTGTTGCGTTATAGCCGCGGCAGACGCACTGGCGCCGGCGCGTCCCCTCACCGTTATGCGCGCTATAAAACGCGGTGCCTGCGCCGCTCTGCTCCATCGTTCCAGCGCCGTTCCTCCGCTGTCCAACGCTGCAACGTGAACCCCCTAGCGTCGCATCTACACAGGGGTTCCCGGGTGGGAAGATGGTAGTTTTTTTTCTAACGGTGCCATGCGATTCAAAAGGGCATGTCCCCACAACGCTATGTTCCCGGCCGCTGCAAGAAAAGAAACTTTAAGAACAATTAATAAAAGCGCTAGGATGAAAGAAGGAAGAGTGTTCTCGCAGGGACCGAGATCCAGGAATGATGCAGGTTTGACTGGGTGCTTGAACTGTGTCGTTCTGGAGACTTTGAAAAAAGCTCTCGGGTGACAGTGGACGTGGTTGCCTGTGGCCTCGCGGCCTATTAAAATAGGTGAGCATCGTGTACATGGGGGAGAGCATTGTGTAAGAAAGAGCACAGCGTACGCTGTGCCCACAGGAGATGGTATCACGGATTAGAGGAACTGATGTTTGACCAAGCGAATCAACTGCCATCATTTGATGCTAAACAAAGCGTCTTGTAATAAGAAATATGTTCTTTCATTGGGAAATCTACTGGCCGCACACCGCCCAAATTGCCGTTTAACGAACTATAAAAATAGACCCGCCGCGGTGGCTCAGTGGCTAAGGCGTTGCGCTGCTGAGCACGAGGTCGCGGGTTCGTTTCCCGGCCGCGGCGGCCGCTTTTCTGATGGAGGCGAAAAGCAAAAACGCCCGTGTGTACGAGATTTCGGCGCACGATAAAGATCCCCAGGTGGTCAAAATTAATCCGGAGCCCTCCACTACGGCGCGCCTCATCGCTTGCGTTGCGTCGGCGCGTTAAACCCCACAATCAATCAATCAACTATAAAAATAGAAAGATCTCCATATAACGAAGCGAATCAACTGCCATCATTTGATGCTAAACAAAGCGTCTTGTAATAAGAAATATGTTCTTCTAACTAACGTAGCCTGTAGCCTTCCTCGTTCTGGCCGGGCCTATGCAACCTAAATAAATGTAGGAAGCCTGATCCGCTTCACGCCTGCTTCCTACAAAGTATCACCTGAACCTTAATCCCTACCCAGCATTTCTAACACTAATGTTTGTTTGCCGCTGACAGGAATTACTTAGCAGATTAGCCCTTTTGGCCTCCCCATAAGGTCTCTCCACACGAATGGGTAGTGGAATTTTACTGTGGGGGGTCAAGCCTATGAGTTGCTAACTTACTGAGAATGCCCATTCTCCTCATGTGTAAGTACTGTACAAAACACGTGTCGGCTGTATAAGTAATAAACCGTTTTTTACTGCTCCTTAAAAACTTTTAGGTAGCATCCGAAGAATATTGCAAGTGACATAGGCAAAAAGCGAATACAAAACTTGAAAACCAGTTCTCATTCCGATGTCAGTTGTAACAAAAAAGTAGTATACCTACACTGATAAGCCGGGAACGCAGCACTCAAGACTATAGCCCAAGTGTTATTGCAACTTTGAAAAATGAGAAATTCCATGATGCAGCTGCCGCCACTTCCTGTGAAAGAATAGGAAAAATGGAGCTATATAAGATCAAATTTAAAAATGATAATACCAAAATCTGCATTACTACATGCTCAGTTTTCTCGGGAAAGATGAAAATATATTTGCAAAACGAACCATACAAACATAATTCAGTAAGTAAAAGAAGTGCACAAAACAAACATTGATTGGATAAAATGGCTCATGTTTGTAATACAATCAATGCATTGGTCGCCAGTTTTCCATTGCAAAATAAAAATGCTGGCTACTCGTGAGTTCGCCATGGATTATTATATTTGCTTAAATAAGAAATTGTGAGTTCTAACTGCTCGCCCTTAACCTAGTATTTTTTATGACTTTGGCAAGTAAACAGATACTCCTAAGTTACAGACGATTCCAGAATATATAGTTGGTTGGGGTATTTTGCTGCATTATTTTTCACTGTTAGAGCACTAAAAGGCCGGCACATCAAAAGGCCCTATGTCTGAGTATGACGAGTGGAGGAGAAAAACCACCCCTGAGCGTGTCAATGGCATCAGCACGAAAAGCGGATGACCCGGATAGGCGTATTGGCCAAAGACAGTATAATGACAGCCGCGATAGCATTTGAACATGCTATATATGTTCACACGGTACAACTGAAATCCGGGTCATGCACTTTTCGTGCTAATGCCACTGACACGCTCAGGGGTGGTTTTTGTCCTCCACTCGTCATACTCAGACATGGGGTCTTTTGATGTGCCGGCCTTTTAGTGCTCTAACAGTGAAAAATTGAATAATGCGTGGTTAGCCTTAACGTGTGCTATCAAGCTATATTCCTGGCAAGGGCTAGAGCACATACTCACCAAAGTGTATTGGGAAGAGACTTGCAAAGCCGTTTCCAGAACTAGGCGTAAGCTTAGATAATAACATCTTCGACCAATATTCGGTACCCGCAATATGACGCCTCACAAGTTTGATGCTGTTTGACCGCAAGAGTCCGTGTTGCGTGTGGCTAACAGTATGTCAATCCCCATACCCTGCAGATGTTTTGTCCAATGCAGACTATAATATTTACGCATATTTGCAGTGCCGAAGGACACCAGGCAAAGCTAGCATCAACTTATGTAGCACCAATATTATCTTTGTCACTTCAATGCTTATTATCATATTCACCGGCGCTCCGCCATCTTCATTATTCACTGCCTTGTCTACGAAGACACCACGGCACGCAACAGAAGAAATCAGGATTGCATTGCGACATGACATTTGGTGGAGTATTTCTCTTGCCTGACACTCGCTCGGTCACAGGGTACCCGAAAGTGAGTCTGTTACCGTGGCACATCACTGAGCAAAACTTCAAGCAATCGCTGACAACTACCAGACCCATGCTTTGCCGCCGCCTACTATAGCTGGAACTGCATCCGCGCCCCCGCGCCAGCCACACTGAGAACAGGAATCGTAACACCTGTATTCTGCACATTCAGTGCTAGTTCGAGTGCGTCGCTTCCTGCTTCAGTGTGTCGCTTTGTCGGCGCCTCTTCCGGCCACTGTGGAGGACGAAATCAAGGACAGTGTAGCAGCTTTTTGGGCATTTACTGGCAAGATCAACTGAAATATAGCTTGCTCGATTGCACTGCACTTCCAAGCGCTCCTACATTCGGCAAGTATCGTTTATGAACCAGCTCTGCGACCACCGTTGATATTAACTGTGACGACATGATTCGCAACTTCTTTGTGCTCGTGCACAAACCACACCTGACGACTTGGTGCGCGAACGTATTTTGAACAGCTGCGAGCTACCATCCGGAAGGGGTTCCACACTGCCTCCAAGAAAGTTTTGAATGCGCACTGAGCTCCGCCGTAGCTGACAAGATTATGTAACTGGCGGGCAAGTCACATCAAATTCCTCTTTCGAGTTTTCTACCTCTGGATCCAGCTACACTTCAATACAAGCAAGCCATCTGTACGGTCTGAACTGGACCGAGTGTGTGACTGCCTTGACCAGCACGTCACGGCCAGTACAAGCACGAGCAATTCTGCATTGCGCGGCCTGAACGTGACCAATTTATTTATTTATTTTTTATTTATTTATTTATTTATTTATTTATTTATTTATTTATTTATTTATTTATTTATTTTTTATTTATTTATTTATTTATTTATTTATTTATTTATTTATTTATTTATTTATTTATTTATTTATTTATTTATTTATTTATTTATTTATTTATTTATTTATTTATTTATTTATTGAAACTTGGCTGGAATCGTGTAATCGTGAGGCTTGAGTGTAATCGAACACATGCACTGCCTACATATACATATACAACAGATAAATTGCAATCAAGTAACCTCGCTGGATACAGGTTTGCAATAAAGGCAACGTACGGAGAAAATAAGTTACAGCAACTTTAATAAAACAGCATCTCGTATACCAACAATGTCATAAGGAAGACTATTCCAACATAAAGAGGTATGTGGCACAAGTGAGTCCTGAAAACACTTGGTGTGCGGTGACGGTATTCCTGCGCCATGACAATGATCAATGCGAATGGAAACGTAAGCTGGTCAGGACAATTATCTATGTCTCAGTAACGTATCGTTCAAGAAAAGTTTGTGAAATTTACACAGCCAGAACACTTTCCCGCGAAGAGACATTAAGGGTAATGGCAGTTTGGTGTTCATTTTTATGACGCTCGAGGTGCAAAAGGTTTAAGAATTAAAAGCGTGCTGCCCATTTCTCCACTCGTTTTAAGTCGTATATACGCGAGTCATGACCACGCTCCTAAACAGATGCTGAATATGTCTAATTATCTACATAGCAATATTATGTAAAGAAGAGTTTCAATGAAATATATTCCTTGTTAAAATTTCTTCGAAGGTAGCCTGAAATGCTATCAGCTTTAGTTGCAATATATTGAATAGGTGCCTTCAAAAGTAGTGTAGTTGTTATGAGTATGCCAAGCTAACTTGTACGAATTTACTGCTTAGAGTAGAAACAAGATTAATTTGATACGTCTAAATGGCCATTATTTGCCCGATAACTTAAGCAGTCATTTGCGAAAAGTCTGTCTGAAGAAGTACAATTTAGAGGAAAATCGTGGATGTAGACCTGAAAGAGCAATGGTCCCAACACGCCGCCCTGTGAAACCCCAGTGCCAACCGGGACCTTGGCCCAGTCGAAGTTATGAGCAGTTACAAATTGGGGACGATTACCGAGAACAGCAGTCAGCCACACGAGGACGTCATCACATATATGGAGGTTCCCTAATTTTAATATTAGAAAGTCATCAGGTAATTTGTCGAGCGATTTTTAGAAATGTAAGAAATAGTCACTGGGGTGTGCTGTGGTAAAGAATGAAATTCAAATCTTGAATAAAAGATCTTATCTACGTTTAACAGAAAAAATGTTTCCAAAACCGATGGTGCGAATCGGTAAAGAAAGAACTGCCGTCTAAAAATTTTGCAAGCTGCCAATAACTTACGTGTTTCATTATTTTGCATGCTATCACATGCATTAATACAAATCCGTAAATTTTGTTACCAAATATATGACCTGACTAAATGAACGGAATAATTCTTCCAACACTCCAATCATGCGGAAGACAGCCTGCTTCTCATTGCTCAAATATTTCTCAAATTGTGCTCAAATATTGCTCAAACATTGCTCAAATATTCTTGTTAGGAATGTGGAACTGAAGGCTTTAGTGTTTATTGGAAACTTGGAAGTAATGTTGCCGATTCCGGTGCAAGACGGAACTCTAGGCGTTGCAATATTTTTTGTATGCCTGCTCTGCCAAAACGAATTGCTTCCATAGGGAGAGAATCACTCTCTCGATAAACAGGATTAGTTCATTTGTTGGCAAATACCGAGGCTGCCGCCATGAAGGCGGCACAGGGAATATCAGCGCAGTCAAAATTACGGGTTACGCCAGACGAATTTTTCAGTGTCCATTTGCGAATAACTTTTATTCCTGCCCTCCAAAATTGTCTCGCGTTGTTAGCGAACACATTTGAGAGTGCTTGAATAAATTATGTTTCCTTTGCTACTTTTGTGGTCCTCCTGTATTCACCATGAGCAATGTAGTAAGAATCCCATCTGACGTGTGAGTTGGAAACTTTAGCCGACCGAAACATCCTTTCTTTAGCAAACCTTTTCAAATATTGGCTCTACCAGGTGGCATGTTTTTTGGTGGTGACTAGACTCAGGGGAGGGAAGGTTCATTGTAGGCATGTTACTTTTTCTGTAAAGAAACTCCACTTCGACTTAACGGAGCACTCCTCGAATTCATCAACCGTTCAAACACCTCGTGTTTGAACACCTTCAAGTCGTTATCCTGGTGCAGCCGTCTGGCACAACCACAACAGCTTTGACAACGGTGCTTGACAGTGTCGGCTTCCATGCTCCTCGCCGGGAAACATTAAGGCTGACCACGAAAGTGGACTAGGGGCCCAAGCTTGATGAGAGTTTTATTTGTTATATGCTTGACCATCTAACTGCACATAAGTGCCTATTTGTTACAAGGACCCGCGTGAGTATCCAGCTCGCTACAAAGTCGGAGCACATTTCCAAGCTCAAAATATAACGCCAACGTTTCGACAGTACTGCAATTCCCGTCTACAAGCAGCGGTCGCTAACGTACCACCTGGAGCTCTGCAGAACATTTAGATGGATTTAAATGACGACAAACGTTTTATGTGCAATCATCGTCACCGGCTTTCTGATGCATATAAGGGCGATAATCTGAATTGTGCCTCTACTAGAGCCGCCAAGTCGAAAACACAATTGAAATCAGTTTCTGAAAGGGCGGGCATTATAGTATCCTCCTCTCTGCAAAGTCCATGATACACCTAGGGTGAAATGCAGACGCATATAACGGCCTTTACCAACCGCGTCAACATTAAAGGGCATCGCCTCTTAGGTGCTACCACTTTCAGTCGGAGGCATTTCTGCGCCTGTGACTACCACAGTGTAGCGTTCTATAGCCCCTGTCACTAAGAATCTATTCGCGGCAATTGCTCGGGTCATTTCACAACTGAGCTCTCCGAAATACAGAAAACAACCATTAAACATCACACTCTCAATGCTTGCTTGTTCCGGCCACTGTCCGAAGTTTGATCACAAATTGAAACGTGGTGCCATACGACAATCCTCAACGAGCTGGAATTTACTATGTGCAAGAAGAAAGGAGGCTGCCGTCCGTGTGGGTACTATCGGTGCCTCAATACGATGACGAGGCCCTGTTTACATCCACTCCTGAACATTCAATACGTCAATGGTCGCTCGATATGTGGGCAATGTGGCAGCACGTAGACAGCAATGCTGAACAAGCACGTCTTCTTTCTTGTGCAGATTTTGACTGTCGCCTTTGGTAAGCATGCGCTTGCCTTGGAAAATGCTTCCCTCTGCTTGGATTCGCCAGCTCCCGTAGTTCGAGAAGCAAAGGACGCATTCACCGTTTCGACAATCTGCGATGTCATCGAGCCGATGCTGTATAGAACGCGTGGAAGCTACCGACTACAGCGTCTCCTTCAGAGTGACGTCACGACTTGACAGCTACTTATACCGGCCGACGTCCCTCTAGCATTTCAGTGGGCAATGTGGCAGCACGTCGACAGCAATGCTGAACAAGCACGTCTTCTTTCTTGTGCAGATTTTGACTGTCGCCTTTGGTGAGCATGCGCTTGCTTTGGAAAATGCTTCCCTCCGCTTGGATTCGCCAGCTGCCGTAGTTCGAGCACAAAAGGACGCAATCACCGTTTCGACAATCTGCGATTTCATCGAGCCGATGCTGTACGAACGCGTGGACGCTACCGACTACAGAGTCTCCTTCGGAGTGACGCACAATACTTGACACCTACTTATACCGGCCGACGTCCCTCTGGCATTTCAGTGGGCAATGTGGCAGCACGTCGACAGCAATGCTGAACAAACACGTCTTCTTTCTTGTGCAGATTAGTGATCTGCCCAATGCTAAGTGTGTTCGTAGTAATGATGTTTGCTTAGTGCTGCTGCCTTGCCCCCATGTGGTAAATGATGTTTATTCTATTTTTTGCGTTTTTGTTGACTTGATTTTACAATGTGGGGATGTTGAGCAAAATCCGGGTCCTGATTCTGATAACGATGAAGGCGTATCTAAGTTCAAAGCATCGCTCTCAGATTTAAGTGATCGCGAACTGATACTCAATGTTCTCACAGGCCAGAAAGAAATTATAAAGCCCATGAACAACTTCAGTGCTGCGCAGAATACATTATCCTACACACTGACCGAAACTAAGGGTAGGCTTGATTCTCTGGAGATGGCTCTTGCCAAATTTTCCTTGACGCAAGGCAAACTGGAAGCCGTTGAATCGGAAGTTTGCATAGTGCAAAAAAGTGTTGTTTATATGGTAAGCAAAATTGATGATCTAGAAAGTCGCAGTCGTCGCAACAACATTATTATTCTTGGTCTTGAGGAACCCACTGGCGAAACTCCTGCTTCATTACGGGATAGTGTAACCCAAACTTTTTTTCATGACCGGCTCGAGCTTACTGTATCAGGAATAGAAAGATGTCCCAGACTTGGCAGTAAACAGCCTGATAAGACGCGGCCTGTCATCGTGAAAATACTTCACTTCCGTGAAAAGCTTGCAATTCTAAAAAAATGCGCTAAACTCAAGGGGTCAGATTACTATATCACAGAAAAAGTTTCTCAGAAAGTCCGGAAAATTAGATCAAAATTATGTGACTGCACCACAGAAAATGAAAAAAATAAAAAGAAAGTGAAGCTAATCTTCGACAGTGTGTACATTAACGATGTTCTTTACATGTGGGACGATACCAGCAGTTTATTTGTTCATTTTCCTAAACGGCACCAAGCATGACGAACAACTGGTTGCAATTCCTTAAAGCTGCCTAATGTAAACTATCGAAGTATCGTGACTAAGGTTCTTGATCTTGAACACTTGGTGGCAATTCACGAGCCGGATGTTATCGCGCTCACTGAAATCTGGCTTCACAGTGGTGCTTATGATAACGAATTCACTCCCCCAAATTTTTATGTTTATCGTCGTGATCGTAACTCTCGTGTTGGGGGAGTTCCCTTCTTTTCAAGAAAAATGTGAACGTGGCTAGAATGTCTGATGCCGCAGAAGTTGAAGCACTCTTTTGTAAGCTGTTTCATGAGGGCCAATATATCATTGTTGACGTTGTATACCGACCACCCGCGAGTGATTTAGTAGTACTAGAGAATCTTAGAATGTACATTGATTGCAATGCAACTGATAACAGTAAATTTATTTTGTGTGGTGATTTTAGCCTTGCTGGTATTAATTGGAACACTCTTTCGGCTGACAGAAGCGACGCAAATAATAACGAATTATTAATTGATATTGCAGTTCAATTTGGCTTAACCCAACTAGTTAAAGAGTACACACGTGTTCATGAAACTAGTAAATCTGTGCTTGACCTTGTTTGTGTTAGTTCAAGTATTCGTGGTGATTCTAAATGTGAAATTTTTGAGGGAATTTCTGACCATCAAGGTGTTTTACTGAGTTTTTTTCGTTACTACCGAAGCCCATGGTTATGGTATGTCATTTCCCTGATTTCACGGCTGCTGATGATACATCTATTTTAGACCGACTCGAAATAGCCTACGACGAAATTAGCAGTACCGTGGTCACTGAAGTGTACGACGTCAATTCAGTGTGGCTGAAATTTAAAAATACAATTCACGCCTGCATTCAGCTCTTTGTACCTGTCAAGTACCGAAAAATAAATTCTAAAAATCCTTGGATAACACGTGATAGCATTCACAATAAATGAAAATTAAACCGTCTTAGGAAACAAATTAAAAAGAACAGTAGTCAAAAACGTATCGCTGAAGTGGCAATGCTTTCTCGTGAACTTAAGAAAAAGATGAAGCAGGAATGTTTTAACTTCTATAACGTGCGTTTAGGCACTCTGGTAAACGAGGCACCAGCTACGTTTTGGAGGACCATCACACCGAAGACCTCAACTACAAATACATATAACGTAGGCAATGATTTTACATCCCATGCTGCTAAGACTTCTGAGGCTTTCAGAAATCAGAATCAGAAAAGAATTTTATTAGGTAATCGATAGATTGCAAACTTTTTGTATACAGAAGGAGGTCCTATAGTCAGGGAAACTTTGAAACATAGTTAGGAAAACTTTGAAACCCACTTTGAAACTGTTTTTTCAAAAGATGATGGTAGCATACCCTTATTTGACCATTTCCAGACCTTGCCTCCGATTGAAGATATGGAAATAACAGAAAGTGTAATATTTACCCTCTTGCTTAATTTAGATGTGAAAAAATCAGATGGACCAGACAATATACCTAATGTATTCCTAAACAATACGCTGAGTGGTCATCTAAATTTTTGTTAATTATTTGCAGTACATCCCTTTCGAGGGGTACCTTGCCTGATTACTGGAGAATTTCCAAGATAAAATTATTGTTTAAAAATGGCGATAAGCAGCCTATTTCAAACTATCGTCCTATAACTTTAACATGTACGTGTTTTAAAATCCTTGAACATCATATTCATAAGCATATTACGGTCTTCTTAGAAAATGACTCAATATTAACACCAATGCAACATGGATTCCGGTGTGGTTTCTCTACTGTAACTCAACTGGTAGAAATGACACATGACTTCGCGGCAGCTATTAATGAGAGAAAGCAGATAGGTGTAGTTTTTAGATTTTGCCAAAGCATTCGACAAGCTTTCCCATATTAAATTGCTCCTTACTCTGAACGCTATATTGAAAAACCGGCAACTGTGTAACTGGATTAAATCGTATCTAACATCCCGGCAGCAATACGTTGTTTTTAAAGACACTCCCTCAAACCTGTTCCCTGTTCGCTCAGGGGTCCGCCAGGGCTCTGTGCTGGGCCCGTTGTTGTTTTTACTGTTCAGTAATGATATTGTTGATAACTGCGGTGTTAAAATACGTTTATACGCTGATGATTGTGCACGGTATTCCCTCATTCACACAGTCGAAGACCAAGTAAAGCCTAACACAGAAATTGAGAAACTCATGAAATGGTGTAGTTCTTGGGAAATGTTTGTCAATTATCAGAAAAGTGTGGCTATGTTGATAACAAATAAGAAATGTCCCCTTGTGTATAATTACACAGCTGATGGAAATATCCTAAATCGAGTAACTGAGTACAAGTATCTCGGCTTGCATAGATGTAGCAACCTCCACTGGGATCGACATATCAACTACATAGCTAATAATGCAATGATGAAATTACATTTTTTGAGACCTCCCCTTCGATATTCGTCATATGACACTAAACTTCTAGAATACAAATATCTCTTATCCAACCCATTCTTGATTATGGAAAGATTACCTGGGATCCTTACACCAATGTCAATATTCATAAACTAGATAGAATCAAAAACAAGGCTGTCAGATTTATTTTCAATAAATACGGCCCAGCGTCAGTCTCTGAATTGGTTGCCAAAGCCGGATTGAAATAAACATCAGAAAAGAATAGAATTGCCCGTTTGTTGTTCTTCTTTAGGATAGTTAATGGTCGGATAAATAGAACCACAGGTGAATACTTTAATTTTTTGTCCGGTTATTCTACCAGACAACGTCACAAGTATTCCTTTCTTCCCCGCACTGTCAAAAAATGGAATTAGCTCGACAGTAAAATTATTGAATCAACCAGTATTGAGGAATTTAAAAAATTGATATCTGCTTAGCCATGCTTGCTTTTTTTTTGCTTTGCATGTGAAATCTTTTCCATGTTGTTTGAAGTGCACTGTTCTGTGTTCTGACTTCGGTATTGTACTGTTGATTTTGTTCTTGTACCCTGTACACCCACTCTGCTATGGCTCCACGTTGGGGCTAGCAGTATTGCTAAATAAAAAAAAAACAAATAAATAGATATTCGCGAAAATACACATGTTCAGGCACATCATCAAATTGCCGTCGGAAACAAAGACATCCCGAGGCGTCTATCGAGTCGTTCATAGCAGTGAATGCGAGCGGATGCCGTTCGTACGAGGCAATGCAGACGAATTTTTAGAATATTTATTAAGAAAGTAACATTTGTGCCACCCTTTGTCTTTGCCTTAGGCAATGACATTGCCGCGAACTATACGTTTTTCTTGTTCTTGTTTTTGTAATAGCGTGTGCCCGCTTGTAGCTGTCTTATTTGAGTTGGAAGTAAAGGGCGCGGTGGCGCATCTTCGTTTAGTCTGCCGCACCAGCAGGCTGTAGCATTTGTTAGGAAGAGTGTATTTCCGGTCTTAATGCAAAAAAAAGGGTTTTTTATGCATAGACCAGATATGTGCGCCTATGGCAAAAATATTCAGCCTATCTTTTCGTACTGCCACATACCCTGAGGTTTTAAAACTTGCTGAAAAAGTTCCTGCATACAAACATTGCGATCAGAACTTGCCGGAGAAATACCTTTTTATTTTAGTTCTTAGCTGCATCAACACATTGTTTGAAAAACTTGTAGCCTAAATATTTTTTGAATTTCAGCATCGTCAAGAGACTTTAACGTCCTGTCAACATGCCTTTATAGTTAAACGATCCGCTTTTACAGCTGTTTAAATTTATCCGAAAAGAAATTCTTTTTTAAATTATAACTATTAGGCAATGGTTAGTTTTTTATATCCGAAAAGCTTTTGACACACTCAATAACGACAATAACGACAGTCAATAACGGCGGGGCACGCCGCCGCCACCACTGTGGTTACAATGCGCTTTCTAGTGCAGGCCCTACTCGTATGAATTCTCACGCCAACGCCGGTGCCCATCACCCGCCAAAATTTCTCCCTGCGCGAGCCTATCATTATCCGAGTTTCACCACCGGACGCAAGAAGCAAAGCCCCCAAAACCCGCCGCACTCAACGCTAATCGTGAGCCCCACCTGGCAGCAGCGAACAACAAGGAGCGACGGAAGACTACTTAAGGAGCCCCCGTCCTGGAACCAGTCGGAGCACGCCACCGCCACCACTGTGGTTATAATGTGCTTTCTCGTGCAGGTCAGTTACCTGCCCAGGGCAGCTTCTTTTCGTTCAAGTGACCACTTTCTGCTTGCGGTGTAGTGTGCACCTGGTTTTCTCAATTGCTGGCGCGTGTTTTGTGTTCATATTTGTGTTCTTTTTGTGCAAACATTCACGTCGTATGCCTGTTGCTTCTGCTGTCAGGCGATGTGGAAGTAAACCCCGGACCGGAAGGTGATGACTCACCTCCAACTATCTCATCTCTTGCGCAAACATTCTCATACATAGAAGTCGAGCAACCACAATACTTGCCGAATGCAAGGCTATTCCAGCCGCCCAAAACAACCTAGAGGGAATAATGAACCGTCTGTCCGCACGTATCTACGTGTTAGAAAAAAGCGATGATGCGAATCAGTACTAGGCGATGGCTCCGTTCCAGGTTCCAAGTACTGCCTCAACAAACTTACCTCACACATCAAATTGCTCGCTGTGAAGTGCGATGACGCGTAAAACCGTCTGCGCCGTTCAAACACAGTTTTCTTTGGAATTTCCGACGAAAAAGATGAAACATGGGCCGAATCCGAATCCCATATAACGTCTGTACGTTCCCGAACGCTGGGCGTTAATGTAAAAATTTCGGGCATAGAACGCGCGCATCGCCTCGGTCGCTTTCAACCAGTTAAAATTCGTCCGATTACTGCGAAGTTCACCTACTTTAAAGATATATCTAATGTCCTCTCCTCCTCACCTAAACTGAAAGGCTCACGTATCTCGATTAACGAGGACTACTCAGCTCAAGTTCGGATGGCACGGAAAAACTTTACTTGTACGGCCAACAATGTAACGCCTCGTTCAATATTCGTTTTGATGAATTGCTTCTCGATGATAAGACGTTCACCTACCATGCCGAAACCGATTCTATAGTCGAAGGGTAATCACAGCAATTCACACGCCCTATTCGACACGCGCCCCTCCTCCACAGCCCTATCGACAATACTAAAGTTCATAAACTCACGGCAGTACGGCCAGTCCTGCTGGTAAATGTTCGCAGCTATCTCCCGAAAAAAGATGCTATCGAGTCTCCCCTAGAGGATAACGACACCGACATTGCCATACTAACCGAGTCATGGCTGTCTCCCGACATACAAGACCAATAGCTGCTCCAAAATAATTCGACGTACGCAATTCACAGGCTCGACAGGGTGGGGCGGAACAAGGAGGCGTGGCCATCCTCATCAAAAAGAACATTCCTTCATATGTGTTGCCCTCCACGTGCAATCAGAAAAATATCTGTGCAGTTGTTTCACTGTCTACCAGCGCGAATGTAATCATCGCCTGTTATCGCGATCGAGATAGCGACAACGTGTTTACTTCCGAACTACAGTCGTTGCTTTTTTACTTAACATATCGTTTTCCACCTTTCCACGGGCCAATCTGATAGTAACCGGTGATTTCATCTTTCCCGATATTAACTGGAACAACTTAACAGCGCACTTTCTAAGACTTTCTAAAGATTTTCTCGAAGTGATTCTTACATTCAAGCTTAGCCAAACAGTCAACACACCAACCCGGGGCAACAATATGCTAGATATTGTTCTTCTTTCCAATCCCGAACTAATCAAGTCCCCAACATGTCTACCAGGTCTGAGTGACCACTGCGTAGTATCATTTATTCTCTGCATTCCCATTCCAAGTTATTATTTTTGTGTCCTCGTTCATTTCTCCATGAGTGCACATGTATATACTGTGACAAGCGTGTGGCGCCCCCCAACCGGGATATTCGTTGGCCGCTTAGTTCAGCGGCCACAACAGGCTCGGTGGGCAACATTGTGGGTGGCCGGGAAATAAACACCGCCGAGCACGGCTGCTCCCGGTCAGGCACCGTCACCACCAGCACGCTGCATATCATCTCTCAGCTGGAGGGTACCCCTGCCCTCCCATGTTCACGAACGCGGGGTTGAATCGTGACACTGGCGACGAGGGAAGAAGCCCGCGGAGCGGCCCGGGCCACCGGGAGCGCCGCCATCGAGAACGCCGAGACACCGCCCCCACAAGCCAGCCGCCATTACGCTCTGCCGCTGTACGGGAGGCTCGAGCCGTTTGAGGGTGAACGGTCCGCCTGGTCGGTCTACGAGGAACAAGTCAGCGTGTTTTTCCGGGCGAACGACACACCAGAGGCAAAACAGCGCGACATTTTCCTGGCCAGCTGCGGGACCCGCGTCTTCGCTCTCCTGCTCGACCTGCTCAACCCGGTCACGCCGCACGAGACGTCGCTGAGTGAACTGCTCGCCACGCTGCGCTCACACTTAAGCCCGGCTTCGTCGACGTTAATGGAGCGTTTCCGCTTCAACAACCGGAGCCGCCGAGACGGAGAGACGCTCGGGCAGTTCGTCGCAGCGCTGCGAGGGTTGGCGAGCGGCCGCGCCTTCGTGGAGCAGTTCGACTCGCTGCTCCGGGACCGTCTCGTCTGCGGCATCAACGACCCCACCATGCAGACGCGACTCCTGGAGCTTCCCGACCCCTCGCTGGACGACGCCATGAAGGCAGCGCTGGCGATGGAGGCTGCCGCCAAGGACGCTGGTGAGCTAGCGCGCGCAGCAGCTCACCGTCGGCGGAGGCGGCGGTGAACAAGATGGCGACACGGCATGGCAGGTGCAGTTGCTGCGGGGGTGGGCACCCCCCCTCACTGTGCCAGTTCGCGGAAGCGGAGTGTTTTACGTGCGGAAGAACTGGGCACATTACTCGGGCGTGCCGAGGGGGGATGACGGCGGACGGACGGAAGCAGCAGCCGGTGTCCAGCACATGTTCCGCGCCAGCCGACGGCCAAGGAAGTCGGCGCAAGGGTAGGCGGCGGCGGTGTGCGGAAGCAGCTTCGTGTGCAACGGCTAGGCTTCACGTCGTGGCTGAAGACCCGAAGATTTTCCACATGTGGCACGCGGGAACAGTGCAGCCGTCGGTGCCACCATACATGCTAACCGTGGAAGTCTGCGGGCGCCCCATCTCCATGGAGCTGGACACGAGGGCCAGTGTGTCTGTCATGCCGGGAAAGCCTTCAAGCGCACCTTTCCTGGCGTGTCCGTCGAGGCGTCGGGCGTCATGCTGCCTAGATACTCTGGACAGCTGGCCCAGGTCAAGGGTCAAGCCCAGGTCAGCGTGCGCCTTGGCGACAGGGAGGCCATCCTCCCCCTGTACCTGACCAAGGGGCCGTCACCGACGCTGCTGGGCCGGAACTGGATCCAGGCGTTGGGCGTGCGGCTGTCGGAGTACCAGGAAGCAGTGCATGTGGTGGAAGACTTCCCGAGCCTCCTGACCAAGTTCCAGGCCCTGTTCCAGCCCGGGTGGGCACATTCACCGGCACGGCGGCGAGCATTCATGTGCCCGAGGGAGCCAAGCCCCGGTTTTTCAAGCCGCGCCCGCTGCCGTTCGCCTTGAAGGACGGGGTCACCCAGGAGCTGCAACGGCTGCAGTGAGACGAGGTACTGGTGCCCGTCAAATCTGCGGAGTGGGCTGCTCCAATCGTGCCAGTCCTGAAGCAAGACGGCAGTGTAAGGATCTGCTGGGGCTTCAAGGTCCCCATCAACCCCATCGCTACCATGGTAAAGTACCCACTGCTCCGCATTGAAGATCTCTGGTCGGCGCTGTCCGGGGGACAGAAGTTCACCAAGCTCGACGTCAAAGATGCGTACTAGCTGCTGGTGCTCCAGGAGTCGTCCCGGAAGTATGTCACCATGTCAACAACGCTGGGACTCTTCCAGTACACGCGCCTACCGTTCGGCGTGGCCTCAGCTCCTGCCATTTTCCAGAGGGAGATGGACAACCTGTTCAGGGGCATGAGGCACGTGGCGGTGTTCTTGGACGACATCCTGGTGACCGGTACAGACGACGAGGATCACCTGCAGAACCTACACAACGTCCTGGCACCACTGCAGGATGGAGGGCTGAAGCTCAAGCTGGAGAAGGGCGTTTTCTTGGCCCCCAGCGTTGAGTACCTAGGCCACGTCATTTCACAGGCAGGCCTAGCCCCGGCACCCCGCAAGGTTGAGGCTGTGCTAGAGGCGCCCAAGCCCCAGAACAAGAGGTAGCTGCAGAGCTACCTCGGCCTTATCAATTTCTATAGGAGCTTCCTGCCCAACCTGTCGTCGCATCTGCAGCCGCTGCATCTTCTGCTTCGAGATGGACAGCAGTGGTCCTGGAAAGAGCTGGACTTGGCCTTCCAGCGCAGCAAGAAGCTGATCACCAAGACTCCGGTGCTGGTGCACTTCGATCCGGCCAAGCCTGTCGTCCTGACCGTAGATGCGTCACCGTACGGTGTTAAAGCTGTCCTGGCCCACCGAGAGAAGAATGGTGAGGAACGCCCGGTATCGTTTGCGTCCCGTCGGCTTCATGCGGGAGAGCAGCGATACAGACAGCTGGACAAGGAAGGCAGGTTTCAAAACGCAGGTTTCCCGGGTCCTGTTCTAGCACCGGACCACACCCCACGACGTCACGGCCCGTGCCCCCTGCGGGCTCCTGTTGGGCTGGATGGTGAAGACACCATTGGACGTGTTGCACCGAGACCTCCGGTCCACAGCGCTCTTGAAGCCGCTCAAGCAGAAGCAGGCGGCTGCCCGAGGTTGCCGTCCTGAGCCTTTGCCAGAGTCTGGGGCTCCGGTCTTTGCCAGGATCTTCCGGCGTTGTCCACGCTGGTCTGCCGGGCTTGTGGTATCTCCTGCCAGTGCATCTGCGCTGCTTGTCCGCATGTCGGACGGGAGCACGTGGCAGCGGCACGCCGACAATGTGAGGCCTCGCCTGGCGACCTCAGCCTCCCCTTCATGAAGCCAGCCGGCAGGGGAGCCGGCTACAGCGAGCGCTGCCTGCACAGCACCAGGGGCTGGTGCTACTCGCGCCACTGTGGCGCCACCTTCACGTCCGGTTACACCTGCAAGGCTGACGGACTGTGCGAGAGTGAGACAGGCGGCACCCGGTGCCGCCACACCTGCATCGACACCTGTGCTCAGACGGAGCACGAGACTACGGAGACCACCAGACCCTTACTCGCCGGGGTGACAGGTGTTGTTTCGTGTTGTGTAGTACAAACAAACTTGGGGGTGAGGGGTGTGACAAGTGTGTGGCGCCCCTAACCGTTATATTCGTTGGCCGCTTAGTTCAGTGGCCCCACCAGGCTCGGTGGGCAACATTGTGGGTGGCCGGGGAATAAACACCGCCGAGCCCGGCTGCTCGCGGTCAGTCACCGTCACCACCAGCACGCTGCATGTCGTCTCTCGGCTGGAGGGTACCCCTGCCGTCCAAGGTTCACGAACGCGGGTTAAATCGTGACATATACAACACACTGTTCGGTGGCTGGGCGCGTGTCCACTCATGGCCTTTGGAATTCTGGTGATTGGGCACGGGTGGTGCTAGACCTGCGGCAGACGTCAGCCGTTCACATTTCGAAGAGCAGGAGCATGCAGATTTATAAGCGGACCGGATAACGTACGTTTCCAAAACAACTTTTGAACAACGGCTGCCTACGAAACACAAGTACTCTAGTACCGGACAACAGCCATTCATCATGTGTTCCCCTGCAAGCGGAAGCAAAGCGGTCGCCTGCTGGCCGTGCACAAGCTGATCATCTTTTGTAACCCCGCTTTCAAGCAACAAGCGACTACTCGGCGGCGGGAAACCTGCCGCCTGTCTTTTGATTGAACGTTGCTGGAGCAGGTGCCGTTCATCACCGGTGGTTGATCCGCCTGATAACGTCTGAGTAACTTTCGGCGAGGGGAAACCGTGTTGACGATTAACGAGCGAACGCTCACTAACTTTAGAACATTGGCTTCCGAAAACCTGCGCAGGGAATGGTGGCCGTACTCAAATCGTTTATCTTATGTTCAAGGCTGGCCAGTTTTTTGCCGATGGCCGAATGATGATGTTAAATTTATCATGTCATCCGATGCAAAATGTCCAAGTCATCTTCCTCAATATTTTATTTCGCAATTTGCCCTAAGTTTTGATCAAAGCCGGCTCACTGTGAAGCGGTACACCATTACCTTCAACATTGTTGGAACGCTGGTAGTGTTTTAGTTCTTCAACCTTCCACATAAGGACTTTGTTCTTGCTCTTGAGCTCATAGATTTCACGAAGAACCTATCGAAGCTCCTCTTGTAGTTGATTTTGGTTCATTAAAGGTGGCTTTCAGCTTCTTGAGCTCATTTGGAGTGTCCCTAATCTCCTGCAGCTGGTTATAACGCCTCCAAGAACCAGTTTTAGGCGCTATAACCATCCGCCATGTCTAGCGTGCCAGTACATAACAAATACGTACCCTTCTTCTAACGCAGGCGTCAAAACTGTGTTACGATAGACGGAAAGTTTGATTTTACCATTGAATAGTTGCACACCTCCTGGAATGCACCCTGCAGTTTCAAAGATGACTTCCCAAGTCAAACGCCCTCTCGCATTTTGTTGATATTGTTCATGCTTACAGAAAACGTCTCTCCCCCTAGCGCCTAACAAGGAATGCGGTCACGCACATAATTTATCTCATCATTTCAACATACTTTTAAAACCTACTTTGGGAACAAATCAGACTAAGTAAAATCACAGCGCGGATTCGGACGGAATGAAAGAAAGGTGTAGAACAGAAACGCTGTGCTTTCCACATTTCTTTTATCCCGTATGTTCGCGCACTGTTTTTTCTCGCACCATCTGTTTGCACTCTTACCCAAGTTTTATTTATGTATCACTGCGACTAACCTTGCTTGCTTGTCAGGTCAGCGTCATTCATAATCAATAATACTCATGGAACAATACCATTCGTAACGTTGTGTAAATTTTTTTATTTTTGACCAACCTAATTTGTTAAAGATTGGTATAGGATATTTAAAATATAATCTCGTCCATTAAGTGCGATAGATATTGTTTTAAGCCAAAGGCGGTGTTCGCCGTGACTTTCAAGAAGGCCACCTTGTACCTGGAGGGTTGGTATGATTGAGTGTCTATGTTTATTTATGTCTCCATTTTTTTATACCTAAGGGGAAATGTCACTACTATTGAGGAATGATTACCTGACGGGTTCTTTATTATTTTTCAATTTGCGTTATCAGCTGGCAGAAGTAATGGGTAGCCTGAAAAGGAATGCCCTTGATAAAAAATCCTATTGCCTATACATTTTCTTACCGCTGATGCGCAAGTGTTCTTTACTTTGTGGCTGTCGTTCACTGTATCCAATAATTACTAACTATTTCCTATCAACTAACTTAGAACTCCCCAGAGAATCGGGATTAGGTGTGCAATAATCTATATTCATCTAGTAATATCTATAAGGCCACTTGGACCTTCCCAGAGAATCGGAATTATGTTTGTGATAATATTTACCTTTTTATCAGAGTTAGTTCCGGTAAATTCTTTTTACCCAAAAAGCTACATAACTTAGAGCTAAACCTCCTCAGAGCTTCTGAGCACAAATTTCTCCATTACCCAATCGTATCACGCGGTGTGAGTTATCAAACGCTGTTCTACGTCCTCTGACTTCAATTTGGTTGATTGCTCTAATACATCGATTGCATCATTTAAACACTAGACCAAGTGATACATGCATTTATCAGTTTTTGATACATACCCTCAGTGCACGCCACTAAAATATTTGGCTCTGTAGAAAAGAGACCGTAAAATAGGCCATAAAAAAGCGCCGTGTATCTACGTAAAATATGCAGAAAGATGTCGCTTAAAAATTACCATCACAGCCCAAACCCACCTCCTTGACCTACTCACCTAAATTTTCCTTGTACATACGTTCTCTCAAAAGTGACTTCTGTTGAAGTTACACTTGTTACGTTATCCACCTTGCAAAAAACGTCAGAGCCCCTATTGTAAGGGAGTTTCACACTCGCATTAACCGTCCAGATCAGGTCAGACGTGTTCATAAACTATCAGAAAGAAAGAAATCTTTGTTAGTGCCTAATAGGCATTTTGCATAAGCCAGAAACAAACGCCGGAACACGGAGAAGTTCACAAACACAACACTTACGTACAACATTTTCGGTAATATTTTTTAAGAACCACAAAACAGCACAAGCATTTTTTGGCCTTATTAGACACTTTGTATGTTGACATTTTATAAATGTAGAAAGGAAGTAAAATACCGCCTCTGCTTCATTGAGCCTTAGTCATTCCTAATCAGATAAGTTGTATTTCTTTGTGGAGCTTTGTGTTTCTGGCTAGGGCAACATAACCACAAAAGGTATAACCAAATGGTTGCCAGCAAAACGGAAATAGGTATTAGGGTAGAGCCACACACTGTAATAATATTGCCGGTAGCGTCAACTTTTCGCACAGTTTCCAGTGAATCTCACAAAGGAGAATAGATAGGTGATGTTGAATTATGCCACGTGTCAGTACGAAGCTTAGGTGGGCCACATGCCGCAGCATGCCCTTGAATGTATGTTGTGTAGCGGTTGAAGATGACGAGGTGGCAGCACCCAGAGTGGCGACTACTGTACTTCAATGATCTCGCCGCACCTCATCCAGTGCAAGCTTTTTGAGTGTTTCGTTAGAGCAAGGTTATCCTGCCATTGGCAGCGACCTTTGCGAATAGATGACAACTTTGCATAACATACAGAATCAGAGAAATGGTTTACCGGACTACTCTTCCCTCACCCAACATTACCTGACGCAACAGGTGAATATTTTTAAACAAGAAGTCAGGGAGTCTTTTAGCAAGCTAAATATTGCTTCAAGCAAATCTCAAGAACAATTTTGAGACAGGAGTGCTCGCTTCATTTGTGGTTGGGACTACCAGGAAAACCTTGCTGATAATTTCCCCACACATTAGTCAGCTCTCTATGATTCGAGCTTTTGTTACAGAACTATTCGTTGATGCCTCCTGGCAAATAGCGGTAAAACCTACAACTCTTCCTGGATAATACGCGTCATCTCGGCGTTGAAGTTGAAAACTTGTTGTCGAGCCGCTGCTGCTCTGTTGTCTTGTTGACATTCGCCTTTTCGGCAAGTTGCATAAATATTTGGACACGGTATACGTATGGTAGTCATAGAAAAGTATAGCGCGAGATTTCATTGCTTGACAACCCTCAAAGCAGCCATGACAAGGCCCGCTGCGGCGGCACACGTGCATTGAGCCCACATCTCATAGTAATAACACAAGGCTTTTGTCGTCTGCATCATCTAGGACCAGTTCTATACCATGGCGTTTAAATATCATCTCCAAGACGCTTGAATGTGAGGAGGAAGACGACTGCTCCTTTGCGCAAACACGTGCTGCTTTTGCTACCCGCCTTTACATGTCTTGATGGACTCAGCAAATGGTGCCATGACCAGTTCGGGTCGTGGTTCACCAGTAAGAATCTCCCAAACCAAGCATCAGAGAAAAAAATGAAATAAGTTTACCTACAACTTGCTGACTACAGGTCCAAGACGACAGCCGCAAAAGCGATAGGACTACTGGTTGGTTCCGTATAATATTGCCAGTTTCTTACTGGTATAACAGATCGACTTGAACGTATACCTGTGGCAGTCAAAAAAACTTAGGGTTGGGCAGCGCAAGGTCTTTCTAAAAACCGTAAAGCGAGAATAACGCAGAAGCAATTCCTCATGGTTCTGAAAGCTCCAGCCGCGGAAACAGACACTCAAAAATGCAGAACTACTGACGTTCCGTAGCGTGGAATGAATTGGCATCACAAAACCAAGTTGCAATACTCAACAAGGCGAAATGGTAGAAGAATACGAGCGCACGATGGAGAAGAGACATTTCCGCAATGAGGTCAGCTTGTCGTGTAGGAGAGCATTATTCTGTAAACAAACAAGGAAATAACTTGAAAAAGACTCTCCCAGTTGACTATAAGGTTAAGATAAAACGAAGCCATGCTGCATCGCTGCTACGACCATGCGATCTGAGAATATGCAACATTGCTAGTCCAAACAGAGGTTCAAGAATTATTGAAAGCGCTATATGCTACATGAAGCTATATCATGCAGTTATTCGAGAGGGCCGAGCCGCTACAATAATTCATGTCGTATTCGACACCTTTTCTCACGATGTCGTTTAACGACAACCTCGAGGCAACACCTAACTTTCTATGAGGGCATGCTGTCGCTGCTCAAAAACTTCCATAAAAGCAATGTGGAATTAGTAGCACATGAAGAGAAGGCGTTCCTACAAATCTCTATCTGCGAACCGGGACATGGAGGCCATGAGATTTTCGTGGTGGAAGCGTTACGCTGACGGAAAGATGCTTAACGATGTTCAAATCGGGCACAGGACTAGATTCACGTCCGGTACGACACCAAGTACGTTTCTTTTTCCAGAAAGAATAAAGCTACAGTTAAAACAACTATCTTCAAGCTGTCCAGAAATTGCAGAAATCTTCTGAAAAGCGATATACGTGAGTCATGTTATCTCCGTCTCTTCTTCCTCATTCGCCTTGCCGGTTGAGCAGCAGATAGATGCTGCTTGCATGGGGAATGAAGACTAACTCTTTATCTGCTGGCACCTTGAGGATGACACAACTACGCCCTCTGAGACACCGGAATGTTTAATGCGTCTTCTGTTCTATATAAAGTATATTTGCAAGAGGTTATATATACCTGATAGGTACAAAGAATTCCGTGCACCACAATCACAGAACCGCGCTTTCCCTTCCGTGTACTTCCGGTTGGCTGCAGACGAATTTTCCTCTCCGTTGTGCTTTCCGACGAATTATCAGCCGCACAAGCACCTCTTTCAAGGCTATCATTTGTTGCTTGCGATCTTGCATTGCCCTTGCCTCACTCTTTGTAATTCTGAGGGTTACGTCGAGTTGCACGGATTTGCTAGCGCTTTGCCACTGTGGTACAATCAGCGCGCCACCCCGCAAGTGCTTCATAACGCACACGCCCATGCGCTGGCCTTGTTGCTTAAGGAACGTTGCGTGATTCCGTGTGACATCGCATTTTCACGGCGCACTCACCAGAGTTTCTCAAAGACTGGTATCCGTTCGTGTGATGAAACAGTAAGGGTGGTTTCATGTTAAGTAGCCATTCAGTCTCGTGGTCGCTTCTGGTTGGGCGAACAGAGTGCTATGTAGAAGCAATGGGGAGAATGCGCGTCCTCAAAGTGGCTGCGCATCATTTCAAAACCCAACACCTCCTCCCTTCGAACTGTGTAGCACGCCTAATGCACGGCATATTAGGCATATAACACACACACACACCAAAGAATTACGGATTTACAAATGGCCACTGCATTGTCCGTGACTTGCCCCCTATTGACTCTGCCGCCCGCGTGCCCTAAGAAAGAATATATGCCACTTTTGCCTTGCATTCTCTTTATGCGTCACCGTCAGAAGTAACGAGCCATGACATAGCTTCACCATTTTTGGTTAAAAACCCCTTTGCTTCACTACCAGGTTATACTTCTGTAGCACAAACGCCCAGCATGTAAGCATTACGGTCGGCGGCGTGGTCAAGGTTAAGAATTTCAGCGTGTTGTGATCAGTCATCCCCCTGACTTTGGCCTCAAAAAGGCATGCCTCTAAATTCTGCAGTGCCCAAATGATCGTACCAGCTTTCTTTTTGATTGTGGCCCATTGAGTCGGCGCGGTGGTAAGCTTTTTGCTCAAAAAATCGATAGGGCACTCTTTGACTTCGTTATCCTGCTGTGCCAGACACGCACCAATTGCCCAGTCGGATGCATCAGTGGCGAGGATAAATTTCCTCACCAGATCTGGGGCTCGTAGCACAGACGGCTGAGTGGACAATCTTTTGCTTGGATACGTGCTTCGTGCGCGTCAGTATTGTAAGGTAATTTATGTGGAATACGTCATCCAGTCAAGTTGGTCAGGGGAAAAACGACTTTACAGTAGCGAGGAACGTAGTCTCTATAGTAGTTTGTCAACCCCCCAAAAAAAACAATGAAGTTGTCTGTGTGTTTCGGGACCCCGAATCATCTTAATCGCTCGGACCTTTTCTGGACCAGTGCCATGCCTGCCTAAACCCACAATATGACCACAAAGCTTAGCTTTCGGTGTCCGCAGTGCCACTAATTGCCGTCATCGTGAATAAAAAAGGCGCCCTGTAAAGACGGACAGTTGCTGTTAACAATTGCACGGTGGTCTGGTGACTTTCAAATCATTTTTTTGGTTCCACAGAAAACCTCCTCTGTGGAGACACAGTGGGCAAAGAACAAGTTCTTGTACCTTCCTCTCAAAGTTGGTACAAACCGCAAAAATGCAACCTCTCCGGGGTAAGTGGGCCGGTGACCGTGATGTCAGGGCGAGCGTACATGCTCGGTGTGGTGGGGAGGATGGTTCCGAAACATTATAACCGAACCACGGTGCGTATGCAGTCAGTCTGCGGTGGACGCTCGAAAACAGGGAGGTACTGTTCGTGTATTGGCTTTTCTGATTCCTGTGAAGTGGTGTGCCTTCGGCTACGCAAATCGTGCGAGCAAAGCCAGCGGCATTACACACTCGCGCATACCAGAAAAGCTGAATATGGTGTTTATTCTGGATACGTGCAATCCGTTGAAAAGGCTGGCCGCTAAAGCAGGGGCATGTTCTGCACTTACTGATAGCAAGACTTTTCCTTTTTAATACTGCGCGGTGCTTTAGGTGCTGTCGCATCACCTACATTGGCAATTTAAGACGATCAGTGCCATGAAACGGGGCTGTTTGTCGATACTCGGCTGTCACGCACAACGCGCAGATATTCAAACTTTCTTGCTGCGAAAAGTTGTCATGTTTTGACGAAGTAGGGTATAGTACCAAACAGAGAATTAATGTTGATTGATTTGATTGATTGTAAGGTTTAACGCACCGACGCAACGCAGGCGCCGTAGTGGAGGGCTCCGGATTAATTTTGACCACCTGGGGATCTTTAACGTGCGCCGAAATCTCGTACACACGGGCGTTTTTGCTTTCCGCCTCCATCAGAAAAGCGGCCGCCGCGGCCGGGAATCGAACCCGCGAGAGAATTAATGTTGTCGTCGCCAACCTACCAGCAGATCGGCGACGACACCTCTGGTCGTATGCAGATGGGCTTAGAAGAATGCGTTCTTGTGATTGAAATAATTTATAGCTTGATCAAAAATATCATGCCATGAGGTTGCGCTTCACCAAAGATGTGCAGGAATTTAGCATCGTGCATTCCCTTCGAGATGGGCTGCTCATACGTCTCTACTCGTGCGCAGGTAACTGGAAAAATCAGCGGGCTGTAGGTAAACGTGGTACTACAAGCAAACGAACCAGTGAATGTATTCCTTTGGTTCCATCTCCGGAAGTTGCTCCTCAGCAGCGGGTATAAAGCGACTATAGATTGATAGCATTACACAATGCCGACCGAATAATATTTTAGTACCACTGTCTCAAACTACGCGCTAATCGTTTGTGGTTGGTATGTGTATTGTTACAATATCGATGAACTATTTGGCAATTTTACTGGGGGAAATAGTAGAAACAAACCTCCAACTTATGTAGAGAGCGATATATTTCAGAGATTTTGCTACGAGTTTTCTTCTGGCTTTGCGTATTTATTGTGCGTTTTGAATTTCCTGTGAACGCTACCATATTCTTCGTTGTGCTGCCTGACTGAGTTGATGCTGGGTTCTTATTTTTAAAAGTTGCATTCTTTGGATTTCTTTAATTAGCCTCGCTTTGCGCCTTCATGCATCCTATGACCACAGCACAAAATCTGGCATCGTACCTCCACGTACTACATAATACCTTCGTTGTCGACGGAAAAAAAGTCAATTTCGGTTTTATTCATTTTTTTTGAACTTGTCCACGTCCACTTTCGAATGTATTCGTTGCGGAAGTATTTGCTCATTAGTTGCGCTGCTGAGCACGAGGTCGCGGGTTCGATTTCCGGCCGCGGCGGCCGCTTTTCTGATGGAGGCGAAAAGCAAAAACGCCCGTGTGTACGTGATTTTGGTGCAGGTTAAAGATCCCCAGGTGGTGAAAATTAATCCTGAGCCCTTCAATACGGCGCGCCTCATCGCCTGCGTTGCGTGGGTGCGTTAAACCCCACAATCAATCAATCAATCAATCAATCAATCAATCAATCAATCAATCAATCAATCAATCAATCAATCAAATCATTTCCTCTTTAGCCTGATGTAATTTATTTCGTCAAAAATAGCGTCTCTATTTTGTCTACATTTGTCAATTCATATTCAAATATTTCATACGAATTTGCCTCCCACTCTGCATCTTAGTATGCGTGCGCTCCTTCCATCACAATTTTCAATTGTGTTGCTTTCGTATTCTCCGCTGACGGCACGCCTTCGTGGAAATATCTACAGCCTCATCATGGTAGCTAGCCTTTTCAGGTAAGGCTGGCACTACCTTTGCCTATTTCAATTTTTTAGCTTGATCACAACTGTAATGTTTTTGTTAGCAATGAAAAATTTTACCCTACTCAAAGCCTTTTTTCGTAGTGATCAAAAATCCTACCCCGTGTTTTTATTTTTGTAAGTTGCCTGAAAGCACCGTATTTGCCCGCTACTCAGTTCTCTGAATTCTTCTCCTGTTCCTCTGACCTCGTTTAGCCCAATATTATTTCACATACGATCAACGAGCTTACCTAATAGTACAGCTAAGTTTCTCTTGCAAGACAGAGTTTGTGCATTGAACGTGGCCAAGATGAAGTTTGAAAGCCGGCCAGTCAGGTCCTTGTATTTCCTGAACACACGGCTGTATCGCTGGCCTAACCACTGCCGTGGTCAAGAGCTCAAGAGCTGCCGGGAAAAGAGGGCCTAGAATTTGGTTGGCCCATCAAGAGACGTGCTGTACTAATGCATGGGTGTGGCAAGAATGTCCTCTTGTGAGAAAGTGCAGTTTCTGTCTCAAATACCCTCTCTGTCAGGTACCACGTATATACTTTAGCCTGTCATGTATCTTGGGTGCTATTGGGAGGTACACACAGTGTGGACGCCGCGGTACATTTCTTACATATTCCAGAAAATGTTTATTTTTTATGTTGAATTTTTCCAAGAAATGGTGCCGCAAAGATTATTTAACGCTGCTTGAACATAGTAGAGTCTAGTGGTCCGTGCCCCTTTTGGTAGAAGATTACGCGTAGCGATATACAACTGATTGGAGTTTTGTATCGAAGTAATGGTTTTGCTAAACATAAAGGTTTGCTGAACGCAAAGTTTTCAAAACATCACTTCTGTACTAAACATTTACATCGTATATTATGTCTGTTAACGGAGAACACAGGATTGAAGTATTAGGTTTATCCAGCAGAACGTCAAAAATTCATACTGTGTGATGTTGTATTCAAGTAGCTATAGACCAAAGCATGTACCACAGTTCTGTGAGCATATGAGCATAAAATATGTAATGGTATGCAAAGCTCAAGAAACAGACGGAAGCTGTCGACGGAGGTGCAGAACCAGAGTGTTGCAAGATCCGCCAGTATCAAAAAACATACCTCTATACTCTAACGGAATCTCTAACAGAAGGCATACATATCAAGAAGGAGCATTAAAGACGGAGCAGTGATAGCAGTACAGAAAAAAAAAGAGAGGTTGAGATATACTTTGCAAGGCCTTATAGAAACTCATTAGGCAAGTTTAAGCAAAGCCTGCAGAATTGAGGTTTAGTTGAGAATAAATGTATTGCTTCCAGAAGTCCCTCTTGTAGCGTGCATATCGCTTCTAGGTAAAAGATAAAATTATTAAGGAATAATAATAAAGAGAATAAAAATAAGATTGATATAATTACCCGAATTCAGGATACTATGAATACTTTATATATAAGTTAAATAATAAACGGTTCATGACTGAACCATTGGTAACCTACAAAAACAGTTTTGAAATCACTCCAAATGGCCCAATTGAGACAGACTGCCCTCTGTCACTAATATTATCAAGGACTGATAATATCCCACCCCAAAAACAGGATTGATGGTCTGGTGAGCAAAATCACTTCGCTTTTCTCAAAACCACATTCAGCAGAGAGGAAAAACTCTTTCAGTGGTACTTCAATGTGTGTTACGATCATGACCGGTTGGGAGTGCCTCATGTGGATCTAAGAAGATTGTCTTCGTTATTATAAACGTTAATTTATTAATTATGTCATGCAAGTCGGGTTGGCGAGGTTTCGATTTTTTTTTTGTTTTGTTGATCGCCCTCTCTTAGGTACTGGTTTAAGTAACGTGGTTTCAAACAAAAACCGATTTCACCACTGTTTATTTCAAAATTTAAAGAAGTAGAAAACCAGATTTGATATGCCCTAATTTGTGCAAATAGAGTTTAAACAGCTATCGTGAACTAAAGTGCGTTTGTTGGGCTGGAAGCAAAGAGAATGGTGTAAAGAGAAAAAAATTGCATTCGGAAAGATGGCGAGACAGGCGGAATTCAGTACGTCTTCCAGTATTCTGACTATGGCGAGGAAGGGGCGATTGCGAGAAAAACAATAAAACTAACTATTTGATTCATTGACGGAGAATTATCCGTCTGAAGAGAAATACAATAGACGAGATTGATTACTTTACTATATACGCATTCAAAAATAGGAGGACATTTTAGACGACGTCTTTTTACTCTCAAGGCGGACATGTAAGATGTCGTGTCGCTTGTGGATAGGCTGAGTGAGACAAATGATCGTCCTCACTTGTTCTGGTGCTTGTTTCGATTTTATTTTTATAGGAACACAGCTAAGGATGCCTTTGGACGCATTTAGAACAAACCAGGTTCTTTTTATATTTAAATCAAAAACAAAAATTGCTGCATTGCAATCGATGAGCACTCATTGTTATTCTTCAGAAGCTCTATGTTTTTTGCTGCTTACCTCTAGCATATCTAAGAAAAAGAAACTTGATCAGCGCATCAATAGTCCCAGCCACAGAAAGGATGCTTCTATGCTGTTGGGTGCACCAAATGTTCAATATTTGGCGATGCGTGATTACCTTCCTTTCAGACAGCGTCGAACACATTTAACTAAGTGTAGCGCATTCGAATTCCGGAAATTCTCAGCTAGAAGAAGTGTTGAAGTACACCGTGAAGCTGCATAGAACAAACACGCTTTCGTAAAATTTTGTTGGAACCCTTGGTTCCCAAAGAGGCTACCCGGTGATGTCTTCTATGCACGGACAATAGGTTGAAAACAAATAAAGAAAGATAAACTGCCCTCATAGGCAACGTCTGTGCTTTATGTTAGTCAAAAGCTCATTTTCGGGGAGGGACATTCATGCCTTGGCTTTGTGCATATCTTGAGCGCATTCTCCGGCATACGCGTTGTGCTTCAACATCTCTGTTTTTTCTGCAATGGGCTGCCCCGGGAATTACATAGGTGTTACTTCCAAAATACAAATGTTTTGCACCGTCATTCAGAAACAATTTGCCTGGGTAGTAATACATGAAGCCACCACTTTTTGGGACTTGTACTTTAATATATTTCACACGATCCACATATAGATACTAAGCCAATATATACACACCTTGGTATCCAAATTGAGAGGAGGTACAACCAACAAGTTGCTATCGAGACGTGCATATACTTCCCAACATCAGACAAATTTGTGTATCTACACTACTTTGCTCGTTTGGTTTTAGGATTTCTCCAACTGGTCGAGCTGTATTTTAGTTAACAAGAGGTACTCCTACTCCGTCATCAACAATCTTTTCTATCTTAATAATATACACCAAACATGTAAAAAAAACTTACCTTTTCAAAATCTACAGAACTAAAATTTACAGGAGGTGGGGTAAAAAACTCGTCCATTTCAGTGGAAACATCCGCCACGCAGAGCACGTATACAGCAGCAACCAACATCAGCTTTTTTTGCAAACTACTTGGCGTTACTCATCCTTGTAACCACGATTTAAATCGCCTTTTTGACTTACTGTTTAGCTGGCGTCGGTGCAATAAATCACTCCAAAAATATCTTTTGCTGTTTATGTACTATGACTGATTTGAGGATAGAAGTCATTAGAAGCCTTCGACGAACCTTTATGTTTATATGGCATTTCAGCCTCCTGCTCAAAGTTTGAGTCCTTCTTATATATTGTGATAACAATCAAACGGCTGGGTCCTCTTTCCTTTTAAATTGATAAAAACTTTTATCACTTTTTAAAAATGTATCCGATATAAACGCGTTGTGGCGGCAACAGGATAATCTAAATTTGAATTTATCGGTTATACCCCAGCCCCTCAGAGTAATGGGTTTGGCACATTTTTTATAGAATCACAATAGTTATTCTCGAGCAAAAAGAAACGCACCGTACACTCGTTCAAAAAACAACCTCCTTTGCTGGTATGTTTCGATATGCCGACAAACATTGAAACCTAAATGTTAACAGCAAAACATCATCCTGCCTTGTTTTACAGCTTTGCATTCTAGCGAACCTACGTGATGGCGACAAAATAGTGTTTCTTACGATAAATAAAATTACAAAACGAAGGCACATACTTCTTAGCGTAAAATTTTTCGTAAATTTTTTCACCCAGCCATAAACGTTTCACATTAACAGGTGAAAGGTGAGACCTCCCTTGCTTTAGTAAGTTCTATATAGGCATAATTTCCTCGAGGTGAATAAGCTATTTTGGTTCATTTTAAGAAGCCTTTGGTGCTTATGGCAAATATCTAATATACTTTCTTTTTTAAACTACGAAAAAGTGCCGAGATATGCAAGTGCTTATATGTTCAAATATTTACCTATAGATATTTGAGTTTCGTAAATTAAAGGTTTCGATGCACTTTTAAGCCAAACACGTTCTTGTAGGTCTCAATGCAAGATGAATAATATGTATTGTTTTTTGTAATGCCAACTCCAGGATTTATTATGTGCAAAATCTCAAACGGCTGCCTTTACCTTACCTATGCAAACTTTTGTGTAAGCTCCAGTTTTCGGTTCAAGGACAGGTTGGGCCAAGCAACATGGTAAAAAAAAACGTAAAAAAAAACAAATTGTTAAGATAAAAGCGGTGAGTTACGAGCTCAACTATTAGTTATGCAACACCATATACAAGTAGTAACGGTAACTTTCTAAGCATTTACCATGTAAACAACCTTTTTCCCGTGGGTGATATTATTCATTAGCATTTTAACTTATTTCTGCAGTTGGAAAAGAGTTATTGTCCGAAAAATATAGAACAGGTGTTTTGGTAATGCATACTGCAAATGCACATTTAAGTGAAATTTTCTTTGGCTTAACTTGAACATATTTTACTCACCAGCGTCCACCAAAATCTTTGCGCTCCCTCCAACCACTGCCGGCGCAAAACACACCGGATATTAGCAAAAATTATATTTGCCTACTTTTACCCAGCCAAGAATCTTTCACATTTCATTAAAATAATAATGAAAAGTTTTACACAGCTAAAGTTTTTTTTTTGAATAAATCCGGTATAACACTTCATACTTGCCAACAGTGTTAATAAAAAGAGATGAGTAGGCATATCCGATGCCAATCATAAATTTATAAGTCGCATAACCAGTTATAGTATTCAACAGTTGTGCGTGTGATTGTTGGGATGGAAAAACAGGCGCAATAAAAACTACATTGTAACGAATAATTACACCATGTCTTTGTAGGTCCTCCAGGCGGAATTCTATGTCGAAGAGTAACAAAAAGTTGAAAATGGTGGAGAGTGAGAAGTGAACTGTGGTAACATTGAATTGATGTCCGAGAAAGCGTACCGTTTTTATCTTTAGTGTCACCTGGGCGTTACAGACAAGAAGGGCACTTACGTGCAAGGTCGGCTGAACACGTGTCCTTCGACGAGATTTTCTTTGAAGTGAGCAGATGAAAAACCGTAAATCTTTGCTTGGAGAAAAATGAGCGGGAATTGAAAGAGCTTCACCATTGGGTTTCAGCACGAAGTACACGATGATACATGGCGTTAAAAACCGTTGGTACAGCACGCTTGGCGTCAATTCTAACCGAGGGGACAGCATCTGATTTTATATAGACACCGCACAAAATCAGTTACGAATAGACGAATATGTTTTGCTTTACCTTGGAGCTTGCCTTCGACATTATTGTGAAAACCGCGAAATTACTAAAGGCATGACAGTGTTTGTTCCGAGGAGCGCAATGGTGTCCTTTAAAAAGTAATATTTTTCTAGAAATATTACTGCGAATAAAACATTTGGGTTGAAGATGGAACCATCATAAAAGGCATATCTACGGAAAGCGAGCACTATCGTTATCATCATTATCATGTCTACGCCTAATGCAGGCAAGTGCCTCTGAAAAAGATGTAGAATTATCCTGGTCCTGCGCTAACTGCGACCCAAAAGTCCCCGGAAACTTCTTGATCTCACGTGCCCGTCTAAACGGTTCTGCTAGGCTTGCTTTACCTTGGAATTCACTCTGCTACACTTTCCTATTGAGGGACAATGGTATGTTGTCATTCATTATTTCAGAATTCCTACCAAATGTGCTCCACCGCATTTTTATCCTTCGATTTATGTCTGCCTCATGGTTTGGATACAGGGTCACTACTTGGCCTAAGTAAATATATTACCTCACCACTTCCACTCCTTTGCAACATATCTTAAACGGCTGTCCTCTCCCCAGGGTACTGAGTGTTACCTCTTTTCTGCGCAACATTTTCAGGCCCGCTATTCTACTCTGTTTTCCCGTGTGGTAATCACGCTTTGCAATTTGCCCTTCGAGTTACTTTATCAGGAACCTCATAAGCAAATCTCAGGTTACTGACGAAATATCCATTACCAATTTTGCCCACCTGTTCCCCATACAATATTTGGAATACATCTAGCAAACATGCTGATACTCACATTACAGGGATTGTGTCAATTGTCTCACGCCCTCATAATATTTTGCAGCTCTATTTATAGAGCACGATTTGTAGCTGTGGGTATATTGTACCTATCCTCTGGTATTTTTACGTAATGCTCGTCTACACTTTCATACCACAATGCTTGCATTATGGCTGATGTTTCAATCGAGTCAGATGCTTTCGCGTAATCTATGAGGGTTCTATATATATAGCGGCTGAATACTTTTCGCTCATTTCTCTTTCACCTGATTGAGCGTGTGAATATGGTTAATTGTTAATCGTCTTTACGAAAGCATTCTTGTTCATTTGGATGAATAAAATCTAAGGTCGCAGAAACTCTCTTAGTGATTACCTATGTAAGCCACTTGTAGACTATACTCCGTGTATACTTTGATGCTTTAGTAGTATCATGGCCTCCTGTGTGCTAAGGAGTTGTCTGTAACCGATGATCGTCTCATGATATAGCTCCTCTCTTTTGAGGTACTCTTCAAACAAGGTGCTCTTTAGCAGGACGTGCTGCAGCATCTTGTCCATGCAGGACGAGAGCGAGATTCGGAGGTTTTCGGTACTCGGCAGTTTCCATGGTTTAGGGATGAGTATCATCTTGGCCTTCTTTCATTGTGGTCGTATTGTGCGGATTTTTTCACATTCGTTGTAGTACGTCGTTAGTTTCTCGCTGGATCGATCTTCTAGGTTCCTGAGGGCTTTGTTCGTGATGAGGTCTGCAACTGGTGCCACTCTGCTGTTGTGGTCGTGCAAAGCTGTGCGGACCTCCTGTACTTCAATTGCCCTGTCGAGGCGCGCGTTGCATCGGCCATTCTACGACCTGTGATTGTGAGTTGCTGTCGATGGGAGAGATTTGTCTTGTATTCACTTCAGGCATCCGTTCCTTGCGTCCTTGAATTTTTGTGTAGGTGCTTTCCTAGTGTGTCCATTTGGTGCGATCTCGTCTTGTTACAGTCGAGGAGGTGCCTAGGTAGGTCCGACGTTTTGCAGTTGTGTGTTTAGCCCTTCGTTCGTTCCATTGCTGGGTATATTTTATGGCTGGGGACGTAGTGTACGTTCTAGTAGTTGGTTCTATTGTTGGGTACATAGTGTGTGGGAGTGCTCTTAGATTGCTCTGTTCAGCTCTGCCACTTTCTTGCATAGTTTTCGGTTGATACGTTGCACATACCATCTGTTCCGGATGAAGTTCTTAGCTCCAATAAGGTTGGCGAGTTCCGTTCATTTTTTTCAGTTTTGATGGCCGTATCTATCTCCTTGGTATATTCCACACGTCTTGGGCAATCTCCATCGTGAATTTGTCGATGTCATTGATCACGTCTTCTTGCGCCCGTTCTGTGTCTTGTTCTCTGGATTTTCTTAATTGTGTCCAGTATATTTAATTGTATGCATATTTATTTGTTTGTAAGTTAGACATCCATCCCTTGGAATTTCTGTTCTGATGTACATGCGTTCCGCAGCATGTTTAGCAATTAGGGGAGTGTACTGGGGCTTCTACCTAAGTGTGCAAAGTAAGCAGAATAGTTGCTCAGGATAAAGATCGATGTTATGTTTCTGTGTTACTTGTAGGATCCAGACAACCAATTTTGCGGTACACAAAAATATTGATTCTGTCTAAGAAGTGTATTGCACTTCGTGTGAATTTCTCGTTCACTATAGACGCCAGTGGAGGGGACCCTGGAACGCTTTTTTTGTGTAAAATCAAGGCGGGATCATCTACACCACCCAGTCGAGCAAACACATTCACCACCTGTGCCCTGAAAGGCGGCCACGTTGGTAGTCGGTTACATGAAGGTGCAGCAGTCCGGCAACATCTGGCAACGTCCTGCATTGTGGAGTGACAAACTTGGCAGGGTGTGCCCTAGTTGTTTCAATGCAGTAAAAGCAAAAAGCAGTCAGGGACGATCCATACGTAGTCATCGACAGGCAATTCAAGGCCCATCCATATGTGCAATATCTAACGCTATTTCGTAAGAGCAAAGCGAAGAGCAGCAGTCCCGCCAGTGGCTTTGTGTCATTCGTTAGAGACGACTGCAGGATGCTGCTATCAGTTGCTAAATCTTCAGGCATTCACCATGTTTTTAAAGGGCTCAGCATTGACGAAGGTTGATCTTGACGGTTCCGGCCACAACAACGACAAAGTTCTACATTATTAGCAGCCAGGAGTCCTCGACCACGTTTTACCAACCACTTCTTCCTAAGCCTTGTAGACACTTGGGCACGGGTACGATAAGGTCCCTTGGAATATCGTTGCTTATAACAGTGCTGGAAAGACCCAGTCTACCACACGACATTGTTTTTAAGGTCCGTTCGCTCGGCGGGAGAAAACGCGCAGTTGACCAATTATTGGTCGCAACCCTTTAGGACTAGTTAGAGCATCCGGGACAGTCAACCACTTCTAAACCCTTGACATGAGTCAGGCTAACGGGAACTAGGGTTTGGATAGTCACCAAGCTCGGTTGACTAGCTACAGACAGTGCAGGCCTTTCCCCAAACAGCCAACTCTGACGACGAACCCGTAGACAGCTTCAACCAGGATATCGATTCAGAAATGGAAAAGGCACCAACCCAGTTCATGATTGTGATTGGAGACTTTAAATCAAACGTCGGTAGAAAGCGAATACGAGAAAGGTAAAGGAGAGCCTTTATAAAAGACAATCGCAACAGTCGAGAGATACTGAAATGGTTTGGCAGGGAGAAATTGAGGTTTTTGGTAATTGTGATAGAATGGCCTTTGGCATAACGTCTTAAAGGTACGAGTTGCTGCCCATTTCTCGGAGGAAGTCGAGAAGACAGCCGTGGTAGGTCCCCCACAGCTATTGCTTGAGATTGGAGGGTGTCCCAGCATACAGGTCTGGTTCGACAAGGTGTGGGGAACTCGCTGTACTCAGGGAGGCCACCTCCATAACATATCATTGGAGCGGATCTCTTCGGAAGGAGCCCTACAGAAGGGGCAGGTATTGCTAAAAGGGACATGGTATGGCGGTGGCCAAGCCGGGATTGCCACAAGAGAGATTGCAACCTTAACTCAAACTCTACGCAGCAGGAACTCCTCCCTGTGAGCAAGCCCTCTGGGAAGGTTTGTTCCACACTTTCGGATTAGAGCCCGTGTGGGGTGATGCTGATCTTTCTTTCATAGGAGAAATTGTTCATGCGGCTCAGTTATCAGCAAGGGCAGCACTCGTTGAACCCTCGTAAGGTGACAGGAACAAACCGCCGAAATTTGAGCAGTGATAGTATTGTCAAGAAGCCAAGGCCGAAGCAGTTGTCTTGAAGGAGAAACAAGTTTATAGGAGCGAACTTGTGCTCCCCTAACAACTCAAAAGAATACAGAGGCAGCGAAACAGTGGTCAACAAAGTGACTTGCGTCGGCCAGCGTCCGTCGCAAAAACGAATGCCGATGTGTCTGCTCTGCAGCCTTTTTATCTTTCGGAGCGAGTGTTTTTGCAACCGTCGATTCACATCCAGAACCTTGTAGATCGGAGACGATTATTCTAGGCTAGCGACGTTTGGGCGAAACACTTTGTTTATCTGAATGTGATAGCCCGTGTGGCATAAAAATAAAGAATGGAAGCGCGCTTTGCTTGAAACGCAGATAACACAGCCGTGCGTGGCCCGGCAGTAAAAGCAAACACTAAATAAGCAAGCCAATACATGGTTCGCGGCATTACCCCCCTCTAAGAGTGCATCAACCCGATGCTAAAATAAAAGACAGTCCGAACAAGCAACAAAAACAACAAAAAAGTCCGTCATCTTGCATAGTAAGGTTTCAAGCGAAACACGTGGCCGATTTCGGGCCGCGTGAGTCGTCGTGATGTTCCGGAATCACCATCGGGGATCACCTCGTAGGTAAGTTGACCGACACGTCGTAGAATTTCGTAGGGTCCGAAATATCGTAGCAGAAGCTTCTCACTGAGTCCGCGTCGTCGTATGGGAGTCCAAACCCAAACACGGTCCCCTGGGTGGTACTCGGCGTCTCGGCGTCGGAGGTTGTAGCGCCCGGCATCCAGGAGCTGCTGGCGCGTTGTACGAACTCGAGCCAGCTGGCGGGCCTCCTCCGCACGCCGAACGTATTCTTGGACGTCGATGTTGAGTTCGTCATCTTCTACGTGCAGAACCATGGCGTCGAGCATCGTAGTTGGCCGTCTTCCGTAGACAACCTCGAACGGCGTCAGCTACGTCGTCTCCTGGATAGCCGTGTTGTACGCAAACGTGACACACGGGAGCACTTCGTCCTCAGTCTTATGTTCAACATCAACGTACAATGACAGCATATCTGCGATTGTTTTGTTCAGACGTTCTGTTATTCCGTTCGTTTTGGGGTGGTACGCCGTCGTTCTTCTGTGATCTGTGTTGCTGTAGCGTAATATTCCTTGCATCAGCTCCGCGAGTAAAGGCCGTTCCGCGGTCCGTGATTAGGTCTTCCGGGGCTCCATGTCGCAGCACAACTTGGCTTACAAAGAACTTTGCCACTTCTTGTGCAGTCCCCCTCGCAAGAGCGGCGGTCTCTGCGTAGCGCGTCATGTAGTCTGTCGCCACGACAATCCACTTGTTCTGTGATCGTGACGTAGGGAACGGGCCTACAAAGTCCATTCCAATCTGTTGAAAGGGCCTCGACGGGACGGCGATCGGTTGCAGAAAGCCAGCGGGTCTTGTCGGCGGCATTTTTCGTCGCTGGCAGTCACGCAACTCCGAACGTAGTGGGTGACATCGGATGTAAGGCGGGGCCAGAAGTACTTCGCCTTGATTTCTGCAATAGTGCGAGATGTGCCGACATGTCCGGAAGACGGGTCGTCGTGGCACGCTTCCAAAATGTCGTCATGGAGCTATGCAGGAATGACAAGTAGGTAATGCGTTCTCGTTCCCGGGCTGAAACTCTTCTTTACGAGGACGGAGTTTTTAGGGCTGAATGCTGGCAAGTTCTGCTTGAACGCCCTAGGCACGGCGACATTTCGTCCTTCGAGGTAGTCAATAATGACACGCAAGTCGGGGTCGGCACGCTGCTGGGCGGCTAGCTCGCTCTCCGTAACGACTCCGAAGAACGCGCTGTCTGCATCGGAGTCTAGTTGTGGCGGGTCGACGGGGGCGCGGGACAGGCAGTCGGCGTCGGAGTGTTTCCTGCCGGATTTGTAGACGATTGTAACGTCAAACTCTTGCAGGTGCAAGCTTCACCGCCCAAGACGGCCAGAGGGGTCCTTCAAATTGGCGAGCCAACACAGCGCATGGTGGTCTGTGACAACCTTGAATGGTCTACTATATACGTATGGGCAAAGTTTTGAAATGGCCGATATAATTGCGAGGCACTCTTTTTTATAGGCTGAGTAATTTTTCTCCTCCTTCGACAGACCACGGTTGGCAAAGGCGATCACTTTTTCGCTACCGCTTTGCTTTTGGACGAGAACGGCACCCAAGCCTATATCGCTGGCGTTGGTGTGCATTTCTGTGTCGGCGTTTTTGTCGAAATGAGCGAGCGCAGGAGGGTTTGCTGGCGGTTTTGCAACTCGATGAATGCCTTTTCTTGGTCGTTTTCCCAGCTAAAAGGCGTGCTATCTTTCGTCGACCGTGTGAGTGGCTCTGCAATGCGGGCGGAGTTTGCGACGAAGCGCCGGTAGTATGCGCACAGTCCGAGACATCTTCGCACGCCCTTCTTGTCTTTCGGCCTTGGAAAGTTCGCAATGGCCGAAGTTTTTGCCGGGTCAGGTGGGACACCCGCGGTGTTGTCGACGTGGCCTAAGAACTTCAGCTCCTCATACGCGAAACGACACTTTTCAGGCTTCAGCGTTAACCCCGATGTACGAATGGCCTCGAGTACAGACTCCAACCTTGCAAGGTGTTCGTCGAAATTCCGGGCGAATACCACAACGTCGTCGAGGTATACGAGGCAGGTTTGCCACTTCAGGCAAGATAGAAGAGTGTCCATGACTATTTGAAACGTTGCTGGCACCGTGCACAGCCGAAAACGCGTCACCTTGAACTCGTATAGGCCGTCCGGGGTTATAAACGCAGTCTTCTCTCGGTCTCTCTCGTCCACTTCAATTTGCCAGTAGCCAGTCTTCAAATCCATCGAGGAGAAGAACTTGGCATGGCAGAGGTGGTCCAGGGCGTCGTCGATTCGTGGCAGCGCATACACGTCATTTTTGGTGATTTTGTTTTGTCGCCAGTAGTCAACGCAGAACCTAATGTGCCGTCTTTTTTCATTACGAGTACGACTGGCGCAGCCCAGGGGCTTTTCGATGGCTGTGTAATGTCGTCGCTGAGCATGTCGTCGACGTGAGACCGGATGGCTTCCCGTTCGTGGGAAGAGACGCGGTATTGTGACTGTCGGGTAGGTCGGATTCCATCTTCAGTTATAATACGGTTCTTTGCTGGGGGTGTCTGACGTAATTTTGAACTCGACGAAAAACACTCGCTGTAGCGACGCAGCAAAGCCAATAATTTGTTCCGTTGTTCTTACGATAGCGCCGGATTCACGTCGAAGGGCTGCGGAAGCTTGAAGGTGGCATCGGGTGTGCGTTCAAATTTGGCGACCGCGATCACGTCACTTGCTTCTTGCGTTTCTTGTAGGCACACAATTGCAGCTCCCTTGTTTAAATGCTGGTACTCTTCGGTGGAATTAGTGACCAAAACGTGACATCGGCGTTGCTTAAAGTGCGCAATGCCTCTTTCGATGGAGACACCGCGGTCGAGAATCAACCTTCGATCACTCTCTACAATATCGTCGATGTCAGAAGCAGCATCCTCACAGTAGACGGCGATCATCACGCTTGCGCGGGGTGGTAGGGTGATGTGATCCTGACAGCAGCACGGTGATCGGGGTTCGGCTGCGGCGTCGCGGAGTGATCGAAGAAAAAAGTTATCGACTTGGTCTGCAGATCAATTATTGCGTCGTTGTCCGTCAAAAAGTCCATTCCGAGAATTACGTCGCGGGAGCAGTTAGGCAAAATAACGAACTCAGCCGGGTACGTGGTGCCGCCGATGGGGACGCGTGATGTGCATGTTCGACTTGGCATTACGAGGTGGCCTCCTGCTGTGCGTATATGTGGACCATCCCATGTTGTCGTAACTTTCTTCAGCTTCGACGCGAATGAACCGCTCATTACCGAGTAGTCGGCTCCCGTGTCGATGAGGGCGACTACGTCAAAGCCGTTGATGGACAACTGGACGTCGGACGCCGCTTTCCTCGAGTTTCTGGTGCGTCGGGGCGTTGTATCTCGGCTTGTGCGTGTTGACGGTCTGGCACCATGCGTCGTCATTCTCGTCATCTTTTCAGCGTCGGGCTCTGTCGTTTCGGGTACGCGTCGCGTCGTGTCGTCGTCGGGTTCGGGAGTCACGTCCGGGTTAGATCTTGTCGTTCGGCTGCAGGTACGGTGTTCGGTGCGGCCATGCGTCATTGCAGGGTTTTCGTTTTTTTTGCCATTCTGCAACTTCGCCTCCAGAAGTTGCTGCTTTTAGTTTCCCCCCGTGGGCTGGGGGACCTTCCACGTGAGAAGTCAGTGGTGTTATGGCGGTTTGGCGACTGGTACCGGTAGGGCGACGGCGAACGGTTAAAGGGGGCAGGTCCTCGGTTCGTGTTGGACAGGTATTCGTCGATCTCAGTAGGGCGCTGGCTGTGTCGGGGGCGTGGTGCGTCGACGGAGAATCGTCGCAGACCGAGCCTCTTCTAAGGGCAGCGACGGTAGATGTGGTCGGCCTCTCTGCAGTGGTAGCACAGCGGGCGATTATCGGGCGTTCGCCACACGTCGGTCTTCCTTGGCGACTGGTATTGGTCTACAGGGCGTCGGGCAGGCGGCATTAGACGGCAGCATGGCTGGCCCTCTTGACGACGGGTTGGAGCAGGGCGGGGTTGACGAAGAGCTGCGGAGTAGGTCATCGCTTAGGGCTGACGGGGTGCTTCTGAAGGCATAGATGTTCCCAGCGCCTGTTAAACCTCTTCACGGATGACGTCAGTCAGAGAAGCCACTTGGGGTTGCGGCGTTGTTGGAAAAAGCTTCTGAAGCTCCTCCTTGACCACTGCTCGAATGGTCTCGCGCAATGTATCGGAGCTTCCAGTTGCGGCACCGATGGTCTCCGAGAACAGCGCGTCGATAGGGCGGTCGTACTGCCTCGTTCGAATTTCTAGCGTCTTCTTCATCGCGGCTGCCTCAGACGCGAATTCATCCACCGTCTTCGGTGGGTTATGGACTAGACAAGCAAAATGCTCTTGCTTCACACCTCGCATTAGAAACCTGAGCTTCTTTTCTTCGGTCATTTCAGGGTCCGCACGGCGAAAAAGTTGCTTCATCTCCTGAACGAAGATCACGACACCTTCGTTGGGGTGCTGCGTTCGAGTTTCAAGTAAAAGCGCAGCTCGCTCTTTTCTCACAACGGTAGTGAACGTCCTGAGGAACTCCGCTCTGAATTGAGTCCAGTTGGTCAAAGAACTCTCATTGTTCTTGAACCAAGTTCGAGCCGCATCTTCTAAGTAAAAGAAGACGTACCGGAAAGTTTCTTCGTCGTCCCACCTGTTGAAGATGCGGACGCGCTCCAGCTTCACCAACCATTCTTTGAGGTCTTCAGCGGGGGCTCCCCGGAACGATGGCGGTTCCCGGGGCTGCTGCAGGACGATTGGCGACATTGTTTCTTGCACCATGGTGTTGGTTGCAGCGTTCCTTCTCTTGGGCCCTTCTGGCATGAAACCGATATCGGGTAGCAATCCTTGCAGTCGGCGGCTTTCTCTGGTTGGGCTAGATTGGTGGCTTCCAGATGTCCTAGAGAGCATAACGGGTGAGTAGCCAGCACCCACACCAGATGTCACAAAGCCAAGGACGACGCAGTTGTCTTGAAGGAGAAACAAGTTTATTGGAGCGAACTTGTGCTCCCCTAACAACTCAAAAGAATACAGAGGCGGCGAAGCAGCGGTCAACAAATTGACTTGCGTCGGCGAGCGTCGCAGAAATGAATGCCCAGACGTCTGCTCTGCAGGCTTTTTATCTTTCGGCGCGAGTGTTTCTGGAACCGTCGATTCACATCCAGAACATTGTAGATCACAGACGATTATTCTGGGCTAGCGACGTTAGGGCGAAACAGTTTGCTTATCTGAATGTGATAGCCCGTGTGGCACAAAAATAAGGAATGGAAGACGCGCTTTGCTTGAAACGCAGATAACACAGCCGGGCGTGGCCCGGCAGTAAAAACAAACAATAAATAAGCAAGCCCATACATGGTTCGCGGCAGTATTATGCCGAATGCACGAGAGCCGGAGAGGGCACGGGTACATGTCCGGTAGTTTATGAACGCCTCTTGAGACAGACTGGTTGGAGGTTACACGGCGCAAATGCCGTACGGCCGCCATACAGCACATATAAATTTGTACAGTGAACTTTACAGGGGCTCTAGGAAGTGTCGGTAGTAGCGCTTCCAGTCCGGCCCGGATGGCTGTAAGGCAAGCAGCGGAGTGTGTCAACACTGCAGTTTTGGTTCGTTTCTCAATGAGACGGAAATTGGATCGCCGTAGATAAAACACCGTATTGGGCCCTATTGTACCCGAATGCCTGTACAACCTGGCGCTCGTTCACAGCCGCTAGTAATGGTACGCCCTCATAATACGCGTCTGCGTTTCTGGTCGATCGACTGTGTAGTATAATGAGCGGCCGGTGCTTGGGCTGGTAAGGCGGATAGAGAACGGATCATGAATCCCCAACGCTGCTACCTCCACAAAAAAATAAATTTGTTTCGGATGCAGAGCGGCCCTGATGTACAAGCTCAACCAGGGTTTTCAGTTGAGCTTCTACCTGAAGAAATAGTATAGGCATTATTTGAGGAAGGCGGGTGACTGCCCGCATTGCAGGTCTAGCAAATGCTTCAAGTCTGGCCAAGTCAGCTTTGGCCATATGCTGGAGCATGTCATAGACAAGTCGGAGCTGAAGTATTCACGCACCAAATGTGGGGACAATTTAGAGCAAGAGCCTCCAGACTTTTGTGAAATGCATCCCATAAGCTGTAGCATTTCACCTGTTCTCGCAGGGCAGATCGAAGCCACAATGTAGCTGAGCCTGACGAATACATCTGCACTCCCAGCATGCGAAGACACTTGGCAGTGCGCACTGGCTGGCATAGGAGTACGATCGGCGACATTTCCAGTATACGATGGCCCAAGCGTTTGCCACGGACAGACTTGCTGTATTTCAACTGAAAGACAGAGACCAGCGTATTCACAATATTTCTGTGTGTCAGCTGAAGATAAAGTTTATACTATAATATAGTTCGTGTACACCAGAAAGTGTAGGTCTGATATGGACCCAAGACGCCAGGCAAGCGGCAGTATAACTAAGGTAATGAGGAAGGGTGAAATCACAGACCCCTGAGCTACTCTACGGACGGGGGTAAAGAGGCCATAACAAGCTCTACCGATCCGTGTTGAAAATTATCTTTTAGTCGAGAAGGACCGGATGAAACAGCGGATGTTTTCCGGAACAAGTAGGGTTCAAGAACTTCCAGGATAGCGGCGCGGCTGACGTCGTCCTACGCCTTGTGAAAGGTGACCGCCAAGGCTGGCCACCAAGTAGCATCATTGATGATAAGTGCTCAAGTACACCCTCTCTCCCCAGATGAGGTCTTAACTCAACCTATGCCGGGTGGTAGCACCTTAAGGGTCCATCCCCCACTGTAGTCGCGTAGCCAGCATTCGCTCCAACAGTTTCCACAAGGTGCACATTAAGGCGATCGGGTGCATATTGACGAGATGCTCAGGTGGTTTGCGTGGCTTCGGTATAGGGACGATGTCTGCCCCGATGCCATGATTCTGGTATTTGGTCCGAGAGCCAAACCTCATTGATAGAATCGAGAGATGGATCACAGGCACATCGTCGACGTTCTTTTAAACTTGGTACGTACCGCCGTATGAACGGGGAGATGACGGAAGTTTCGCCTGCTGTATCGCAGCCGTGAAATCTGCATGGTAAACGCAAAAGGAGCGGCACCTACGTAGCCTGGTAAAGGAAACGGGGATGGATTGCTAGCAGAAAGGTCTTCAAATGCGAGGTACAAGCCGCCAACAATTATCGAAGGCAAATTGTTCGAGTTTTTGCCTGATGCCAGGCAGCACGGGCTGCGGCATCCGGAGTGCTCCGCCGGACGCCATTGGCCGAAAAGTGCGCCAAATAGACGATGCGGTGGACGAAGGGCCGAGCACATCACACCAGCTAAGCCATGGTTGCCGTGATAGGCGTATTTCATGTCGTCTGACCGCAGCGGTCAAGCGTTACAAACGCATTCAAGGCGGTGCGAGAGATGGTACGAGGCAGCCGCTTCAGCCTATTTGCTAGGGGCCAACAGCTGCAAATGTCGGCGGTAAGGCTTCGGCCGGAACTCCTCTACCCACGCCTCCGACTGCACTTCTCTGAGCCTCTTCAATCACAGCGGTGGCGTCTGGCTGGGGGCCTCATGGTCTTATTGATGTTCCCCCGGAACTCGTCCCTGGTTACTTCAGTTTAGCTTCGCCGAAGCCTACTCGTGTAGTTCCAGGTAATGCCAAACCTGATAGGGTGATGATCCGAGCCCCAGCAGTCGGCCTCTCGCTGCCAAGATACCAGGTTACCAAGCCACCAGGTTAGGTCCATTGAGTAGGCCAGCATCCCCGGAAGAGTGCACGGACACGTAGGACTTAATAAATTAATTAATAGTGTGAACTTAGCATCATTGAAATGTTGAAGTAGCGTACCTCCACGTTCACCAGTGGTAGGGTATCCCCAACTGCAATGGGGCATTTGAAGTCGCCAGTTACAAGTATGGGACTAAGAGAATTCAAATGGCGCAGATATATTAGCGGAGATATATTACCCAGCCGAATCGTAGCCGGTGTGTACGTGCGGTATATTGAGGTATATAACACGGTCTCACTGTCTCACCCTTCGAAAGACGCTCCTCTTCGGTTTCTATCTCCCGACTCACGGCCGGGTTACTGCGGTGGTGTCCGCCGCTCCTGCACTGCCATGGCCGACGCTGCTGCTGCGTTCGGGACGGCTGCACCGCGAATTGAAGGTAATTTCTGGCAGAATCCCTGCTTTCAGTCTCTGTAGAGCCACGAGTGTAAATTCAAGTGACGTCGCCATTGTTGTGGGTTACAATTAAAGCTTTGCTTTCTAACCACGTTCACGGCATGGATTGAAGACATTTCTTGCTTTGTATTTGGGCAGTTCCGGCGTTTACGCCATTTGTGCTTTAATTTGGTTTTTAAATTTTTATTGTGTTTTTCTACTACAAACATACACCGGTTTATAAAATATGATCAGGGCTCACTATGTATTTTTGAAGTTTCCGTTTACGTTACCAAGGTTTCTCCTTTTTTGATCTACAATACACAAACAAAAGTGCAGAGCCCGCCACCACTGCTGCATGGAAATATTTGTGGAAGTTGTAAAAGTTGTTTTACTAATTATTTTTTCGTTTATGTTTTCTCTTTGGTTTTGTGTCGTAGTGAACATTCGTCTTTCCAGTGTTTGTAAAGAGGAATCTTCTAAGCCCTGTGTAAAGTTGCTGTAATTTCTTCCTTTTTTGTGACGCGAGAACCCGCCGAGCGCGCCTGGTAGTCTCTGATTTCTGTAACAAAAAAATGACATTTATTAGGGAGCGCCAGGGTTTGTTGACATCAACAAAAAGCGATGATGCGGATAGCACGTTTTTGTGTGAATTTGTCAAGGATGTCTTTGTTCCAAGTAAGGAAATATATAAAAAACGGAATAAAGAAACAGGGTAAAATACCGAACTTTGGCTTGTTTGTAGGAGAACGTTGCAACGTATTAAACCAAACATTTCATACATGAATAGAAGCACAAAATATCACAAACCTCTCCTACAATGTCGTGCAGAGTGCTTATGGGTGTGTTTTTTAGAAGTTGTTAATGTGCTAATGATTCGCTTGTTGCTAATACAGTGCAGAGTACACGAGAACAATCTACAATCATGTGAGAAGAACACCTAGAGCCGCCTTGTTCAACGGTTGTGGTCGGCATTTACACTGTATTTTGCGGGCCACCCAATTTTATTGATGTTAATGCGGTCTCACAATCCTAAGAATTGTCGTTTTACACTGGAAGTCTACATAGCACCGATGTACAGTAGTGCATTGTTTTCAGTTCCACGGTGCAATCTATACTCTTCGACATACACTTGGTGAACCTCTGATGGCATACACTTGGTGAACCTCTGCTCCTCTGGGTTGCAGATATCCACATAAGCGCCATCAAGGCCTTACCAGAACATGTTGCGCTTGCTCGTTGATACTGTTGGGGATATTTATTAATTATTTTCTCGAGGATATCGTTCTTTCGCTGGTCTTTGCCGCTTGTCATTGCAATGTATCTCTTGAAAAACGTTAACTTTACTTTGTCATCGCATATCAGTTACTGAATACAAAAAATTTGTTCAAGATGTTCCTCAGTGTTTATATTTAGGAAAAAAACGTTCTGGAAACACTTCTTTTTTTTTTAATGCAAACTGTTAAGAGGAGAGTTTTGCAGGGTCACTCTTTCAGCGGTAGTTGCTCTTACAAATGTTTTAGCAACTCGACAGAAGTCGTGACGTTTGCTGGGTATTTCACATTTATTTTGCTACTTACGCTTGCCGAGGTAGTTTCATGCGGTGATGCTATTAATGCGCATTATTTTATTTACTTTATACAAAGAATGAACGCAGCCTGCCTTGAAAGGTGTCGTAAAGTTCAAATTTCTGCCTTGCGGTAAATTATTACTAGGCGAAGTGCGATTTCTTAAATGTAACAAAATTCTGTCCCAGATACATTGTAAAGCGCTCTTTCCACATATTGAAAAGGTTCAGTTAGGGGTTATCTCTTACCCTGCACCGACGCAAAAAATATCTGGCGCTATGAAAACAATGTTGAGTCTTTTTATGTTTTATGACGTTTGGGTATGAAAATACGTTTACTTGACAATTGGAAAACCTTAAATAATGCCGTTTATTTATTATTTCAATTGAACTAGGTGATCAGCAAAAGCCCCGTACAGGTTAGCGTGATAGGGAGACAGGAATATCCAAATATTTTCTGGCAGAGTTGGTTGTTCAAAATATAGGGTATGTGCGTGTGAAAGTCCTCATTGAAATGAAAATTCACGTGTTCTATGAAAGACTACTTATTTGGTTTCCGAACGACAACAGGTGTCAAGAAAACAATTGCCTGGTCCAAAAACGTGAGGTTTAATATCGCAATTGTTTATTAGGCTGTGCTCTACCCACGCTTTCCAAACCAAGTCTGACCCTAAACATCAGAAAAGCAGATTACGCTCTTTCAGCGTTCACTGCTTTTGCGAAAGTAGGCACCGACTCTTCGCTGCGGAAACAGCTTTACAAGTTAGTTAAGTGGTAAAATAACTTCACGTTTGCATTTGTGGATGGTGTTCTACACCTCTTCCGTTTGAATAAACCAAGTTCCGCAATTATTGGTATTTCTGAACACGTTTTACTTTCCCGAAAAAGAAAGTAATGGTCTGCTTATCCAAAAAAATGTAGATGCTGTTGAGAAGGAGAAGATGTTGCTACTGATTACCTACAATATGCACACGTTTCACCAACAATCCCATCAAACAAGGCTTTATGGCCGTTGGCAAGGTTCATATTAGGAAATAGTAATGGGTATTTGAACACTTCCTAAATGATATTCAAATTCAGCGTGGAAGCAAGCGGAGAGAAGAAGTTTAAACAAAAGCTGATGGAGAAGTATGTAAGATCGGCGGAGATAGGCGACGACTTGCGCAGTGATAAAACCGGCCTCATAAGACAAAAAAAAAGACATTCGGTGAACTTTTCCATGCTCTGAAGAGGATTATTATTCAAAACCGTTTTGATAAAAAAAAATCTACCAATCGTTCGTACAACCATCACAGTAAAAAGATTGTTACAATGTTCCCACCACATTCACTTTAGCTACACGTGTTATTGTATCACTATTTACATTGATTAGCAAAGCAATTTGGCGTTTCTACGTAAATTAACTTTGGCAATCTCAGCTGGACCACATTTTGAATACTCATCAGAGTGAAACTTTTGTTGATCGAAAAAAGAGGGTTTGGTTATAAATTCTGGCCGGCCCAATATTACGCAAACAATGCCAAGGGCGACTAGTGTGCCTGAAAGCAGCTGCAGCGTCAGTGGACTGAACAGAGCTCGAATTGGATTAAATGGCAGTTTTATTCTATTGTTGGTACACGATATGCTATTTCTAAATACGTCAATATCATACAGTGTTGGACACGCTGTAAAAAAAAGTGATTGATAAGAGCTGGATTTCTTGCATGGCTGTTTTCATAGGTTATCGGATCAAATCATAAGTTTTCTCGCAACGCCAAGAAGCAGTTTCATAGATTAGCATCAAAATAAATTTCATTGACATACTGCACTGTATATCTAGCAATATGCGGCAAAAAGTTCGGTTATTTAAGTGTTGCCCTTGACCCATACGTTAAATACATTGCATTTCTTTAAGGCCATGATTCAGAAAGCCGGCCACCTAATATACAATGCTACAGTGCGTGGGCCTAGCCGCATACGCAAAAACGAATGCTCTAGTGCAAATACACTTTTTCAAGCCATACCTGAGCAGTTATGTCATTGCGTTGTACGAAAGTTCTCTATAAGTACCGTGCTTAAGTATTTCCAGTATTAACAGGCGCGTGAAGCTTTTCTTCGTTGTAATACAGCTCACAGCTCTGGCTTGCTTTTTTTCAGCTTTCTGTTGAAGTCCGAGTTATATATTTCTTCATTTCCCTAGCGTCGCGCCATCTGGTTTAGTAGCAGCAGTTTTATTGCGCCAACAACACAAAGGTGACGGCCGCCCACTTCCGCATTCGCACTGCGTAACTCAGATGGCGAAATAAAATAACAAACTTTTAATTATGCGGTTGCATTTCTTCACTAGTGCAGTGTTTGGTTTGTTGGAGCAAAACCTTTTTGTGTTATTTCTTGCACCAACATATGCCGAGTAAATGCTTTTGATTAACGAGCTCCTAATCCCGCGTAAGGTCTGGTCTAACTATCGCAGTGTATATGTGTACTAAGTTGCGTATTATTGCATTGTTGACATTTGGAACCACCCATTCCTCTCTATAATGCCCCTGGACAGCGATGGTACAGAAATAAAAAATAAATAAGAAGATAAATAAATAAATAAATAAATGAATAAATAAATAAATAAATAAACAGAAATAAATAAATAAAAATTAAATAAAAATTGGTAAATAAATAAAAAAATAAAAAAATAAAAATCACGATGCTTTCCATCGACAGAAAAAAACGTTCCGGAGCCTCTTGAACGCATCCAGTTAGAGCTAGTTTTGCCGTTACATTGCACCACACAGATCCGAAAGGGGCCGTAGTTTCTGGCCGATAAGAAAGGTTTTGGCTACTGCAAGCTCGTAAAATGCGGCTGTCCACCGGTTAAAAATTGTTAACTGAAACTCACTCGCTAACTGCGCATTTTCGAGAACAAAACTGCGGTATAGCGGACGCATATAACGCGTAGCGGACAAAAATATTCTAGGATAATTTTGATATACACAAAAAATTAACTAACCATCTACCAGAAGAGGTATCGTCGGTGGTCTTCCTTCTTTAAATTACGAAAGGTCTTCATACGTCAATATAATAAAAATCATTAAACACCGTTTTGGGTGAATCAGTGGTTTTTTTATTACAGCTGGTTGAAAATATATTAAAAACCAGATTCAGTGCTTTTGATAGATTCAAATGTGCAAAACATGCCAGATAAAGCGAAAAGAAAACACAACACAGCGCAGAGAACGTTGTGAGAACGCTCTGTTGTGTTCTGTTTTCTTTCTTCCCGTCTTATTTCGCAAAGGTTATCTTGAAATGGCTGAAGACAAACTAGCACCTAAGAAAAATATCGATGTACATCTACTCTTTGTTTTATAACTTGTATTTGCCCGTAAGAATACGATTTTCTGTTCTAGTAGTGTGTTTAGTATTTTTACGATTTATCTGACAGTTCGTTTGAATATATCAGTCTTTATAGCATACAACAATGCATGGTCCACAAACATAATGAAATTCATCCAGAACACGTAAGAATAGAGTAAGCGAGAGTTTATTAGATGTACAGATCAACAATTTTAATTATTGTCCTATATTATAACACAAAGACTTCGTGGTTGAAATGTTAAATCACGGCCTCCGCGATCGGCTGCCGGCGGCGCGCCGTTGCTCCGGCCATCCCATTCAGCGCATCCCCCAGCAAAAACATGTAAAGCGGCTAACGCCTGAACGCGCCGCGAGATGACGGTGTTAGCCGATGGTTGGGAAGCTTGCACCGGCTCCCCTGGACGGCTTTGCGGAGCCTTTGTTGCTGCGTTTCTTCGCTGCCGGGATCAGGCAGAACTGTGTTGCAGCTTTATTTTTGTTAAGCTGACCAACCGAACGACCAGGTCATGAAGTCCGCTTGTCTAGGAGCTTCGAGGAACAGCACTGAAACCCAGGTATGTCACTGTGCCGTGAAAAGTTAATCGCGCTGTGGTTGTTGCGCTGTGATCAGTGCATGACATTTCGGTGCGGAGACATTTGGGGACGAGAACTTTTCGGCGAGCGAATTATCGGGTGCCTGCCTGCTGGAACAGCCGTTATATTTTTATTTCCGCGTAGGGTGGGTTATGGACAACAATCAAGCGCAGTGATTGCATTTTTATACAGGTGCCGTGTTTGATTTTCGGCAGTTATTTTTAGAAATTTAATTTTTGTATATTTCGTGTTTGAAGCCTCGTTCACGGAACACGTGTTATGCAGCCTATGATTATATGATTTTGCCCATGCTTTTTTTTTATTTACGACAAGATATTTATATTCGTTGTTTGCGGCATGCAGCTATTTGCGGCGCGTTGTAAGTCATTTGAAGAACCCGCGCATGTAAGCAGCTGTAAAGGCTGGCCTGAATATTACACTGCTAAATGGCGTGCAATATATTGTGAAGCTTTCGGCGCTCCAGCCTGCGAGCACTCGTTGCTCGCAGGCTGGAGCGTGATCTAGATTTATGTGATCGAGAAAAACGACAGCGATGGGCTGAGAAAAAGCTTCGAAAAGCTTTCGAATATCCCGAATAGCATTCATTGAAGCGCCGCATCCGACTTTAATTAAAGGATTCAATGTAACTGGCGTTGGTGCAAAATATGGATTTTTTTTACCGAAATCTCGGCATAAACCATCGTTTGACTTTTACACTTTTTTTTCAGCCACTGCTTGCCAATGTTGGTGCAACTGTCACGGACAAAGCCGCGTACCGCAAAAAACTGGTGCCCATGCCCCTGCATCGCAAAGTGCTTTGTGTGTGAACTGTTCCGTTTTTGAAGACATGCAGATGCCTTGAAAGTGTAGATTTGTGAATGTAAGTGCAATATAGTTTGTAAATAACTGTTTAATAAACTATACAGCTCTTGAACGAGTGTGCAGTACACATTTGGTTTCCAACTTTTAGTGTGTACATAAGTGGCTAATGTCCAAAACAAACATGAAAGCTTAGCACATAGACGTGCTTTGAAATCAGTAATTGAAAATTTAAATGTGCCGGGTATTCATTCTAAAATAGGAAAAATGGGCTTGCCTGTGGCCACCGAAATACGTTTAAGAATACAATGAAATCAGAGTGCTCCTGACTAAGTTTTTTAAATTTGTTGTGACTGAAATTGAAACCATTACTTGCTTAACGCGCATATGTAGAGCAGATTGCCGCATCCTTGAGGCTATCGCTCAACGTAATCTCCTTAAACGCGTTAATTCTAAAAATAAGACGGGTGCTTTTCTGCCAAACAGGCATTAATTCGAAGGCTAGATCAGAGCACAGCCATCTGTCGTGGGTACGACGCGATCGCGCCCCACGCTCTACTGAACTGCATTATCCATGCAGACTATATAAAATACATAAGCCGGGATAAGAAATACCCGAAAAAATAATGACATTTTAGCGAACCGAACGTTATTTCGGCGCCAGAAATTTCCCAATCGGTGGTAGCGAATATTGTCCGTGCGTCGAGGGCATAAAGCGGCACAGCCCATGTTAAATAAGTCGCATTGCTGCAATCGCAGCTAAAATAAATGCATTTTCAGGTTCTATGAGTCGCTTTGCACCCATAAAATCAGCTATGCTTTCTTTTTATTGTCATAGGAAGCGCGAAAGTTGACGAAAAGCCATTTCGATGAGCGTTCCAGCATACATGGCTTTTGTTCCAACCATCGGCTGCGTGCGCCGCGGTAAGGCCGCATACGCGGCCACGCCCCCTTTTCTACTTACGCTCTCTCCGGGCGATTGGGACGGCCGGAGCAACGGCGCGCCACCGGACGCCGATCGCGGAGGCCGTGGTTAAATAGGCATTCTATAGTGAAACGTGAAGCTGCCCTTATGGTTCCTTGCCATTTTGGTTATTCTCAGCATGCAACGCGACATGTTTTTTGGGTACAAAAGCCTATGAAAAAAGCAGGTTGTAGTTAAATTCAACGAAATATATAAAATTTCTCTGACTGCCTTGGATACAAGGAATTCTGCACTGCCTAGTTTCTGCCTTTATTTTTATATGGTACGCTGATACTTTTATCGCAATGTAGAAACCAACCAAACAGCGCGTAGCCAAAATTATGACCATTTTACGACGTCTGCTGACAGCGGTACAATAAAAGGGCACCGTACTAATGCAGCGAAAAATATTGGTTCGTATATTAGACAGGTATGGTTTGTGTTGGCAAAGTTATATTTATTTTAGGCCTACAATTACTTTCGGAGGCATCGTCCAGCATTAGGCGACAATACTATTTTTTATGTTGCAGAAAAAACAAGAGATCAAAAGATGATTTGGTAGATGAATGAAATAAAAATTTTCCTGCTCGATATGATTAATTAGTAGTTATGCCACAAATTTTGGAGACGTCTGCTTTGGTATTACTGGTCTAGCTTCGGGTGAAGTTCTGTAGTAGCGTTAATAAGTTTATTCCAGTGCTTCATTGCAATTTATGAACATTTTTCTGACTTTCCGGTGCCGCGTTTAAATATTTGAAATATTTACTGTTCAATTGAATGCATCAGTATGAGAACCCTGCAGAGTCTGGCATTAGAAATTGCATAAAGGCAATGTTACTTACGTTTGGAATCTTTAAAGACCCCAGAAAGTACAACTCCACAGATATTGTTTTCCTCTTGGAAAAGAAGCAATTCGACTATAAAGTTCGGGTGTTTTTCTAACAAAACAATTATATATAAATGATGTGTACGCAAGTTATTATTGTCGCGGGTACAATACTACAGACACAAAACATGGCAACAGAGACTCTTTTCAAAGTCGACAAATCCAGGTAAAGCCGGCTTTCACTGTGGAACACAACAGAAAAATAACCGATTTTCAGTAATAAATTCACCACTATTCAGTGCCGTTACGCGGCATAACGTTAACAAAGTCCGCTGTGTCAACCACTACATTGGGTTTTCCTCTCCGGAAAGGCAGTTCTCTGCACAGAATGAATAACAAAAAAACACAACAAAATGAACTTTCACATAACCCAAGAAAACAGCCAAAAGAGTGCCTTTCGCGAAATTCAATGAAATTTGGCGTTAAATTCGCATTTCAGAATTACAGCTCACTAATGTTGTCTAGTAATGTGTGGAGCTGCACAACACAGGCGACTGTGGAGGCGAGTGTACGAAGAGTGTGGGCTAGTTAGTTTAATTAAAATTACGTAAGAAATGACCGAAATAGGTACTTATGGACGAAAAACGTACTCGTAATGATGTCCAGTCCTGTGTGATTTTCTTTCCAACGTTGTTTTGTTTCGAAGTCAATTTTGTTGTAGTTAACATCTTTTATGGGGGCGGTGCAGCACCTACATTAGTCTGCTGCCGCATACCGACAATGCCGGGTAACGAGAGTACTGGTACCACGCGCTACCAGTGCCATGGCAGCCTTGAGCGCAGAATCAACGGCAACAGAAGTTTAGAGTCACGGCAGCGTAGCGTTAGCACGTGACGGAACTAATCTCTTTTTGGCAATCATGACATTGCTTATCCGGAAGTTGCATAGGATACAGGAAGCAAGAATGCACAGAACCTCAAAGGCAGCGCTTACTGTGAGTACTCCGCGTCTCTACAGGACAACTGTGTCGTCGATTGCCGCTTCCTACTCTACAGCGCGCTGCAAACTATTGTGTTGTCTCGCCAAGCCGAGGTAAGTTTCCCACTGACACGCATCACGCCGCAACCAACGCGCTTCAACAATCTACATTATAATCGTCATAATCATCACCAACAGCAGCCTATCTATGCCCCCTTCAAGACAAAGACCTCTCATTAATCTCAATTTATCCAGGCCCTGTGCCAACTGTCACCAATTTATCCACGTGAACGTCTTGATCTCATCTGCTCATTTAACTTTCTGCCACCCCCTGTTAAGCTTGCCTTCTCTAAGAATCCACTCTGTTACCCTAATGACCAACGGTTATCTTGCCTACGCAAGACATGCCCTGCCCAAGTCCATTTCCTCTTAATTTCTACCAATATATCCTTAACACGAGTTTGTTTGCTGCCCTACTCCGCTGTCTTCTTGTTGCTTAACGTTACACCTATCATCTTGCGTTCCATTCGTTGCCGAGCCGCCCTCAATTGAAGTTGAAGCCTTGAAATGAGCCTCGAAGTTTCTGCCTTGTAGGTGACTACAAGTATGATACAGCTGTCATACACACATGTGGTTAACACGCGTTTGTTCTATGCCCCACTCCACTGTCTTCTTGCCCCTTAATGTTACACCTATCATTTTCTGTTCCATTCCTTGCTGAGTCTTCCTCAATTTAAGTTGAGGCATTGAAGTAAGCCTCCAAGATTCTGCCCCATAGTAGACTACCGGTAGGCAGCCGCTGCCGTACACTTTCTACTTGAGGAACAGTGGAACGTGGTGTACGGGCCGAATACACTCCACCACGTTCTAATCCTCTAGTTACCTCTACCTTACGATTGGGATCCGGGTTAACAACTTTTCCTTTGTAGATATATTCGCTTACCACTTCCACTGCCTCGCCATATATCTCAAACCGCTCTCGTCTCCCGACGTCATTGATCAATACTTTACTTTTCTGCATATCATTTTAAGGCCCATGGTTCTGTTATATTTGTCCAGTGCGGTAAATATGCTTTGCAATTGGTCCCCCGACTTACTTACCAATACCCCCAGGAATACGCCAATGAACTCATTTACATCAGTCGTTGCCTATTAGGTTCGCGGTAGAGGTTCCTGTCGTTCTCACCAAGCCGCCCTCTGAGAACACCTAAAACGTGCGGATGGTTGCTTTCTTGAGCCGCATGGTTCCGTAGGGACCCGAACACATTCAGGGCTCATTTACGCTAAGAAGATCGATGATCGTCGGTCATCGCACTTTCTTCGCAAACTGAAAAACATGTTCAGGAACGCAGCCTCTGTCACAAACAACAGCTCATTGAAGCAACGTTTTCGGCAACGACTTCCTTTTTCTTTGCAGGTGGTCATTCTGATTCGTTCCGACCTACTCTTGGCCGCATTGGCCGCGCATGCTGATAACATACTGGAAGCCATCACTATTTATTTGCCCACAAATAATGTTGCGTCCGCTCCATCTGATACAATTGCGGTGGCGGCTGCTGCAACCTTGACCACGACCGTACCCGATAACATCGCCGCCCTACGACAGTGCGTGCAAAATGTGAAGAGCTCGCCGCACCTGCTTCTTATCATCCGTCGCTACCTAACAACCCTCGAGCTCATTTCGCCGTACCACATCCCTGCACGCTTGTCGCCCGGAAGGCGCATCACCAAGAAACTCCAGAAAACTGAACACTCCAATGGTACCACCCCAGTTCAGCGCGGCGTGAACACGTAGCACTAGTCCTTGCAGTTGGCCAGAAAATGAGAAGCGGGATGGTTAAAGTAGCGATGAAGAGAAAACAAAAGTTTAGTTCATTGAAAAGATTTCCCCGTTAGAATCTTATGGACACCACTTTTAACGTAAACTTCACTCAAATAAGTTACAAAATTAGGAGAAAAAGGAATGGACATGCGGCCTTCCGTTGGCGGAGGGTGGCAAAAGCAAACAAAAAACCGGCAGAGCTTATAGGCTCGAAAAACTAGCTATTTGCGCCTAAATTTAGGGCACATTTGTTTTAAAGCCCTATGAATGGTTGGACTAACAGTAGAAGTTACGAAAGCACACGTAAACATACAACTACCGATGCGTACTGCTGTTGGTACAGCATGCACTATGCTTGGTTTAGCTGCACAGGACTGCTGGACTTTGGGGTTGCTTCCGAAGACACTGCCCTATTGACGCAAGCGACGATGTCTTACGTGACCACAAGTTGTATTTTTATAAAGCAGAGGATCATTCACGGGGAAGCTAAGAGCCGACAGAACGAGAAGGAAGACCAGAAACATTCCGACGACATGTTGGTGTAAACCGATTCGGTTTAACGTAAATACAGTGATTATTTCTTACCGGACTCCTTTCATGATGTGCCTGAAAACCAGGGAAGTTAAAGGTCGGGAACACCAAACTGATGGATCAGGAACCAAGCAGCGGGAAAGCGGCAATGGGGTTACAAGGTGAATGAGCCTGCGGTATAGCATGGACAAGCTAAAAGAAAAGGGAACGGCCCGGCGGCAGCATACCACACGGCTTTTCAATGAAACCAAGGCCGTTTTGGATACTGCCGATTTGAAGACTGGGTACACTCACAGAAGGGCTGCATTTCAACAATAAAGAGTTGAGCAAGCTGAACGCGAGCTAGAGATTTTAATAGCAGAAGAGCTTGCAGCAGAGCTTGTCACGGTTATGAAATACCAGGACGCTGCCAAAGGAATGCTGGGCCTGCTAAAGGCTAAGGAGGCCACACTACGCAGTGGAGAACGCTGGCAGATGTCGACAGTCCAAGCGCCTCTACCGGTGGATCATCCTTATTGTGATAAGTGTCGTCGCCATAAAAGCTCGGTGAAGCTCTCCACTATACAGCTACAGACATTCAGCGGCGAGTTGTTCAAGTGACTCCGCTTCTGGGCGCCGTATGAAGCCTCCACGCATCACAACCATTGTCTAACCAAAGCAAAAATGTTTCAATATCTTCGGTCTCTTCTGAGTGGCCCAGCGGCTGATTTTATCTCCGGACAGTAAGCGAAGGAGGACTGCTACGACGATGCCATGAAAATTCTTTCTCGACGCTTCGGAGACACACACCGAATCATACAAGAACATCTGGGACAGCTTCGATCGTTTTCTTTGGTAGTGTCCTGGACCACGTACATTGTCATGCGCGGGGACTGGCTGGGATGAAGATTTCTTCAACTATGTGTTCTGCTATGATGACGGACATTCTTCTGAGATCCTTATTGTCCTTGCTCACCAACGAATAATGGCCCATACTCTGCAGAGTTGAAATACCTCAGGGGAAACGTTGTCCGACGGAATAACAGCATCGTTCACGTATTTGGATGGAGAGATTGAAGCCCTTTAGCGCACCTTCAGATATAAGCGGAGTGTAGAGAGAGAAGTGCGATAGGAATCAGAAAAACCAGCTCACACCGTAGTAGACGAGGGAAGGAAAAATTTAAACATTGCCTCAAGCGCAGCTGTGCTTACCTCTACTTTTTCAGTCATGCGAAAGTGTCTATTTTGTGGCTCAGGCAATCATTCTACGGAACTGTGTGATGGAAGCATCATCCACTAGGATAAGTTGCGAAAATTGGCAGCCGAAAGGCGATGTTTTCGTTGCACCAGGACAGGGCATCTTTCTATAGATTGCATCTTTCACGTGAAATACGGGAACTGCACTGGCAGATATGGGACATCGGTGTGCTATCCTGGCTGGCAGTACAGCTCAGTATACAAAATACGGAGATTGGACGCTAGCAACCTGCACTGCCAAACTCGTCCCCCTGACGACCCGGATGTACTGCTGCAGACGTGTAGGCTCTAGATTACAGGAACTGAGCAATGGGCGTAAATTCGAGGTATAGTGCATCGCGGGAGTCAGCGCTCCTTTATTAGCAAATATGTCTCCCGTAACCTCCGCCTGAGAAAACTTGGGAAGGCAAACCTGCATATTCACGCATTCGGTAACGTTACCTCATTGGAAAAAGAATGCCGTATGGTGTAGCTGTTTTTACGGAGTCACTACAGTGACGATGTGTTCCCATAAGGAGCAACTCAAGTCTTTTTCATTTGCAACGACATAGTGAACCTAACCCTGGAGAGTGACCTGTTACTTCGATTTAAACGAGTGGTGAGCCAATTGCGGAAAAACTTTTCTATCCGGGCATAAATTCTGTACCTGGGATTAGTCTTCTGTTTCGAGCCGACCACCTTTTGAAAGTTATGAGTTATGGCGGGAGAATTGCGTCGACACCTCAAGAACTAGGGTCCAGTTGCAATTACTCAATCTTCGGTTGGATGTTTCACGGGCCCTTTTTTGTACTCAGTTAATCGCTGGTTGCATCGTGTGTCTGCCTGTTGCGAGTGAGCACCAAGTACAAGGCTTCGGGCGAAGTTCTTGATGTATTGTGGCCTCTTGACAGTTCAGCAATTTCTGAAGCAAATGCACCAGATGACCAAAAGAAAATGAGTGTTCCTTCCAAACACTGGAAAGGCGACGACAGCGGCGGATCAACTCCGCGAAAACGGCATCAAGCTTGCAACACTCCGCGAAACTATCTTGGGAGTCATGAGTACAAAGAGCGAACAACAAAACTCGCAGGGCTTAGGTCAAAACGTAACAAACTTGCGAGAATGTACCGGTGCCAAGATACATCATCTTCAAAGGTAGAGTCTAAAAGTTTCCGGCACAAACGCTCCCCACAAAGAGAGGTCCGAGATTGGAGAAGTGAAGTGCTCGATGGACAACTTTGTCTAAACCCAAAAAAGAACAAGGGGCCAGCCTCGATGCAGCGCCATTTAACCCATCACGGAACAGTTCAGATGATGGCGTATCTGTCTCCCGAAATCACAAGAGACTGAATAGGTTCAAGAGCGGTGGGTTCCTGAGGGTAACGACGGATTTCTGAAAACCAAACTTTACCACGAGATGACCTTGGTCGGCAGACTCGGCCAGAGAGTGATCAGGACAGTGGCAACCGGGTGAAAGGCTATAATAACGGTTCAACATTCGCAGCTGGCTAACAGCATATATTTTCCGCGTCTGGCAGGATGTTGTACTTTTATGAACAAGAGTATGAATCACAGGGAAGTTACAAGCCGACACAACTAGAAGGTAGACGAAGAACCTTCTGACGCAATGTTGGTATAAAATGATTCAGTCTAATATAAATAAAGTCATTCTCTCTCTCCGGCGGCTTCGAACTCTTTTCTTCATCACCGCATTTGTGGAGCGAGCAGCATGTTTCACGAAACGATTCTACCATCAACAAAACAAGCCAACGGCAGAAAACGGCTTGCCACAGTGTCGTGGCGTCATCTATTTTCACTAACGGTAAACACAACCCCGTGAGGTCATTGCAGACAACAAAAACATACAATTTAGTATGAAAATAAAACTTTTACCCTAAATAATATTTTCCAGTTATTAAAGCATCGTTTTCATTCGGGAAAGCGCTGGGGGCACTATAAAACGCGAAATCTTTCGAATAAGGAAGAATTCTGTTTTGTTTTCATGGCTCCTTTATAGACAACGGTAGCCTCCACGGCCACCAAGTCGCTTATTTCACAGCACTTACAAGGAAGTGGTCAACGAGTTCTGGTTGACAGTGGAGCTGAGGTGAGCGCGCTCCCTTCAAATTTTGATGACCGCACTCAACTACCATTGTGCAATCTCCGGTCTGTCAAATGTTCCAACGTGCAGAGAACGGGATAATATTTCTGATGGTCAACATGGTCCTCTGCGGCACGGTCCCATTGACTTTTTGTGGTCACCTTGAGTAACATTCTACTTCGACACGGATTTCCCTTTTCGCGTCACTGTCCTAGTTGACATGGCTAGAAAAAAGTCCTGAATGCCACAACCGGCCTTTCTGTACCTTGCCAATCTTATACTATCTGTCCACTTGCCCTTATGCTTCTTTGTAATATACGTCCGCCTTATGCTTCTTTGTAATCTACGTCCACCTTCTCGCTCCGTGGCGCGTCTACTGCTTAGGGGGAAGCATAAAATCGCTGAACAGGGAACTCAAATTATTGTTCAAATCAGCCTTATTCGCTCGTCCTCAATCTAGTGGGCCTCGCCGATGCATGCGTTCTCAAAGAAACCTTTGAGAGGTTTTGAGATCTTGTAATGATTACCGCTCTTTTAACGAGACCATTGTCCCCTGCAGACGCCACCTACCTAAAATAGAGATTTCACGTGCAACGTAAACCAATCTATATATTCTCCATACTTCACCTCAGAAAAACCTACTATCAATCGTAGGCCCAAATAAAGTTACAAAAAGCCATCACTGCATCCTCAGCCATTTCCCAAGCACCGGAATGCCTTTCGTGACATGCAACGCGCATCATATTTTCCATCGGTTTATAGATGACGTCCCGCGTGGCCTACCTTTATTTTCGCCAACATCGACGACGTTCTTCTACAACGTTCATGATTATCTGAACGCACCCACCATCTTTGGATACATTTAAAACGCCTTGCAAAGCATGCGCCAACAAATATAGCAAAATAATGTGTATCACAGTTGACATGAGTGCAATCCGCCCAATTGGCTCCTTTATATACCACCTACCCCATTGGGCTACAGCCTTCACATTAGAAAATATTTATTCAAGCAATGAATCAGTCAATCAATCAATCCATCTACCAATCAATACCGATAGAAGAAGAGCGTCCAGCGCAGTAGTGAAGGACAAAAGACTAAGGGGGCTTCTCCGCTGAGACTCCGAAGACCTCAAAGTTGATGGGCCGCCTCTAAATATACACTCCGAAAAGCGTAAACCCCAAGACAACCACTCAGGCTTTCTTATATTGCCGCGAACCATACATTGGGTTTGCTTATTTGTGTTTTTTCGAGGAACGCAATTGCAGCTCCCTTGTTTAAATGCTGGTACTATTCATTGAAATTAGTGACCAAAACGTGAGATTGGCGTTGCTTAAAGTGCGCAATGCCTCTTGCGACGGGGACACCGCGGTCGAGAAGCAACCTTCGATCACTCTCTACGATAGCGTCGATGTCAGAAGCAGCATCCTCACAGTAGACGGCGATCATCAAGCTTGCGCGGGGTGGCAGGGTGATGTGATCGTCGGCGATCCTGACAGCAGCACGGTGATCGGGGTTCGGCTGCGGCGTCGTGGAGCGATTGGAGGAAAATGTTATCGACTTGGTCTGCAGATCAATTATTGCGCCGTTGTCCGTCAAAAAGTCCATTCCGAGAATCACGTCGCGGGAGCAGTTAGGCAGAACGACGAACGCCGCAGGGTACGTTGTGCCGTCTATGGTGACGCGCGATGTGCACGTTCCACTTGGCGTCACGAGGTGGCCTCCTGCTGTGCGTATGTGCGGACCGTCCCATCTGGTCATAACTTTCTTCAGTTTAGACGTAAATGGTCCGCTCATTACCGAATAGTCAGCTCCCGTGTCTACGAGGGCGACTACGTCAAAGCCGTCGATGGACACCTTGACGTCAGATGCAGTCGTCCTCGAGTTCCGGGTTCGTCGGGGCGTCGTATCTCTGCTTGTACGTGTTGATGGTCGGGCACTGTGCATCGTCGTTGTCGTCGTCTTCTCAACGGACGTCTCGGTCAGGTCGGGTACGCGTCGCGCCGTGTAGCTGTCGTCGTGTTCGGGAGTCTCGTCAGGGTTAGGTCGGGTCGTCGGGATGAGGGCATGTCGTGAATCACTGTCTTCAGCGCGTCCTTGCGTCGTTGGAGGGTTTCTAGTTTTTCGCCGTAGAGCAACTTCACCTCCAGAAGTTGCCGCCTTTAGTTTCCCCCGCGTGGGCTGGGGGACCTTCCACGGGCGAAGTCAGCGTTGCTACGGCGGTTCGGCGATTAGTAGGGGTAGGGCGACGGCGAACGGTTGAAACGCGCTGGGCCACGGCTGGTTTCAGATAGATACTCGTCGATCTCACGTGGTCGTTGGCCAGGGAGAGGGCGAGGTGCGTCGACGGAGAAACCACGCAGTCCGAGTCTCTTGTATGGGCAGCGACGTTAAATGTGGTCGGCCTCTCCGCAGTGTTAGCATAGAGCACGGTTATCGGGAGTTCGCCATACGTCCGTCTTCCTCGGCGTCTGGTTTCGGGCTACCGGGGGTCGGGCGGGTGACAGTGGGCGGCGGTACGGCGGGGCCTCTTGACGGCGTGTTGGAGCAGGGCGGGGTCGACGAACAGCCGCGGAGTATGTCATAGCTTGTGGCTCTCGGGGTACCTCGGATGGCGTAGAAGTTCCCAACGCTTGTTGCACTTCTTCTCTAATCACGTCGGGGAGGGAAGCGACTTGGGGCTGCGGCGGCGTTGGGAGAAGTTTCCGCAGCTCCTCTCTCACTATTGCGCGGATAGTCTCGCGTACGCTGTCGGCCGGGATCCGCGTGCTGCCAAAGTCGTTCGCATTGGCCGCGCCAACAAAGTTGCGGTCATACTGCTTAGCACGGTCATACTGCTTAGCACGACCCACCACCAGAAGACTCTGATGAAGACAGCGCGTTCTTCGGGATCGTGACGGAGAGCGACCTAGCCGCCCAGCAGCGTGCCGACCCCGACTTAGGCGTCATAATCGAGTACCTCGAGGGATGCAACGTTGCCGTTCCTAGGACCTGCAAACGCAGCTTACCAGCATTCAGCCTGAGAAACTCCGTCCTCGTGAAGAAGAATTTCAGCCCCGGAACAAGAGCGAATTACCTTCTCGTCATCCCCGCGGACCTTCGTGACGAAATATTGGAACCGTGCCACGACGACCCGTCTTCCGGACATCTCGGCACAGCCCGCACTATTGGAAAAATCAAGGCGAGGTAGTACTGGCCCGGCCTTACCTCTGACGTCACCCACTACGTCCGGAGCTGCCGTGACTGCCAGCGACGAAAAACGCCGCCGACAAGACCCGCCGGACTTCTGCAACCGATCGCCGTCCCATCGAGACCATTCCAACAGATTGGAATGGACCTTTTAGGCCCGTTCCCTACGTCACGATCACAGAACAAGTGGATTGTCGTAGCGACAGACTACATGACGCGCTACGCAGAGACCGCCGCCCTTGCGAGGGGGACTGCACAAGAAGTGGCAAAGTTCTTTATAAGCCAAGTTGTGCTGCGACATGGAGCCCCGGAAGTCCTAATCACAGACCGCGGAACAGTATTTACTGCGGAGCTGATGCAAGGAGTATTACGCTACAGCAACACGGATCACCGAAGAACGACGGCGTACCACCCCCAAACGAACGGACTAACAGAACGTCTGAACAAGACGATCGCAGATATGCTGTCAATGTACGTTGACGTTGAACATAAGACTTGGGACGAAGTGCTCCCGTTTGTCACGTTTGCGTACAACACGGCTATCCAGGAGACGACACAGCTGACGCCGTTCGAGCTTGTCTACGGTAGAAGGCCGACTACGATGCTCTACGCCATGCTTCCGCACGTAGAAGACGACGACCTCAACGCCGACGTCCACGGATATCTTCAACGTGCGGAGGAGGCCCGCCAGCTCGCTCGAGTTCGTATAACGGACCAGCAGCTGGTGGATGCGGGCCGCTACAACCTCCGACGCCGAGACGCCGAGTACCAACCAGGGGATCGTGTGTGGGTTTGGACTCCCATTCGACGACGCGGACTCAGTGAGAAGCTCCTGCGACGCTATTTCGGGCCCTACCAGATTCTACGACGTGTTGGCCAACTTACCTACGAAGTGATCCCTGATGGTGACTCCGGCCCATCACGACAACGCAGGCGGCCTGAAGTCGTCCACGTGGTTCGCCTAAAACCTTTCTACGGACGATGACGAACTTTTATTTTCATTTGTTCGGACTGTCGCTTATGTTAGCATCGGGTCGATGCACTCTTAGAGGGGGGGGTAATGCCGCGAACCATACATTGAGTTTGCTTATTTGTGTTTTGCTTTTACCGCCCGGCTGCGCCGGTCTGCGTTATCTCTGCGCCAAGGGAAGCGCGTGTTCCATTCTTTCTTTCTGTGCCGCATGCGTTATCTGTTGTGATGGGGAGAGCGTTCCGATCTAACGTGAACGGCCCAGAATGATCTTCTTGGATCTACTATGTTCTCGATGCGAATCGACGTTTCGAGAACCACGCGCGCCGAAAGATAAAAGGCCTGCAGTGCGGACGCCGGGGCATTCGATTCGACGACACCCGCCTGTGCAAGTCACTTTGTTGACCGCTGCTTCGCCGCCTCTGTATTCTTTTGAGTTGTTAGGGGAGCACAAGTTCGCTCCAATAAACGTGTTTCTCATTCAACACAACTGCATCGTCCTTGTCTTCGTGACAATATATATATATATATATATATATATATATATATATATATATATATATATATATATATATATATATATATATATATATATATATATATATATATATATATATATATATATATATATATATATATATATATATATATATATATTCATATATAGCGAATTAGAACATTTGAAATGAGGGGCTCGGTGAAATAAGACAGAAACTAAGGGTTGGCTGTCAGGAAAACGTCGGAAAGCAAATGGGAGGTTGTGGTAGGTCTTAGAAACAGATGAAGAATTTTTTGAGTCAGAAAGATAATGGTGAAAAAATGCCTGCCGGGAGGGATCCGGACCCACGACGTCGAGAATACCAGTACGGTGTGATAACCACTACACTATAGTTGGGGCTGTTTCGCCACCACTTTCTCGGGTATTTATCTTAAGGTATTTCTAAATGCGAATGCATTTCTTAGTCGGGGGTTGTCGTGCTCCGTCGGCGTGCGCCTGCATTCCTCCAGCGCGAGCACACGTGAACGCGCGCCTCGTAGTTCTGCCTTCGTCGTCGTCGCCGTCGTCTCGGCGCGGCGGATCCGCAGCGCTCACATCGCGGAGCTTGGGCGGAGTAGCGGAGAGTGAGTGCAGAGGAGGAGCGCGCTCGGGCGCGTGAGGGCGCTCGCATCGCGGGGCTCGGCGGGCTCTCTCTCCTCTCCGCGTACCCTCTGTCCGCTCGCTGCGCTCGGAATCTATATAATGCAGTGGAGCTCCCGCCTGGCGCCTTGATAGCGATGGAAGTCGGTGAAGTCGAATCCCTCGCGGCAACGATACCGCAAGCACGAAGTGTACACAATCAACCTGAGCATTACACCTCCCGCTGGCGGTGACGTCACTGCAGTTGCTTCAACGTCATCATCGGTTGGAGGACTCACACTCTCGTCTCTCTTCAATAAGTACGCCATTAATAATAATTACTCGCACCGCACACATCGGTGCACATAATGCATTCGCATTTCCGCACGAACCCCTTCGGGGAGGTGGGCGGATTTTTTTTTGTTTCCTGCACTTGGCGGGGGTAGCAAGCGCCACTCGGACAACTCGAGGTGAAGGGGACCTTCTTTTTAACCCCCCCGCCGTGCTCGACTGTCTACGACGTGTCGAGAGTGGTCGACCAGCGTTGAAACCTCTTAAGCTCCCTTTGGCACGAAGACTGCCAGAACAGAGGCCCTCGCTAAGCATGTAGCGAATCAGAAAACGGAAAATGAGGGGCTTGGTGTAATAAAACTGAAAATAAGGGTTGGCAGTCAAGGAAACCTCGGAAAGGTGAAAAAAATTGGCAAAAAATTGTGTGTATATAGATATATATATATATATATATATATATATATATATATATATATATTTATATATATATATATACATTTTTAAATACATGCAGATTTATATATATATATATATATATATACATATTACTCAAATGAAGACCGGTCCACCAGTCGAAACGTCAGTAAACCAATTTTTTGCTTTGAATCGTGAGTCATCAAGCAATTTCTCAACTCGCTCTCTCTCTCTCTCTATTTATATATATATAGCAGGGGTTCTCTAGAAATGTGCCGGACCAAGAAACAGAAAAAAAAAGAAAAAAAACAAGTGTTAGTACAAAACTCGGCAACTTTCCGGGGACATAAATATGGCAAGAAAATACTATAGGTAACCTTCTGAAAACACGCACGGATATCACAGTTTGTACTAAAAATTAGGCACATGCTTCTGTTTTACGGATCAAAATTAGCGAAATACGTTTGCCCATCGGGTGTTTGGTCTCGGCGTGACTGTTCAGACGGTTTCGTATGTGTTTTCAGAAGTTTCTTTTTCGGAAGTTTCTTTTCATCTTTACGCGTGCCCAAGAAAATTTTTCAAGTGAAGATTTCGGAAACATCCGCTAATGGTACAAAGAGGACTTACCTGCTCTCAGTGCCTATTCCTACTGTCGCTTAGGCACTGTTGCATATTTTAATGCGTTTTTCACCAAAACGTTTACCGCCATGCTTGAAAGTCAGTTTAAATAACGTTATCATAAGAATACTGCATCAACTTGAGTGTGTAACTTTATATGAGCCAAATACAAACTTATCACCCGGTTATTGCTCAAGTTTATGCCATAATTTTAATTACATTTAGAACACATCATTGTAATTATATGTAGAACACTTCGAAAGCGTTGCAGTTTGGGCTGTTGCGCTTATTTCACTAATTCGCGTAAGGTCGATGTCCGTGGATGTAAAAAATGCATAAAACAGAAATATATAAACATATATATATATATATACATATGTATATATATATATATATATATATATATATATATATATAAATATATATATATATATATATATATATATATATATATATATATATATATATATATATATATATATATATATATATATATATATATATATATATATATATATATATATATATATATATATATATATATATATATATATATATATATATATATATATATATATATTTATATATATATATATATTTATATACATATACATATGTAAATATATATAGATACATTTACATATATATTGCAGAGGGTGTTTATTGGCAGGGAATGGTAGCGTTCCAGGTTCTGAAATTCAGGTAGACACTGAGAGGACTAGCCGGAGCGATGATCACAATGCAGCGAGCTATCAGAGATTGTGGCGCGTTCTCTACATGGCCTGTGCTATCTCCTCGTGGTCTTCACAGTCCCAATTACCTGCATACCCATTATTGCGCATGGCCACATATCAGAGCATGCCCACACGAGGCATAGTGCGTCCTTCGCAGTGTCTGTAAGCATACTTCAAATGGGCGAATCTTTTGCACTACAATTACCCCCCGCCGGCAAAAGGAGCCATCCTTGCAACCTAAGGGCAAAAGAAAACCATCAGTTCATGGTAAGTTCGCGACAACGAAGGTCCGGAGACAACATGAGCGGCTTAACTACGTAGTTCACTGGGAATGCGCGCTCGATTACACGGTAAGGACCATGATATTTGGACAGTAACTTCTGAGCAAGACCAGAAACAGTCGACGGTAGCCACAGCCACATAATGAACCGGCAGCGAACACAGGGGGCGGCGTTCCACCATCGTGACGCTGCTTCTGGCGAGATTGCTATTCGGATGTCAGGGCCCTGGCGAGCTGGCGACACTCTTCGGCGTGCCGAGATGCCTGTGACACGGGGATACATTCAGATGCATCTGGTGGGTACCGCTGGATGGTGTCGAGCGGACATAACGGCTCGCGGCCGTAGAGGAGAAAGAAAAGCGAAAACCACGTAGTTGCTTAAGTGGCGGTGTTGTACGCATAAGTTACGCACGAAAGAACTTGGTCCCAGTCTGTTTGGTCTTCCGAAACAAGTTGCCAACATATCGCCTAGTGTCCGGTTAAATATTTCCGTGAGCCCATTGGTTTCCGGATGGTAAGTGGTGGTGCGGTGGGTAACGTTGAACTTTGTGAGCAGGGCTTCAAAACTTCAAATAGAAACACACGGCTTCTGTCGCTGAGCCACTCTGTATGGGCACCGTGACGAACCGGCGCAGGAGTAATGTGGCGACCTCACGGGCGTTAGCGGCTGGTAGTGCGGTGGTTTCAGCGTATCTAATTAAGTGGTCTACCGCGACGACGGCCCAGCGGTTTCCAGAAACCGTGTAGGGGAGCGGCCTATACAAATCGATACCTACGCGGTCGAAAGGTCGTACTAGATACAGCAGGGGCTGCAACGGAGCCGGCGTGTTGTTTAGTGGGGAATTATGGCGTTGACAGTTTTCGCAGGAACGGACGAACTTGGTAGTGTACATTCCACGCCAGTAGTACCGCATGCGGAGATGTCGGAGTGTCTTCAGTACACCAGCATGACCACACTGCTCATCGGCCTGAAAACATGCGCCAATGTCTGAACGGAGATGGCGGGGTATAACGAGTAGCCACTTCCGGCCGTCTCCGTTATAATTTCGGCGGTACAGAAACTCGTCAGGAATAGCGAAGTGCGTGGCCTGTCGCCGCACAGCTCGAGGGGCGTTTGGCGAAGCAGGGTTTGTCAGAAAGTCCAAAATAGAAGTGATCCAGGGATCCTTGCGCTGCTCGCGAGACATGTCGTCAAGTGACAGAAAGTACAGAATTCCGTCTATGAATGACAAAAAGGCACTGTCGGCGGTCACAGGAGAGCGTGAGAGCGCATCCGCGTCGGTGTGTTTGCGGCCAGAACGATAGAGCACTCGAATATCGTACTCTTGTAGGCGAAGGGCCCACCTTCCAAGACGACCAGACGGATCCTTCAAAGAAGATAGCGAGCATGGGGCGTGGTGGTTGGTGATTACGCCCAAAGGCCTGTTAGGGATGAAATTTGCTTATGGCCCACACAATAGCCAGGCGCTCTTTCTCAGTGACAGAGTAGTTTTCCTCTGCTTTTCTGAGTGTCCGGATCGCATAAGCAATGACGTATTTGTCGAAGCCGGATTTCCGTTGGGCGAGCGCAGCGCTCAGGCCAACACCGCTGGCGTCAGTATGAAGCTCAGTAGGGCCCGACGGGTCGAAATTGCGAAGAATCGGTGGACACGTAAGCACATAAGGAGCTTTTTGAAAGCCTCGTCACACTCTGAAGACCAATAAGCGATGTCTTGGGACCCGTTCAGAAGCTTCTTTAAAAGTGCCGTTATCTACGCAAAGTTACTCAGGAATCGTCAGAAGTACAAGCAGAGGACGATAAAGCTTCGCAGAAACCTAGTGGTGGTGGGCTTAGGAAACTCGGCGACCATACGAAGTCTCTCAGGATCAGGACTGACGCCATCTTTGGACACAACGGGACCTGAAATTGTAAGTTGGCGGGCAGCAAAGCGGACCTTTTTGAGGTTCAGCTGAAATCCTGCATCAGTGATGCATTTCAAGACTTGTCGAAGGCTGGTAATATGCGTGTTAAAATCTGAAGAAAAGACGACAATATCATCAAGGTAACAGAGGCAGGTTTCCCACTTTAGGCCACTCAATATATTGTCCATCATACGTTCAAACGTTGCACGTGCGTTCCAAACGCCAAAAGGCATGACGGTAAACTCCTACGAGTCATTTGGTGTTACAAAGGCCGTTTTCGCACGATCAGCATCCGTCATGGGGACCGGCCAGTAGCCAGGCCTTAAATCAAGGGAAGAAAAGAACTCGGCTCCTTGCAAAGTGTCGAGAGCGCCGTCGATTCGGGGGGAGGGTAGACATCCTTGCGTGTTATTTTGTTGATGCAGTGATAATCTACACAGAAGCGAATGAATCCGTCCTTCTTTGTGATGAGAACAACCGGTGACGCTCACGGGCTGTTGGAAGGCTGTATGACGCCACATTCAATCATGTCGTCCACATTACTGTAAATAACACCACGTTCTTTGGCTGACACACGATACGGCCGATGTCGTAATGGCGGGTGAGTTCTTGTGTCAATGGGGTGTGAATCATAGATGAGCGGCCCGAGGAGGATGTCTGGCAGTCGAAAGACGAGAGGAACTCTTGAAGCATGGCGAGAAATCGGTTTCGTTCAGGCGCTGGAAGATTCTCGTCGAGTGAGCCAAGGAAAACCGAGGAGTCCGGGGCTGGAGCGGAGGGGTCGAGGAGAGCAAGTTAAATGTCCGATGAGTTATTGGGAAAGTCGGTGAAAAGGAGGGCGTCAATCTCTTCTACACGACCCAGGCACTCACGACGAAACAGTGTAGCTGTTGAGGAATAGGGGTTGCAAATAAATATGCAGCTGAACCCATGCTGCATTTCTAAAACTGTGAACGAAAGCGGGAAGCAAAACAGCTCGGAAGGGCTGAGCAGCACTGTGACGTCAGGAACTGAGTCGCACAGAACGGCTACAAGTACGGCAGAGCTAGGAGGAACGTCGGTGTCTTCGGTGACAACGAGGCGAAAAGAGGCAGGGGACTCGTCCGATGAGGGGTCTTGAACAGAAAATACCTCCAGCTAAGCACGCGCGCAAACGATGACGGCGTGGTGGGTCGACAGAAAATCCAAACCGAGAATGACGTCGTGGGAGCACGAAGTGAGCACCATAAAGTCGTTGGGGTAAGCGATGTGTTCAATGGTGACTCGTGCTGTGCACGCAGCAACAGGCCGGATGTGTTGTTCGCTGGTGGTGCGGAGTGTGAGGTCGTACACTGGCATTGTTACTTTGCGTAATTTGCGGCCGACCTTTTCGCTGATTACTGACACGGCAGCTCCAGTATCGACAAAAGCGATTACGGTGAGTAATTCAACCGTAACAATTATGGCATTGTGGGGTAAAAATTTAGGACTAAAGGTTTTTGACGTGGACGCAGCTCTTGCCTCAGGAACTGCGGCGACTAGTTTTCCTCCTGTGTTGGCTCAACGCGGGGACACATGGGCGAGATATATCGGCGACGCGGCGAGTACGACTGCGGCTGCTAAATGTCGGACGGGCAGCAGCAGGCAAGTTCGATGGCGGCCAGGTGGACTGCTGGCGGCTCATACACAACGTAGGACGCCGACTGATATGACTGATCGTATGAGACGGCTTGGCGGTGACAGGAACGGGCGACATGGCTGGCGACACGACACACAAAGCATATGGGGTGGTTATCAGGCGTTTGCAACACTTTTGGCGCATGAGGTGGTGGTCGGGGCGGCGACATTGACGGAAGCTGCGGCGATTGTGGGGCACAAAGCGGTGCCTGCTGGCGAGGTCGTAGCAATGCTGCTGTGTAGGTTAGTGTCGGTGATATGAAAGCAGGCACAGGCCCCCATGGGCAGGCCGAAGGGAGAGCATCGGCGACTTGTTCCCGTATCGCTTGCTGAAGTGTTGAAGACAATGGGGGCGCTGACACCGTAGCGGGTGCACACGATAGAAGCGATAGTTGACGCGCCATTTCTTGCGAAAAAGTCTTGAATGCGGGGCATCAGGGAAGGCTCATCGCTGCCGACGGCAAATCCCGAAAGGGGCTCTACCGTCTTTGACGCCGACCGCCGCGTGAGAAGCCACTGCTTGCGGAGCTCGTCGAAGCTCTTACACCAGTTGATGACGTCCCCGACACTCTGAGGATCCTTACTCAGCAACATCTGAAAGGCGTCTTCGTCTATCCCCTTAAGGAGATGCTTGATCTTGACAGCCTTGCTCATAGAGAGTTCTGCCCGCTTGCACAGGCCGATAAGGTCTTCTATGTAACTCGCGAATATTTCGCCTGCGCTCTGCGCCCGCTATCGCAAAACTTGTTGGGGCGAAGTTTTCGCAAGGCTGGAAGGCCAAATACTTTCAGAAAATCGGTCTTTAGAGCTGACCAAGACTGCAAGTCGGTTCCGTGGTACAGGTACCACGTCTCAGCGAGTCGCTTGAGGGAGAATGGGACATTGTTCAGCTTCATCTTGTCATCCAATCTTTTATGTGCGCTCACCCTTTCATACGATGACAGCCAATCGTCGACGTACTGGTCGTCATGGCCATTGAACAAGGATAGGTCCCGCTAGCCGAATTCATCGGAAAAAACGATTGCGGGTTGCGAAAGAGACACCATTTCTCTAGTGTCGTGAGTGTACGGCACACGACGGAGACTTCTGCTTCGTAACTGCCGGCTGCTGTGAGGACGGGAACCCGCACACTCCACCAATTGAAGAGCTGTTTATTGGCAGGGAATGGTAGCGTTCCAGGTGATGGTATTCACGTAGCCACTGAGAGGACTAGCCGGAGCGATGATCACGATGCAGCGAGCTATCAGAGATCGTGGCGCGTTCTCCACGAGGCCTGTCCTATTTCCTCGTCGTCTTCACAGTCCCCATTCACTGCATACCCATTATTGTACGTATCTTTTGCACCACAATATATATATATATATATATATATATACATATATATATATATATATATATATATATATATATATATATATATATATATATATATATATATATATATATATATATATATATATATATATATATATATATATATATATATATATATATATATATATATATATATATATATATATATATATATATATATATATACATATACATATATATATATATATATATATATATATATATATATATACATATATTATATAGCAGAACAGAAGAATCCGGGACCAGGGACTAGGTAAGGACACGTATCAAGGCTGCAGTCGTCATTGCCAGTGCTATTCAGCTGTTTCCTAAATATATAATAGTGCCGAATGACGTGTGTTTATCATGTTTTCTTGATACAGTGATAAATGAGCGAAAATACAGGTCGAGAAAAAATTAGCCATTTTTTTCCGGGAGCGGGAGTCGAACCCACAACTCCGCATAACGCGTGCGTTGCACTGACCAATAATGCTATCCCGCAGCGGCTCCTGTCTCGACTTTAACGCGGGAGTTTATATTTACAAGTGCCCTGAGGACGGTCAACTACCATCGCCCCTCGACCCCCGCGGGTGACGTAGAACGTCTTTTTCCCAGCGGCCGCTACGTAAGACGTGTTCGCAGGTCGGAGTTAGCAATTGGCATATCCGAACTGCTGGAGCCAGAGCCCTCATATGGTTGTAGCAGAACAGAGAGATGCGGGATGAGGGACTCAGTAAGGACGCATATCAAGGTTGCAGTCGTCAATGCGAGTGCTATACGGCTGTTTCCGAAATATTTAATAGTGCCGAATGACGTGTGTTTGTCATGTTTCTTTGATACAGTGATAAATAGGCGAAAATATAAGTCGAGAAAAAACCCGCCAATTTGCTTCCGCGAGCGGGAGTCGAACCGACATCTCCGCTTAACGCGTGCGGTGCACTGGCCAATTATGCTATCCCGCAGCGGCTCCTCTCTCGACTTTAACGCGAGGGTTTATATTTACAGGTGCTCTGAGGACGGGCAACTAGCGGCGCCCATCGACCACTGCGGGAGACGTAGAACGTCTTTTTTCCCAGCGGCCACCACGTAAGGTGTGGTCGGAGGTCGAGGTCTGCCCATATAACTTACTGCCGCCCCATGCAACACCTGCTACTCTTGCGAACCACTCTGTTGCGCTTAATGACCAACGGTTATCTTTCCTTCGCAATACATGCCCTCCCCGCGTCCATTTCTTATGAATTTCTACTGCTATGACATTAACGAGCGTTTGTTCACTGACCCGCTCCGCTCTCTTCTTGTCCCTTAATGTTACACCTATCATCTTCCGCTCCGTTGTCCGCTGATTCGTTGTCAATTTAAGTTGAACCCTCTTAGTGAGCCGCCAAGTTTCTACCTCATAGGTGAGTACCGTAAGATGAAGGTGTCATACACTTTCTTCTTCAGGGACAATGGTGTTGGCTTCTATTTATTATGTGGGAATGTTTGCCATATGCACTCCACCCCATTCTTATCCTTCTAATTATCTCTGCCTCATGGTTGGGATCCAGCGTCATAGCTTGGCCTAAGTAGATATATTCGCTTACCACTTCTACTGTCTCGCCAACTATTCCAAACCGCTGTGCTGTTCCGAGGTTATTGATCAGTGCTTTTTTTCCTGCATAATAATTTTCACGCCCGCGTTTCTACTCTGTTTGGCCAGTGCGGAAAGCATGCTTTGCAATTCATCCCCACAGTTAATTAAGAAGGCAAGGTCACCAAAAAATCTGATCTTACTGAGGTATTCTCTATAAACCTTACTCCTACCTGCTCCCAATCCAATGTCCTTAATACTTCTGCTAAAAATGCTTTGAATAACATAGGAGAGACTGTGTCTCCTTGTCTGACCCCCTTGCTTCCCAGGCAGCACAGCAAGTCCAATTCTTGACCGGCCAACCATCGGCTGTTCTCCGGAATGTTCGGCCATCGGCAACAAACTAGCCAGCGTTGAACAAAATATAAACGGTTTGAATACGGCCACCAGGCGCACGTTTTCGGCAGCCAATGTTCTTAAGTTGGTCAGGTCTCGCCCGTTAACCGTCAACACGGTTTCCCCTCGGAGAAAGTTACTCAGAAGTTATCTGGTGGATCAAACACCGGCGATGAACGGCACTTGCTCCAGCAACGTTCAATCAAAAAACAGGCGGCAGGTTTCCCGCCGCCGAGTACTCGCTTGTTGGTCGAAAGCGGGTTTACAAAAGATGATCAGCTTGTGCACCGCCACCAGCCGAACGCTTTGTTTCCGCTTGCAGGGGAACACAAGATGAATGGCTCTTGTCCAGTTCTAGAGTACTCGTGTTTCGTAGGCAGCGGTTGTTCAGAAGTTGTTTTGGAAACTTACGTTATCCGGTCCGCTTATAAATCTGCCCGCTCCTTCTCTTCGAAAGGTGAACGGCTGACGTCTGTCGCAGGTCTAGCACCGCCCGTGCCCAATCACCGGAATTCCGAAGGTCATGCGTGGACACGCGCCCAGCCACCGTACTGTGTGCTGTATATACATGTGCACTCATGCAAAAATGAACGAGGACACGAAAATATTAACAGAATACGCCAAAGCAAAGATAATGGATGGTGAAGACAAAATAATGGGTTGCTAGTGTATATTTGGAAAGGCACATTTTCAGTCGTGTCTTGTGACAGGGTTCGCGCTTTGTGCCACTTTGCTTGCCACTTTGAAAACACGTGAACCTACAAATAAGCTGAAATGCTGCTGCAAACGATCGACGAACGGCGGCGTTTTTCAGTGCCCCGACAAAGAGAGTTCGGTAAGTTCATTTTTGCTGGCCATTTTCTTGCGCGACTAAGGTTCGGTGCAGAAGCGTGTTACGGCTCGATTTCCCGTTTCCGCTTCAGCCTCACGGTGTGGTTCACGGAAGCTAAATTCAATTTACTGATGCTGACGATGCTCGATATGTATTGCGCTGCAGATGGATAGGTGGTAGCCGCAGCGAGAGGGGGCTAGGAAGTCTGAAATAATTGCCGGTGCTCTTGATGACATCGTGAGGAACGGAGGTGTTTTGTACCGTATGCAGGTTTTTATGGCACGAGCTCTGTTTATACATGGTGATCAAGGTTAAGTGGATATGTTTTTTTTTATATAGGCGCTTAGATTTACGCAAAGACCACCTCTACAGTGAGGTTATGCTCCCAGCAGGACACCTAAATAGCAGGTAATTATTGATGTAGGTGGTTTAATTAACTAAAGTTGATTAATTACCTTTTTGGTGGCTGCAGTAACCAGACATGTTTGTATTGGATGGTATGCGCAATCGTGTTTCGACGTAGTTTTAAGTGGCAGAATTCTTCTAGCACATCCGTAGTCCGAGGTATGAAACGGCGAAGGTTAATTGCGGTTCGCATGATTACGCATGCTAGAACTCAAGACCGGCGCATAGCTCCTCCCTTTTGTTCTGTGTTTCGATAGCAGTTCCAAGTACTGCAGATTGCAATACCGCCAGCCAAGAATGAATGGGTGCCAGTTACCACTTTTTCATCGGCCTCCACCCCTTTGTCGAACTAAACACCATACACAGCAGGAATGTCACAGAAGGGAGGAGCTTTGCTCCGGTGCAGTCTGTCTTGCATGCGTAATCATGCGAACAGCAATTAAACTTCGCCGTTTGATATCTCGGACTACGGATGCGCTAGAAGAATTCTGCCTATTGAAACAGCTTAGAAACACGATTGCGTCTTATTTTGAAATACAAACATGCCTCGTTACTGTACCCAATAAATAGTTAAGTAATTAATTTTAGTTAATTAAGCCTCCGAAATCAATAATTACGTCCTATTTAGGTGTCCCCCTGGGCGAATAACCTCACTGAAGAGCTCTTGACGAATTCATAGCGCAAAAAGAACGAGGACGGAGAGAGAACACACAACACAGCGCTACATAGCGCTGTGTTGTGTGTTCTCTCTCCGTCCTCGTTCTTTTTGCGCTATGAATTCGTCAAGATCGCCACACCAACTTGCCCAAGAATCCGTATCACTGAAGAGGTCGCCTTCACGTAAATCTAAGCGGCTGTTTTTAAAAAAAAATCCCGCGCCTTCCCGCGAGGGGAACACGAGTAAATGCAGAGCATTGGGGGTCGTTAACGCCACGTAAAGTCGCGTTAGGGTGGAGCGAGCGTCAACCAAGGAAGGAAGGAGCAGCGCAGTGACTGAAACACGAGCGACCGCTAGCCGCTTTATTTTTGCAGCGCGCGCAGTAGAGGGAGAGCAGTACGGGGGGGAGAGCGCGCATGCGCAAGCAGCGCGCGCCCTTTCACGCCCAACCGCGCTGCTATCACGCACCTGTTACGCCGAGACCGCGACGGAGCGAACAGGCTGACTACGACGCGTGCGCGCGCCAGCTACTGTTGAGAGAGAGGAGTGAAGGAGGAGAGGCGCACCTGCTGCGGACGCGGAGCTGTTGACGCCGTCCGACGCAGGAAGAGGCGAGGCTAAGAAATGCTCTGCATTTAAAAAACCTGTCGGCTGGGTGGTTTCACCACACTATCGTGTGACTTCGATAGCTGGGCCACTTTGAATAAGGCAAAATACAATATGCGACTGCTCAACTTTTCCGAGCTAAAACTTCCCTTGAGAAAAAAAGGAAACACGAAAATAGTTTGAAAATCTGAGCTTTGCAATAAAAGCATTTTCCCATTTTCTTTTTTATTTGATTTCTGGCTGAAAACCTTTTATCTAATGCTTTCTCGGGTTCTGTTTCTTTGGAAACTATTTCTTTTCTTTAACCAATTTGTACTTCAGGAGCACATCGGCTGAACGCACGAAAGTTGTACGCTCTCACCTTGAGTGAGGTGAGGCTCAGGGTGTTCTCTTTGGGGGCCTTCGCTATATCACAGACCTTGGAGTTTTTTTTCTTTGTTCCGCAACGTGGAAGGGTCTCTTCCCCGTCTGGTGCTACAATAAAGCAGGCATCGTTGCCTCGCCGCAAACGCGTGCTCAGTCTGGTAGGGCGTTTTCACAGTAATCAACGTTTGTTGTCGAGTGATCTAGGTGAACGGGGACTATTTCGTCGGTCACTGAAAGTCCTTTCGCACTCAAAACACAACAGAATCCCGAAAACTCTACGTACAGGTTCACTCTTAGAAGAGGTTGGTACACATCGCCGACGAACAGGAAATGCAAGAACTAAGCCGCGAAGTTGACCAGCGACAGCAAATAGGACTGCCATGGCCGTATTGACGTTGTGTAGTTCAAGCCAGGGGTGCATAATGAGCAAAATTGAAGAGAGTGTGGTTGGTTTTTCCGCGTCTTTTACGGTGATTGGCGCGCCCACCGCTTCAAGTGCACCTGTAATATTTGGCTCAGGTATTCCTGGCAGTGTAATCTAAAAGTCGTCCAGGTTTACTTCCACTGCTCAAAGAGTGTAGGGTCCCTTGAAAGCAAGGTACATTGCACGTTAGCAGTGTGAACATCTCCAGGTGCCTCTAACTGCATTTCTTAGTTTGGTGACAGTGTGAGCTGTGCAAAGTTGTAACTTGTCCTGTTTTTTTCTTTTTGTTTTGTGCTGCTGGTGCTTCTGAGCATGGCAGCTGTTGTTCCCATTGGAACTATGTCTATGACCACCATAGCGGCTGCATCAAGTGGAAGCAGCATCATTGTAAGAGCAGCGATTGAGAAAATAAACCTACATCTGATTTTGTGATCAAATCTTTGTCAGTGGCTGAACTGAATTGTTTACTTTAAAGCAAGAATGATTGCTGTTACGAGGGTATAAATTCTGCACTTGGCTGTGGAAACAGCTCGACTATACCCGTTCTGGGGCTGGATGAAAGCTGCAGCCCCACAATTATTATGCCTCCTGCAGTGGAAGGGCAGGACGAGTATGTTGCATGGCAAAAGTTCAACCGTGGCTGAGCGGTTCTGGTTCAACAGCTGGCCCCCAAGCAAGGATGAATAGCCGTCGTCTGTAAAAGTTCAACGGCTGTGGGTTGTTAAAGGTTGAAGGGCCGCCGGCCAATAAAAGAACGGCAAGACGACGGCAAAGTCTGGCGGCCGAAGGGTGGCTGTAGTCCCCTTGGCGATGCTTTGGTCAAAGGTGAGCAGCTGTTCACCTTACACCAGGGAACTTTCAGCACACGGCCAAGGCCCACTTTTGAGTACGGGCTTTACACTCTGATGGAGCAACGGCCGAGCAGAAATTACACGGCCAGAGATGCACAGCTCATGCTTAGCCGTACATGCTTTTGCTGCTTGGGTTATAGGTATTTTACTGCTCTCCTTATGGAGGATGATGGTAGCTGTAGACTCATTGTAGATATCCCCCAGTACTCTACATAATGCTCATCTACCCCCTGGTTTTTAATGCGTGAATGAGTGCTGAGGTTTCGGCTTAGCCGCATGCTTTCTTATAATCTATGAAGGCTATATCATCATCATCATCATCATCACCAGCCTGTCTACGCCCACTGCAGGGCAAAGGCCTCTCCCATTAATCTCCAATTACCTCGGTCCTGTGCCAACTGTGACCAATTTATCCCCGCAAACTTCTTGATCTCATCTGCCCATCTAACTTTCTGCCGCCCCCTGCAGCGCTTGCCTTCTCTAGGGATCCACTCTGTTACCCTTAATGACCAGCGGTTATCTTGCCTTCGCATTACATGCCCTGCCCAAGTCCATTTCTTCTTCTTAATTTCTACTAATATGTCTTTAACACCAGTTTGCTCCCTGACCCACTCCGCTCTCTTCTTGTCCCTTAATGTTACACCTATCATTTTCCGCTCCATTGCCCGCTGAGTCGTTCTCAATTTAAGTTGAACCCTCTTAGTTAGCCTCCAGGTTTCTGCCCCGTAGGTGAGTGCCGGTAAGATGCAGCTGTCATACACTTTCTTCTTCAACGACAATGGTAGGCTGCTATTCATTATCTGATAATGTCTGCCATATGTACCCCACCCCATTCTGATCCTTCTAATTATCTCTGCCTCATGGTTGGGATCTGGGGTCACAACTTGGCCTAAGTATATATATTCGCTTACCACTTCCACTGCCTCGCCATCTATCTCAAACTGCTGTGCTGTCCCGAGGTTATTGATCATTACTTTAGTTTTCTGCATATTAATTTTCAGGCTCACGGTTCTACTCTGTTCGCCCAGTGCGGAACGCATGCTTTGTAATTCGTCCCCCGAGTTACTTAGCAAGGCAACGTCATCAGCAAATCTGAGGTTACTGAGATATTCTCCATTAACCCTTACTCCCACCTGTTCCCAATCCAACGTTCTGAATACTTCTTGTAAGCATGCTGTGAATAACATTGGAGAGATTGTGTCTCCTTGTCTGACACCCTTCCTTATAGGTATTTTACTGCTCTCCTTGTGGAGGATGATAGTAGCTGTAGAGTCATCATAGATATCCTCTAGTATTCTTACATAATTCTCATCTACCCCCTGGTGCCGTAATGCCTGAATGACTGCTAGGGTTTCGACCGAGTCAAATGCTTTCTCATAATCTATGCAGGCTATATATAGGGGTTGAGTATACTCAGCGCACTTCTCTATCACCTGATTGATCGTGTGAATATGGTCCATTGTTGAATAACCTTTACGGAACCCTGCTTGTTCTTTATATATATATAGGGCTATATATATATATAGGCTATATATAGGGGTTTAGTATACTCAGCGCACTTCTCTATCACATAAGTAATAATGTGAATATGTTTCATTGTTGAATAGCCTTTCATAACCCTGCATGTTCTTTAGGTTGGCTGAAATCTCACGGTACAAAAATTTTATTAGCGATTACCTTGGTAACTACTTTGTAGACGACTGACAGTAAGCTGATAGGCCTGTAGTTTTTCAAGTTCTTCATGTCACCTTTCTGATGGATTAGGATGATGTTCGCGTTCTTCCAAGGTTTGGGTACACTACATATATATATATATATATATATATATACATACAGAATGATAGGTCGGCAGTCTACAACGCCAAAGGAGGCATAGGGGTGTGGTTAGGCTCTTTTTTTTGCTACGGTTATCGAAGTTAACATTTTTTTTAAATATACAGAAGAACGAAAGAAAAAAACCACGCGCCCAGAGTGGGGACCGAACCCACACCTTTCGATTAGATCTCGAATGCCTTACCAATTCGGCTATCTGGGCTGTATATCGGCTATCGGCTATCTGGGCTATATAAATATATAGAGAGGGAGACGATAGCGTTTGTGCAGTTTCTTATATTATTTATTAACCAACAGTTTCGAAAGGAGGACCTTTCTTCTTCGGAGTTTGTCTTAGAATAGGCAAAAAAATGCTTATACACACTTTGGTTCCGAGGGCTTCCCTTTCTCCTTACCCTCACCAATGAGAACTCTCTGGGAGAGTAAATGAGCGGGAGAGTAACAATAACATTTCGTAACTATACTACAGAAGGTGGGAAAAGGGAAGAAAGACGAAGGGGAGAGGAAAGTTGTAATTGGGAAGGAGGCACAGTTTCGATATTGATAGACCGAAACCAGACGCATAAAGTTCAACCAATGAGCGTCCACAGAAACAAACAACGTTCTGCCTCTGGGAGCGGAGAAAGAGATAGAGAGAAACCTACATAAGTTTTGGAGAGTCGAAGCTCGAAAGCCTGAACGGAAGGCTCTGGATGGCAGAGAAGTATGCCAACCTCTGCCCACTGGTAATCAATGGCAAAAAGAACGAAAAAAGGCATTTGTTAATGTCGGTTTGATACGGCCGTTAGAGACGAGTGCTACATGGCTCGTAGGTGGCCGCATGAAGCTTACTGGGAAACGAAACATTCGTGGACAGCCTCGAAAAAAAAGGGGGGGAAGCGGGGTTAGTGACTCCCCAGCGCGCGAACGCTCGTACGGATTCGTCTGAGTGAAATGCTCCAGAAACGCTGCGTAGAAGCCGATTTACGCATCGTAAAGAGCCACATACGGAGAAGGATTTATTACCGAACCGCCGCCGGTGGGGCACGCCGACCGTCCCGCACAAAAACTATGGTATGATTATTCGTTTCACCTCCCTCAATTCATCTAAGGGTGGTTACGTCCGTTTCGAAAGCAACTCAATCTTCCTGTGGTCTCATTTGTTCCTTCCGCAAACGTCCGATATTTATGTATACATAAATTTATGCATAAATACATATAGATGTATTTATATATAAATTTCGGATGCTTGCCGAAGGAAAAATTATCGTTATAATCCACCGGGAGCATTGCGTCGAGGGTTGTCGTCACTGGGCGGCCGAAAACAAGCTCAAAAGGTGTGAACCGGGTCGTTTCCTACATGGCTGTATTATAGGGGAAAGTGGCATAAGAGAGAATTTCATCCCATGTCTTGTGGTTGAGGCCGATGTACATAGACAACATGTCAGCCATGGTTCTATTAATTCTTTTTGTGATGCCGTTTGTTTGCGGGTGGTAAGCAGTAGTCTTGCGGTGAGTACTGTGCGTCAAGCGCAGTACTTCACGCATGGAGTCAGATGTGAAAGCTGTCCCCCGGTCAGTCAGTACTACTGTGGGCGCTCCATGTCGGAGGACAAGTTTGTGAAGAAAGAACTTCGCTACCTCGGTAGCGGTTCCGCGAAGAAGAGCGTGCGTCTCTGCATATCGTGTCACGTTATCCGTTGCCACAATGATCCACTTGTTCCCTGAGGCTGACTTGGGGAAGGGGCGCAGTAGATCTATGCCGATTTGCTTAAACGGTGCGTCAGGAGTGTTTACTGGGTGACGTTGCCCTGCAGGTTTCACGGGTGGCGTCTTCCTACGCTGGCAGTCCCGACAGATCTTCACGTACTGTTGCACCGTGGCTAAGAGGTTTGGCCAGTAATACTTCTTATGAATTCTTCCGAATGTGCGAGTGACCCCTAGATGTCCAGCTACAGGCTTGTCATGGCATTCTTGTAAAATTTCCGTGTGTATTTCTGCCGGTACGACAAGAAGAACTTTCTCTTTACTCTGATCGTAATTTCGCTTGTAAAGTACGTTGTCGCGTAGGCAGAACGAGTTGATTCCTTTAAGAAAAGCACGGGGAGGCCCAGCATTTGTATCCCGCAGGTATTCAATGAGTGGTCTGAGCTCTATGTCGGCCAGTTGGCAGGCAGCCATATCTGCAGCTTGGATCATCCCGACAAAGCGAAAGTCCTCCTCCGCGGATTCGGGGGAATGGGTGGAAATCGGTTCCAGGGACAAACAGTCAGCATACCGGTGCTTGCTGCTGGACTTGTACACGATGGTAACGTCGTACTCTTGTAGCCTTAAACTCCATCGAGCAAGCCGTCCAGAAGGGTCCTTGAGGTTCGCGAGTCAGCAGAGAGCAGTCCCTGACCCCTCTGAATGGCTTACCATACAGGTATGGACGGAATTTGGTGATAGCCAGATGACGGCAGGGCATTCGTTTTCTGTCGCTGAATAATTCCTTTCCGCTTCGGAAAGGGTGCGACTGGAGTAGCCTATAACCTTTTCTACCCCAGCCTGCCATTGTACAAGAATAGCGCCAAGTCCCACATTGCTGCATGCGTGCGGATTTCCATGTCGGCGGCGTCATCGAAGTGGGCTAGAACTGGAGCACTTTGTAGGCGTCTATGCAATGTTTCGAAGGCCTGCTGTTAATCATTGCCCCAGGAGAACGGCACATGTTCTTTCATAGGTCGGGTCAGTGGCTCGGTGATATTCCAAAATCCCTCCACAAATCGTCTGTAATAAGCAAAGAGGCCCAGAAAGCGTAGCACAGCCTTCTTGTCGTTTGGGCGAGGAAATGACGCGACGGCAGTCGTTTTTTCGGGGTCCGGAATAACCCCAGCAGCACTTACAATATGACCAAGAAATTTGAGTTCTTCAAATCCCAGATGACACTTTTCTGGCTTAATGGCCAACTCTGCAGAGCGAATAGCCTCCAGGACACTTCTGAGCCGTGACAAGTGCTCGTCAAATGAACTGGAGAAAACGACCACGTCGTACAAAAGACAAGTCTGCCGTCTCAGCCCAGCGAGGGCAGTATCCATCATGCGCTGGAATGTAGCCGGCGCAGAGAATAGGCCGAAGGGTAGAACCTTGAATTCGTAGAGACCGTCCGGTGTCACGAATGCCATCTTCTCGCGGTCGCGCTCGTCGACTTCGATCTGCCAATATTCCGATTTCAAATCTAGGGACGAGAAGAATTTGGCATCGCGCAACCGATCCAACGTGTCGTCAATCCTTGGGAGTGGATAAACATCGCGTTTCGTCATACTGTTTAATCGGTGGTAGTCAACGCAGAAGCCAAGCGTGTTGTCTTTCTTCTGCACAAGTACGCAGGAGAGGCCCATGCGCTCATCGAAGGCTGGATGACATCATCGCTTAGCATTTGTTTTACTTGCTGTTTTATTTTTTTACGCTCCTTCGGGGACACTCTGTAAGGGTGCTGGCGAATAGGTCGGGCGGATTCGTCTGGTAGGATGCGGTGCTTTGTCACATGAGTCTGGCGGACTTTGGGCGTCGTAGCGAAGCAGTCACAAAATTCCTGCACGAGACTCACTAAAGCCTTTTTCTGTGTGGCGGAAAGGCTCTTGTTAACTTCGACAGGCAGAATGACGCCTTACGTATGAGAATCTGCTGCTGTCGTGCCTAGTGTGGTCACATGCGTTACGTCGGCGACCTCTTCGATGAATGCAATGGCGGTATCTTTCGCGGGATGTCGGCGCTTGTTGGAGAAATCGGTAAGCAAGATGGGCGTGCACCCATTTTCAAGCTTTACAAATCCTCTTGCGATGCAGATACCTTTGAAATGTCTGCAGATATATTTGATGCAGATACTTTGAAAATTCCTGAAATGTGTCGTACATGACGTTGACGAATACACTTGTGCGAGCGGGAAGTGTGACACCGTCGTCGTCAATAACGCGCAGAGCAGTGTCGCGTCACTGTTCAATGTTTTTTTGATGGCTCGCTTCGTGGAAAATCTGATCGTCGATTTCGGCAAGTCAATAACTGCGCTATTTGCTTGTAAAAAGCCCATCCCAAGGATTAAGTCCTTTGAGCATTCGGGTAGGACGACGAATGTTCCCATGTACGTGAACCCTTTGATTTTAATTCGAGCAGTGCACATACCAACAGGACTAATCAGGTGACCTCCGGCTGAGCGAATCTGGAGGCCAGTTCAAAGCGTCACCACCGTCTTCAGTGCGGTGGCGAAAGGTTCACTTATTACGGAATGGTCCGCCCCGGTGTCGGCCAATGGACTCATCTCGCGCTCATCGATTTCCACGAAGACATCGTACGCTACATGTTGGGTAGTACAGCTCCGCGTCTCCGCTTGGTCGCTTGCTTCTCCCCGTACTCGTCGTCGTCGCAGTGGAGGTTCTTCGTAAAAGTCGACGCCAGCGGCCTCACCTCCCGGGGCCGCTGAGTTCAGTTTCCCCGGCTTTCAGGGCTGCGCGATGGACGGTTAGAAGAACTGGGGGTGAAGCGTGGACTCATGATCGGTGTTGCATGGACGATGGTGAACGGGACTCTGGGCGTCGCGGTGCGAAAACGTTTCGGCGTTCGGCGAGGTACTATTCGATCTCTTGGGGTCGCTCACCATTCCTTGTCCGCGGAGCATTTGGTGCAAATCCCCGCAAGCCGAGACGGCGAAGGGGGCATCCGCGGTAGACATGTCCTTTTTCTCCACAGTGGAAACACAGTGGTCAGCGGTCAGGAGTGCGCCTCAGATTACTTTTCCGAGGCTTTGTTTCCGGCGCATATGGCAGGCTTCTGCGATGCCTGGGGTTGAACGGTTGGGTCGGCGCAAGGGTGCGACGGTCAGCGGCGAGCGGTGGTGGTATTGCTGAACAGTAGCTGCGTATGAGAATTTTGGTTCCTCCTGCTGTGGCTCCTCGGTTGGCTCAGGAATACGCACCGCTTGCCGGACATCTTCGGGTATCATTTCGGCGATAGACACCGTCGGTGCTGAAGTCTGCTGCTGGCGGAATGCCTGGAGCTCCTCTCGCACGACTTTCCTCACCAGTTCCCGCAAATCGAGGCAGTTCTCCAACCCTGTCATGCAGCTTTCATTGGAGACCATGGCTTCAGTTTGGCAGTACCGCTTCGCTCTACGCTGAAGCGCGCTTTAAATTGTCGTTGCCTAGCTGGCGAATTCGGCAACTGTTCTTGGGGCATTCCGCATCAGCCCGGCGAAGATGTCCTGCTTGACGCCACGCATGAGGTGCCGCACCTTCTTGTCGTCCGTCAGGGCGGGATCTGCGCGCCTACAAAGGAGGACCATATCCTCGGTATACATGGTAACACTGTCGTTCTGGCGCTGGTTTCGTGCTTGAAGGGCAGCCTCGGCCTTTTCTTTGCGGTCACTGCTCGTGAAAGTGGCTAATAAGCCCTGACGAATCTCCTCCCATGGTTCATGGTTCACAAACCACGTTCGCGTGCCTTCCTCAACAGAGTAGTAAACCTGTCGCCGCTTAAGGTTATTGTCCCAGCCGTTGAGCATCCCAGGCAGCGCAGGACTGATCGGCCTAAAACAGGCCGGTGTACTTTGGCCGGTGATTTTCTGTCCGGCCGTTTTCCGGCAGCCATGTTCGGCCCATGTCCAAATGTGGGCCTTTTGGCCGTATACGGCCGTACTCCCATGGCTGTCCAACGGCCAGTGTCCGTCGGCCAGTCGACCGGCTTACGGTCATACGGCCAGATTCCAGCCGTAGGGCTCCGGCCATTCCAAAGCCACCCGTGTACGGCCGAAGTACGGCCGCCGGATTACAGCCGAGATGCGGTCGTCGGACTCCAGCCGGACTAAAGCTACCGGAAATACGGCCGTGCTACGGGCATTGGAGTTCAGCCACAGTACGTTAACTGTACTGAGGCCGGTCAATGCATGTCGCGAAAGCAGATGACTCATTCGCGCAGTGCAGAAGCAGCTCAAACCCAGCATTTTGGGTCCAATGCAGCCAAATGAAAGTGAGCTCACGCGCAACCACCAGCCGTCAAGCTTTCAGCGCAGCCTTGCTTAATTACCAGCCTCAGTTGACAGCAAAATTCATTTATTAAACAGTGCCACAAATTGTCGTTCCTTTAATTGCTGTGCCTCTTTTACTGCCCAACCCAGAAAATATTCAGTTCTTTGTAGAGCTTGAATAGATGTATTGTCCAGGTCCTGATATCCTCTGTGGGGCGGCTTACCTGTAATAAACGGGAAAAGAGGAGGGGGGGGGGGGCGCGGCAGAGGGCGCATACTTTAGTGGGTTGAATTTCAGAAGGATAAATTGCGCCGCTTTTAGCCAATTTCTTTTAGGGCAATATTCCGGAACACTTTCATGCTATGACTACATAAACTATTTTTATAACAGTTGCTTGACCAATTTTGCTGTATATAAAACCGGCGTGAATGCGTTTACGAAGCGTTTTGGTTCTCAACAAAACAGGAGCATTTAATATAACTCCTTCACAAAAAAAGTATGTCCAGTTTTTGCCCATTTTTTTTGCAAAGACATTTCTACTCGATCAACTTTTCTGATGATCTTGGGCAGGGCTGATCCTAAGAAGGAGTGAACATGTACTTTCATTTTCAATCTATTTTAATGTTGTTTTCATGAGTATAGGTCCACACCACGTAATAGTCCAAAAGAACTTAATTTACTTCTAATGTCATACTACGTTCAAAAAATTCTAGACGCGTTGCGAATGACGCCCTGCTTCAGGTGGCTGTAGTTGTATACCTCTGTGATCACGCAAGGAAACGCGTAAAATTAGAGTTACATAATTTGTTTCAAACCAATAACATAGCAATGGTAGCATGCATACAGGAAACCTTGCATACTGCAACGAAAAGGTCAATAAATATTTTATTGGTCAAGGTTGAATCCGTAGGGTTCTCAACCCGTCGGAGGCAAACTTGCGCCTCTGGAAGTTTATTTATTTATTTATTTATTTATTTATTATTTTATCTATTTATCTATTTATTTATTTTTATTCATTTATTTATTCATTGTTTTATTTATTTATTATTTATTTATTTATTATTTATTTATTTATTTATATTCATTTATTTATTCATTGTTTTATTTGTTTATTTTTTTGATGCCTGCTTGCCTTTGCATGCATTACAGAAGGGAGATACATAACACTAAGCATTAAATATGAGACAAAATAACAAAATAATTCTACAAAGCGCGCTGAAAATCGTCAATATAAACAGTTAATGCAATCATAGGTGGAAGATAATTACACTGCAGTATTGATGTAAAATAAAATGAATCGCGCAAGGCGCCACTTTTAAAGGAAAGTTAATAATTTGCTTTAAGCTAGCGGTCCCACTTTGCGATATGTAGAATGGCGCTTGGACATACTTCTCCCCTTCTACTTCAGTTTTCGAATGATAGATATTACGAAAAAAGTTCAACCTGTGGTTTCGTCTGTGATCTTTCACGTCCTGCCATTTCAGTTTACTTTTAAATTCTCTCATGCTAAGTTGAGCGTGACAATTACCTAATACGAATCGCACTGACATATTCTGTATGTTTTCGAGCGTATCAACCAGCTGTTTGGTGTAGGGATCCACGAAAACACATGCGTACTCCAAGATTGAGCGCACATGAGTGAAATACGGCTGTTCTTTTCAGTTAGATTGAGGTTCACTGAAATTTCGTCTCAGAAAGACAAAAGCATATGCAGCCGTAACGTTTATGGTGTGAACCTGCCTATTTAACCTCTAACCACTCCCTAAATAAACTCCTAGGTATTTATATTCCTCGGCCGTTGTCACAGCAGCATAATTTACGGTATACGTATTCAATTGGAATGAAGGTTTTCTTGTAAAGGTGCCACGTTAACACACTGTTTAACATCCAAAAACTTTTCTGAATCAGCACACCAGGATGTTATTAAATTCGAATAAAGCTGCAGGTATACGGAATCACGTTCATTCGCTATAGTCCGGTAAACTACACTGTACTTTTTAACAAAGTTATAGGGCCAATAGTAATAATAATGCAAAAACCGATTCATTCGGTTCATAGGACGAAATGTACTACGCAGAAGGGGATATGGAACACCATCATTTCCTTTTTTGCAGTCCAAGAATATACAGTCAACCACTGTAAGCTTATAAGAACCAAATCGTGCGTGAAATCAACAATCTGCGTTGAGCAAGAAAATCCTGACAAAATCCGTGTTTGCTAGGATGCTGGCGATTATGTTTAACCAAATGAGTCATATCCCAAGAGTAGCTAAGCTCACCTTCAAACATCGGAACTAAATTAACAGCTAGGCTTCGTCAGCGACAAGGCTCTGTTGTTATCGCAAATTTAAATCAGTTTTCTTTTTCTAAATAGGCAGTCGTAAAATCCCATGAAGTAACATAGTGCAGGGCATGAAGTTGATCCTACCAATGCGCGAGCGAGTCTCTTCTACGATTATCACCAACAACATAGTGCAACATTGCTTGTCGCAGTTTAATTGTACGCAGAATAACTTGCGCTTTTGCTCGCACTTGCCTTTCTTTGGTGGGGAGTCCTTAACATGGTGGCGTTTTAGCTCCTGCGTGGTGGCCGCTTTCTCGACGCCCTTGAAGGCCAGTTATTCTGGTGAATCATCTTCATCTCGGATCGGACATCTCTGCCGGGTCGATGTCTCCAATGCTCTCCATTTCTTGAGGGGGCGAATATCCTCGAGCTGATGCGTCGACGAAGCCGGCGGCAGAGGCGTCGTAGCGGCGATGACTGGCGAGGCTTAGCTCACCCGTCGGTGTGACACAGTCTTCTTGTGGCAATAAATGACATTTCGATGGCCTAAAACGTTCCCTGCTAATGTCCAGTGAGTCCTTGCACCTTGCCCGTTCACCGAGAACACTCATTACTGTTTGAAAAACGATGTTCGTTCATTTAAAACGTAGAAACACGGAGCGGATGAAAAACGCGTCCCCGTCGTTCGGCTCCCTAACGGCTTTTTCTGCCCCCAGGAAAAAACCAGTCGGTCTCCTTCCAAACATGTCTTTGCATGAATTCTCGGCGCCCAGGCGCGTGCCGTTGTTCGGCTGTATGCCGTTTGCCGAAAAAACGACGTATAACCAGATACCTTACGTAGGCCGGTCTCCTCTTGAACACCGGTTGCCATATATTCGGTGGCCATTCGCTTGCCGTAATTCGGCCGAGGACAGCTAACCGAATGAAAAACGTATATTCTGGGGCCGTACGTCGGCCGGTATCCTTCATAACACTGGTTGCCGGATATTCTACCGCCGGACGCGCGGTTCACCGTTGAAACAACGAATGCACGGCAGCCGCGCTCCGGCCGGTCTCCTTTCGAACACCAATTGCCGCAAGAATACGCATATTCTGTGGCC